>NC_066376.1:14502847-14852847 GCF_013377495.2 Cygnus atratus
ACCTGCACAGGCTGCACCCACTGTTTCAGCCAGTCCCTGTTCACGGCCTGGCCGTTGCCCTTCGAGGGTCGTCTGCAGACTTTGATTCGAGGGTGGTCTGCAGACTTTGATTTGTCTGGCTGCCGTGCCTTGGCTGTCTCAGGGACTGGGTGTTGTCTTCCGCAGGCATCCCCTTGACAGCTCGCACCCATTTAGTTGGTGGGCCCCTGTGCCTTCTGTGGAAGTTGTCTTCCAGAGCCGGTACCCTGCTGGTCTGCCCCTATCCTTTGCGTGGGTACCTGCTTGTGGGCCGCGTGTTGTCTTGTGCAGGAGGCACCTTGATGTTCCTCACCCACTTGTTGGGTTGGCCTCCATGCTTTGGCTGGAGTTTGTCCCTCCTGGGGCAAACCTGATTGTTTTGTTCCCATTTGTTCAGTTTTCTGATGATGGCACGCTCAGCAGTAAAAAGTGGAAAAGGGGAAGGTGGGGAGGGGGGACAGTGGGGCTCTCCTTATGAGAATGTCTGTCCTCCCAAAAAACTGCTATGCATATTGAGGCCCTGCTTCCCAGGACGTGACCGAACATCGCTCGTTGATGGGAAGTAGAGAGTAATTCTTTTCTTACCCTCTGTGCGGCCTTTGCTTTTTATTTTTGTTTGTTTGTTTTGTTTTATTCTTCTCTTTTCCTTTTCCCTTTAATTAAATTATCCTTAACTCAACCCACGAGTTGTTTTTTACCTTTCCTGCATACTTTCTTCTTCCCCTTTTCTTCTAAGGAGGGGGAGTGAGAGAGCAGTGTGGTAGAGCTCAGCTGCCTACCTGAGTAAAACCACCACCCACACAATACTATTTCCATTCATGCAACTGCTTGGGGTAAGTCATCTTTGCGTGTAGGCTCCAATTCACTTGTGACGCTTCCACAATGTGTTTCCTACAACAGAAAGCTGGGTAGTTTTCAGTTTGAGTCAACAAACTGGGTGAAGTTACAATGACATGCATAGGATCTGTTCCTCTGTCACTTACTGTTCTCCTGTTCAGTAAATTCTAGGAGAATAATGCTGTTAACAGACAGCAACAAATAAGAATATAGACACGTCTGCTGGACTGGACTCAAGGCCCATCTATTTCAGTAGGATGGCTCTTACAGCCCTCAGCACTAAATACTTCAGGAGAAGGGGCAAAATGTGCATTAGGCAGATAGCAGATAATCCTCCCTCAGAGTGGATCTCTTCTAAATTCACAGTAAAACTGGAGAAAAATCCTTGAACAGTGGAGTTTAGAAATGGCATGGTCAAACGAAACTTTTCAAGAACCTTACAGGTAGAAAATAAATCAAAATTATTTACAGAACAAAAAATATTGTGATTAAGCCTATTTAATGAGATTGTTTGGTGGTGGGTGGAGGGAAGGGGGAAAAACAATTCCTTACTACCTGGTCCATGAGACCTACTGTGGAATTCTTTGTGGCTCTGAGAGGAGGGTTACGAGAATTTATTTCCTTTATGTTTGTATAGAAGATATATGTATGTGCTGCATTGTTGTGTTAAGTCTAAACATATCAGTGCTGGTTGAATCATTGAAATCATATTCTAACCCACTACCCCATGAATTGTTGCATGCCAATCACAGAAGTACAACTAGCCAACTCACTCATAAGCAGAAAGATTTTTTTTTCCTCTCACAGAGTTGCAATCAAAATCCAGCAAGACAGCTAATTGTAACCTAATCTTGTCAATTCTATGTGCAAAAACAATTTTAGGTATGATTGTCAAAATGTGCAGAGGGAATAACAACAGGGTATTTCTGGCACCCTATGGATTTAAAAACAGATTCAGTGGCATTTAAATAAAGTAGCAGGGCTACCTTTGCTAAATCAAATAATATTGGACTAATAAGGACATCTGGAAACAGTTGGTATCAAACAACATTTGATTTGTGTTTCCTTCATAACTGCAATGTGTGGCTAAAACAGGTGCACTGTTCTTGGCAGTGTAGACGCCAAGTGCTAGACACTTGCAGGGAAGTTGGGAAGAGACAGTTATGGATAAAATTGCCAAATGTATTTGAGCATAAATAACAACACTGATTCAAGGCCATCACATTAATTAATATAAAGAGAGTTTTACCCTTATTAGCATAGTAAGGATCACATTTAGACCTTATGAATATCTATTAGAAATACAGGGAAAAAAAAAAAAAAAAAAAGAAAAGCATTGCATGAGCTTCCAAAAAAGAAGGGAAAGGAGTGGAAATGAGGCTCTATGTCATTGTACCCCTTTTGGATAAAATCAGGAATTAACCTCTCCATTTCAATCTAGTGCCAAGCCTTACTTGGTAACTACAGGAAGCTTAGATAAGTGCAAAGCAAGGACTTGTGAGATTCAAGGCCACGATGTTTAGTCAGGCATTATGCCTTATTAAAATTCACATTTTTCTTAGCATTTTACTGGAATTTTAAAGCCAGTAACTAGGACTGCTATGCATGAACTTAAGCTACCTTTAATACAATAAAAAATCCTGCCTCAGTGTGCCGTAAAGCTAACAAAAATCTGACCACTCCTATAAGCAAATAGCTCACATAACCATCTTAAGTACAAGCAGCTTGGTTTCAATTAATAAAAGTGCCAGCATTACCAAACAATTAGAAGGGAGCCAAGTATGCACAGAGAAGGGAAATGAAGCTCCCCATGAAACTTCTCCTCTCACATCCGCTAGCAGAACTGGGCCAGATAGAAGAATAATAATAGCAGTGAACAGAACTAACCTCATGAATTCCTAAGAGGCTGAGGTGGGAGAATTTATCAGTTGAATGCTTGCCTACGTTATGAAACTTTGCATGTTCTTATGATGATTCTTTCCAAATCTTTTATGAAAAACTTAGAAAAAACAACAACAACAACAAAAAAACAACAGTTCTTTGGGAGAAGTGGAAGAATCAAAAAACAACACAATTTCAAATGTAAGGTTTTGAGTTTTCCTTTCAAAAGGAAAATTTGCCCACTTCTATGCAAAAATCCTCACTTTATGATTTGAACTCATTTCTCTCAGCATTTTGCACAGACAGGATAGCCCTCCTCTTCAGAAGAATTGACAACAGGGACAAGCTTGATGAGTGTCAGACATGCAAAGGAAAAATGAGTTTCTCAGAATCACACCAAGCAGACGTGGTATTCAAAGCCTAGGATAAACATGACCATCTTCTCAGCCACTGCTCTAATCACTGGACCACGCTTCCACTCCCAACTCAACAACAGACAGATCACATTACTGCGACTCTCCATCTTGTGTCTCAGTTCAAACACTTTTGAAGACCTTGTTACACACATTACACCATTGCTATTTATTTCTAGTCCTTACATCTAGAAGACTGGTAATTTGAGTTGGCTGGAATCTGCTGTCTGGAATTTAATTGCTGATCTGCCTACAGCAACTTCAACTATAAGATCACTTTAGTAGTACTTGCATACCCAATTATTATAGGAGCAAAATGGTTATGCTACTTTGATCAATCATAGCTACACTACTGATGTTCACAAAGATTTGTATTGCTGTTATATAGTTATTTCCCACCTCAAAGCCAATTATTTTAGTAGGCAGATTTTAACTGGTTTAGATGCATTGATATTAGGGTTTTGTAAGCAGTGCTAACCCCCTGAGTAAGCACATCTTATACACAATGGATGTAGCAAATATGGCTATTCTACATCTAGAGGCTGGTAGACTATGTTATAGTACTATGACATCAAGATTAAAGTGAAGTTTTCTTTTCTGAGTCAGAAATTCATCAATTCTACAAGCCAAAAATATACTTCTACACAATATGTACAAATGAGTGAGAAAAAATTATATCAACAAAAGCAGGAACCATTCTTACACTCACAGTATTGGCTGTGCTCAGATCTCTCAGTGAACACCATGGACTTGATATAAACATGGAACAACAGTTACTCTAGCTACATCTTTGTCTATTCTCTACCAAACAAGAATCAATACAGAAATAGCTGGGGTAGCAGTATGAACCTTGGCATTTTTCCAAACCCTTCATGGATTCAATGTAGTTCCTTTAGGTGTTAATTCTGTTCTCCTTGTCTGTTATTTAAGTATGCATGTGGTTTAGGACATAGCATGCTCTAAGGCACAGTCCATAACACGAAGCCGGATAACGTGTCCCATCCAAACAGGTAGTAAAAGTAGTGATAGTCCCCTTCTCTCTCTGGCCAATGAAAATAAGAATTTAACTGCTGAACAGCAACGTTAACCCTTTCGACTTTATAACTTGTATTAGAATGCAACTGTCATGTTTTCTCTTTCTTTCCCCTTCCTTTTCCTATTTTTCTTGTTCTGTTCTCACTCTGTAATTTTCTCTTCTTTCAAAAACACAGCTAGAGATAGAAGTCTATAGAAGACCACATAGGCAGTTATACCTACCAGTACAAATCTTTTATTAGTGTAATAAACAGAAACTATGCACATTAGAGAGGTTAGTCCCCTTCCCAAATAATCATAGACTGCATTTCACAGCTGTACAATCCCTACACCAGTTGGACCCTTACATATCCACTTGTCACCACATACTTAAAGAGAGTCCTACTCTTATGTAGGGGTAAACCTGATAACTGAATAAGCAGCTCTGCTGCAGAGCAAGTTAGCATTTAAAGGACTTGTCTATGTATAACTAAGCCAATCTGCTAAGCAAAAGGCTTTGTCTCTTCTACTAGTGCCACTGACATAAGACAAAAGTTAACCTCACAAAATGCTGTTAGTAGAAGAAACTGTCATAACAGGAATGTAAAATATATGCTGACTCTGCCAACCTTACTTCATAACTGTGGCAAAACCACAAGTGGTCTCTACAGAAATTGGCTTTAGCCTCACTAGTGACTAGCAGCTGGCTTCCACATGATGATTTGAGACCAGGAATCAGTTAATATTGAGAGGCCATCAGCCTGCTCAAAGATAGAGAAGAAACAGGCTGGACAGAACAGGATAGCTCCTTCAGGAAACCCAAGATCAAGCAAAAGGTCCACAAAGGACCTTTTACTACCTGTATTACCTCAAACATGCAGGCTGAGGTACAAATGGGAAAACGTAAAAAGGGCCTTCAGGGGAAGGGTATCAGAAAAGAGCAGATATGTGTTGGGGAGCAGCAGGAACAGGACTGCTCCCCATACATGAGCTCACAGTTGGGGCACCTGTGCAACAGCGACACAGCAGAGCCAGTGACAGACAGTTTAGCGCACAGCAATGTGGCAAGTGAGCAAGCCAGGTGTCATTTTTTTTCAGGAACCCCCCAAAACCACTCAGGAGATGGGGCTGGAAACAGGCACCCCACCACGTAGCTCCAATCAGGGCCTGAGCTTGACTGGGGCTGGTGGGCCATGGGTGGGAAGGCAGTGGCGTAGTGCTGCTCAGAGCTATCCACACCAAAACTCGGGGTCCTGGCACCGCTGTTTTGATTTGCATTGAATGTTTTTCTGAGAGAGAAATTCATCTCGTAGGATGAGTACTATCGCTAAAAAAGGCTTTAGGCATTCTGTTTGGTTCACTGGTTTACCCCAGCCAGAGTTTTAAAACTGAACGCATTTCTTTCAATCCAGAACTGCTTTGGCAGAATCTGAACAAATTGCAAGGTTAAACATTGCACTATTAAACCATGACTCAAAAGACATGGGTTTTAGTCCAGAGATCAGTTAATCATAACCAGAAAAGCCAGACAGGTAATAAGTGTATTGCTCATCTATTACAGAAGAGGTGATTAACTGAGGGCCTTTCCATATGGAATAGAAATGCCATGAAACTGATATTAACAGACGTCAACTGGGCTAATAATAGAACTGCATTATATGCAATGCTAGGAAAGGGATCTGAGAAGAAATGGGTAGACTTTAAAAGCAACGAAATCTAATTTCAAGTAATTTAATATACTTTGTTGGTCCTCCATTGAATTATTGAATTTTATAATATGAGGTTTATCCCTTTTCCTGACAAGATAAAAAAAAAAAGGCACACGTTAATAGCCTGAAATCTCACAACTTTCATTGCCTCGAAGTACCAGTCTGATCCTTGACAACATCTATTAGTGTTTATAAGCCTCTATCTTTTTCTATACAGAAAGAATCAGATCTCCATGTACGCAATCAGACTTGTCTAGCAGCAGATCTACGCTCCCAAGATCAGTTAATTCTGTCAGTGGCGAGTAGCACTTCAGAGCATATGGAGAACTACTCTGCATGTCCTTTTTACAGGTTCTCTCCTGGCATCAATAGCAGGCCTGTGCAAAGGGTACAAAGGCAAATCCATGGGCAAAAAGAGAAGTCATGATGTGCAAAACACAAATAGCTCAAGTGCTACTTCAAAGACAATTCGTGTACCTTCAGTTTTGACTTTATATTGTTCAGAGTTGTTAAGCAGACTGCAGTGCACGTTGAGTCTCATGTCAAAAATTCAACAGCTATTTAAAATGAGTTTTTAAAAAGTGCGAAAAAAATGAAAAAAAACGCAACAATTGCTTTCCTGTTAGGAGAGCAGATAAACAATTCTAGACTTCATTCTTTCAATAGATTACTTTTTCCCATATGCCCAGCCTTGTCAGATTCATAACCCTCTCTTTGTTGGATATAAGATAACATCTGCTTACATTGCCAAATTCCAACACAGTGTCGTGAGGCTGGAGCTCCTCTCCTGCAGTCTTCAAAGACTGATTAACATCAAGAGCAGGTGTAACTCCTACAGGCTTCACTTGATATCCCTTTCTCCTATAACACTCTTTCCACCATCTCTCCAGATATTTGTAATAAAAGGCTCCAATATCAACACATACAAGGTGACTGATTTTTAGATCAAATATACTTCCAGTTCTCAGCTTCACTCAGTTATTTTATTTTTGCCTTCATGTTTTCACATTCTGCTTGAAAGTGTGTTATGCACTTTGATGATACTGTGGGGTCTAGACCACTGAAATAAAATGGCAAGCAAAGACAAGCATTTTCCTCATCCAAACGATTGCAGTTGCGGGGATCCTGCCAGTGGCCACTTAGTGTAACTTTTACCGTATCCGGGCCCTGACACCAGAACATAGTAGTCAAGCCTTTGCAGAAATGCAACAATTCCTAACCAGGCATCAAACATGCAGTCTTTATTGTCAAGACATGTCAGTGAAGGAATTTAAGAGACTTAACAGTTTTCAGATAATGCTAAATATACCTGTAATGCACCAAATTCACATTTGGAAAGAGAAACAGTACAACTGTGCAGCCTAAAGACACAGACTGGTTCAAAGCTCACTGCCAGCAAACATAGTACTGTTTAAGTAAAATTTAACAAAAAATATATGCGTCAAGCTAAACAGAGGAACCTGTTATCATGCTAAATAAAAGGAACGTTAGGAGTTAAAGTGAGGTAGATTTTTTTTTTGAAACATTGTAAGACAAAGAAATACAAGAACAGTATCAAACAAATTGTAAGAAAAGAGGAAGAAATCAAGGTACAGTAACAAACAAACTATTTTCCAATGGAGAAACAAGCAAACCAAAAAAACGAAAGGACAAAGTTTTCGGTGAAGTGCTGCTTGATGAAATTTAAGGGAGCAGTATTTCATTTGTGCTTTGTAAATTAATGTACTTCAATCAAGAGATTTGACTTCATTACATTTTTTTCCCTAAAAATGAGCAGCAAAAACATGGAGTGTTTGTCTAGTTAAGGGGGAAAATGAGGAGTCAGAGAAAAACAACAATAAAATGAGTCAATTCAAGCATGAAAAGTTAGATAAGACAAATGTTGATATTATAGACTGGCAAAAAAAGAATTAACTTGAGATCATATAAGCTCTTTGCCACCTCATGTATGATTCTAGTCCCTTAGTCCATACAACGGTGCCTGTAGCTTTGATTGTGCATGCAGGATTCATTAACATTAACTCTTTACACTATAAACTCATACTAACTTCAACAGGACTTCCATCCCTACAGATGTAATATTCTGGCAATAAAGATTGCCAAAAGAGTCCTGGAATTCTGATGACTTTAATAACTTATGTATTAAGTTTAGGAGTGGTATATTTCTTTGCAGGATTTGGACCCAATATTAAAATCTCTTCAGGAAATAGACAGTTTCTTCCTGTGTTTTTATACCAGACTGCCGGTCTTTATTGCAGTTTTTATGAGGTGCTATAATTCAAAATTCAACTTCCCTAGATCACTACATTTTATTTCTTCATGCTCTTTTGCATTTCACTTCACATGACCTGCACAATCTACAACTAATATGAAAGACGCTGTTTGCCAAAATAAAGGAAAACAAACAAACATCCTTCTCTGCAGTAGCCCTCTTTTCTACCTGCAAAGCCATTGATCCAATGATATTTTTTCACATCCACCCCTCCAGATTTATTCTTGAAAAAAAAGATAACCAGACAGAAGAGTTATCACCTTGTCTCCTTCTGGAAATGCATTGCCACCAGAGCCACAATTCATACAGTGAATATCAAGGCCAGCAGTGGATATCTGTGAAAGTAAGAGGTAGGAACATTGCATCTGATGATGAAACAACAACAACAAACCACCACAACAAAATCCTATTACGTGTTTCTTGCTGAGATGTGTTTTTCTCTATTAATATTGTTCCAAAAGCAATTGGAGTCCATGTTGTTCACACCTGCATAATGAAACAAATCAGAGAAAAGCCAAATTCTTCTACTGCTGTTATTCATCCATAACTTGCATGATTCTTTGGTCCTTATAGGTCAACACATTTCAGCAATCAGCAGTGTGCTATTGTTGAACATTTGTTTCAAATGGAAACAGCTAAAACAAAATTAATAGAAAAAGGTGTTGTGTCTTTGATGTAGTTCCATACATTTGTTATGCTGCAAGGACTAAGGCTGCTAGACCTAGCTGATGTCAATGGATTGGTTAAATCTTTTTTTTTAGGTAGAAGGAACAATCAAATCCCTGTACACATGGCCACAAATGCTTTAGAGATGCCACATTTATTGAGCTATGCTGTTGCGTAAAAATTCAGGTATGTTCTAGAACTGTTTCAAAAGCTCCTTTAAAATTCTAGCTTGGGTTGTCAAAAAATGAGCTAGCTCACCTGGTCAGAGGACAGCTGGCTTACAATTTTCAAGAAAACCATTGTTCCAAAGAAAAAAATCACATGCGAGTCAATTAAAAAATACAGATATTTGTGGCAAATTCAAATTCTTTTCACATAGATATGTATATAAAAGGGTACAATTTAATTTGTAAAACAAACAAACAATAAAAGGTATGTTAAAATGAAGGTATTTTCTTTTTGAAGTTAGTTTTAAAAAATCTCTGAGGCTCGACACCACTCCAGACTTCTCTCTTTCACCCCTGTTACTGCTGAAGGTGCCACTGAGTCCGTTCCATGACGCAATGGGTGGCAGCACAAAGCACGAGGTGCCTGTGGTAAGGGCGCAGTGGTTTCCTTCAGAGGCTCCTTTCTCCCCTGTTACCCCACAGGCCTGCCTGTGCTGCAGGGGAATCCCTACTCTGGCACCCGGAGCCCCTCCCGCCCTACTCCTGCCCTGCCCTGGCTGCTGCAGGGCTGTTCCTTGTCCTTTCCCCTCCCTGCCAGGCCCCACTCTGCCCAGGATGAAACCTGTGTCCCTCCAGTAGCATCAGCAGCACTGAGGGGCTCTGCTGTGCCCTGTGGCGGGGCCTGGAGCTGGCTGGGACCCCCTGCACAGGCCCCACTGCGGGCACCATGACACAGGCACACAGTATAGCTGTAACTAGTTTTATCCTGGAAGGCTGTTTGATTTCCAAATGGTTCTTAAATGCATTGATATTGTAACTACATCATGGCAGACCTAAGACTGTCAAAGAATACAACCAAAACATTGGTCAGCTTGTTTCTGTCATAACTCACATGTTTTTTCAGTGCAGAGGAATTCAACGCTTTGGAACCTCTTTTGAAAGGCAGAAGAACTTCTGTCACACATCATTATGAGGTGTAAAACAAACAAACAAACAACACAAAATCAACAACCACACCACCACACACACACAAAAAAAAACCAAACACTAAAAATAAAACAAAAACCCCAGCAAGCTTTGTAGGCTTTCCTGGAGGAAAAAAATAATAATTCACACAAGTGGCATAATTGTATATACTATGGAACCACAGCAAATAACTACTTTACCATGTTCATTCATTCCAAAAGGAGAAAATGGAAGTCACTCAAGCTAATCCTTTTTAGACTTGCACAGACCGCCTCCTGTTACAGTGGCTCTGGATATGTACTGCCAGCTGAGAGCCCTGCTAAACTACCTCCCTGAAAGCTGGCTTTAATTCGGACACATGGAGCCTGTGCACACTATTACAAATGAAAAATGCCCTCCCTGCACATGACTGCCACGCTCACTGTGCTGCATTCAGCTTTCAGACGGCTGAAAATACTTTCTTTCTGATGTGAGAACCACTTGTGGTTTCTTGGAAGGGAACACCATAGGGGTATGTAAAATAATGGATGGTTTGGTTAAAGTTGATTAGGCTTCCCTATTTGTCCTGAAAAATAATCCTAGATATATGGGGAAACTCCTTCTACACCAGAATTACATTTAATAAAATCACGGGATGTTTGAAGGCACAAGGTCTGAAGAGTATTTCCTTTCCCATAATTAGTTTCACTGATGTTAAGGGTGCTACCAAGGGTGTACACAAGAAAGTCTAAAAGTTATACAGCTTTCTGTGCCAAATCTTAAGAAGCAGTCAACAAAACATGGAAATTAGTTAACTAAAAAGCATGCGAAAGTCTTTCAAAGGTTACTAGTACTGTTTTTGTTATACAATGATATACAGAGACATTTGAGGTACTTAAATATTTAAATCTCTCTTACTGTGTTTGATTATTGTAACAAACCCAAAGAAATACTCACTCTCCCCAAAGACCCCACAATGTTTTCCTGTGACTTCAAAATGTCCTTAGGAGAAGTCCAGAAACAGAACTATTGTTCAGGAAAATAACCTTTCCAAAAGAAGTTAAGAAAAGAAGTGATCCTAATTTGTAAGTGTTTAGATCCTGAAACATGAATGGTGGGTTATAGCAAACAGTCCTGTGCTTTCTCAGTAATTATAAGCCATGTCTAATAAAAATTTCTCTACACACAGGAAGAACAAAGACAGAAAAACAGTCAAAAAAATGTTATGTACCCAAAGGAAAAACAAGAAAAAAAGTAATTGAATCCCAGATGGTTGAGAAACAATAATATGATTGTATTGCAGATCATTTGCAACACTAATAAAACCGGTTCATTTAGGCAATAGCTATGTCAAAAGTAAAGCTTATTGAAAGAGTTAAGATGACCAAATAACGTTGTTTTTCTACTTTTGGTCTTCACAGCTGCCCATTTGAAACTCCACCTGAAAAACGTTCACTTGCAGTTGTTCACAGTTAACACATCATCAAAATCCTAACCAGCAGATCAAGACATCGCTTAAAACTTTAAACTTTAAGCACCAGGGAAGGCAACTGCAGCATTAGAAACATGCAGAAGATAAACCTCCGTACCTTAAGAGACTTTTTCTTTTTTTGGAAGTCCCTCGAGAGGTTGTTTAATACAGGCTTCAGTGCATTTATCACTTTGACGAGGATTTCACTTTTAATTTTCTAACTCTAGAGATGCAGCTTTTTTTAAAAGCTATGGATGTTCTTGCTTAGCTATCTGCCCTGCTACATATTTCATATAAAAATTTTGACTTTGCTACAGCTTCAAACCCTTTAAAAATCCAGTGAGACTCAAGTGCTAATTCATACTACATGATCTGAAAGAACAACAGGTTCACAGATGGTGAGGTAGATCCATCAGAACCTGGATTTTTATGATCTCTACTAACTGATTTCTACTAACTGTTTTTCTCATTTGCAGAAAGAACAAGCCAGTCTCCGTGTGTGTATGCACACCAAATAAAGGCTATGCTATGAGCTAAAACAGCCATGGCCATCACCAAGGGCTTCCTACCTAGGAGAAATTTCCATCTTTCCTTTCTACTCCTCATTTTTTCCCCATGACAACAGTAAGGAATAAACCAGCACTTCAGCTGCTGCCTAGTGCAAGGAATGTCTCTCTGTAGGTGGAGCAATCACATTACAAGCCAGAGCTTCCAGTGGTTACATTAACATATTTTACTTGGCAAGTGGGCTGGCTCAGGATCACACAATTAGTTTCCATGGATCACAAAAGTGATTAATGCCAATTAAGTACGAGTCTGATTTCAGATGATATCATCTTGAATTAGGAGGATAATAGAAGTTAATCACTGAATCATCATATAATTTAGACTGGAGGGGATCCTCAGGAGCCCATACAGTCCAATCTCCTGTTTCACCCTTGGATCAAATTCCTCAGCTTTTCTCCAGATAAATTTTGAGCTGCTCTGAGGATGAAGATTTATTCTTTAAGTTTACTGCAAACCTTAGTGAAGTACAAAATTGTGTATAAACAAAAGAGAAATTTTGATTAAAACTTACAGTATAGAATGTCTTTTCTATGTCGTAACATTGGCTAGGAGACCTGGATCTATTCCATACTGTGCTTTACATGTCTATATTGATGTTAAGTGATTTATTGTATGTTTTGAAGTTTCTCAGCTTTGATGTCTACTGTTCTGAAATCGTATACAAAAAGTGAAAGGGAAAATTTCACTGTCTTGAGCTTCCAAAGCTGTGTATATCTGCAATAATCCTATACTGACAGATGTTCTCTATTTAGCCTTTACAAAAATTCAAGTTTTACTACTATCGCATGCATCATAGGGATCTATTTTTCTTTTACAACTAACCATCAGTCAGGTAAAACCAATAGGAGTTAGTTCTTATTATGATCTCTTTCTGTGGTGATCTTTCTTTGCAAAATGATTTTGCAGGCAAAGAAACACAAATCGTCTGCCATGCACACAAGCCTGTTTACCAGAAAATGGAAGAATGTTCTATTGAAGCTGCATAGAAACGATCCCATTATATGTGAACCATTTAGAGCTCAGTGGCTTACTAACAATTAGAGCTTTATGTGTTTCATTCACAGCTTATATAAAAATTCTCAATAGACTCTATTTGCCCTCTCCTTCTCCCATAGAAAAGTTTGAAAAGATATCAGTAAAGATCCTTTAGGACGTTTAATTTATTCTCTTGAAATTACCTGCAATTCCTTAGTAAAAGAGACATTTTTAAATGAATTCTCCCTCTGCCAACTACAACTTCTCTCATCACGTGCTGGCTCTGCAAGAGCATCAGCATGACACCTTCTCCTAGATAGGAGGAAAGGCAATTTATTTTTTCCTATGGCAGTTAGATTTTGTTTTTAAAATCACAAGTCAGCCTCGTGAACTGTATTCAGAATTTGGGTAGAAGTGCTTTGGTTTAAAGTCCCGTGAAAAATATCTTTGAACCACAGAAGTGTGGAAATAGGGAGATATTGGTGATCTCTCTACCAAAAAGCAGCTAATTACCTGATCATCTTGAACTCTCTGAAGTCAATTACTGTAATTACTGCAAGCTACTGTGTTGTCATATTTCATTTTGGAACAAAATGGTAGCATGAGAAGAAACTGCCAAGTATGGTGTTCTAGACTTTGTTCATTTTATAGAAATTTGTTTAAAATGAAAGCTTCTGTCAACCCCAATAAAGTGTTCCTGAACTCAGGAGGCATAGTCACATGTTACAATACTCCCTGCTAATGTAAACCACTGTAAAGTGTAATAAATTAGGTAGAAGGAGAAGGCTCAACATCAGCATTTAAAACACAGCCCCCTTAGCGTAGAGAATATGCAAGAAGTGTCAGCACTGTCTAGGAAGCAGTCTGAAAACCCATTTCACTTTCCTCCCAAATCCCATTGCACCAGGCAGAACAGCTATTCACAGCGTGATCCTGCATGTTCTGTTTTCATGTGATTGTGCTGGATGCCCTACGTAAACCACAAGATTCAGCAGTCATGTTAGGTAACAGATGATCCCCCCCCCCAAAATGCATCTGGATAAAAACTTTTCTATCTTCAAGAGATTTTCAGTAGTTTGCTTGGCTTAAACCGTAACTTGAATAACAAAAACATTATAATACAAGGTTAACTTTAACTTCATCTTGATGGAACTATTTATCTGCCACACAAAGGTATATTCTCAGTGGACTGCTTTTTTTAAGGGCATACACACAAGCTATTTTCTCACTACAGTGAGATGTCTAAATAAATCTCTTACTGGCAAGTAATAGGAAATATTTCAGCTCCAGATGACTACACACAACTATTTCCCAACCTTCAAGAAAACCAGTGAATATCTAAATGCATTAGCACTTCTAAAAGAACAAAATAGAGACAGATTTACAAAACACCGTGATAAAAACCTCTGCTTTAGCTCTCAGTTCCAACTTCATGAAATGTAAAATCTTCTAATACTTGTTACTGCACAAACTGTGCTACATCGCATTGTGATTCTGCATTTTCCTTCATCAAAACAGGATGCAGATGGTGATATAGGCAGTAATTTTCCCATGCTTTAAGGTGACATAAATATTTAAGCTTCTCTTCTGTAACTCCCTATATCAGGAAAGGCTGAGCAGATTCTCTGAGGACTAATACTGAAAACAAATACTGAGCTGTGAGCCATGCTGAGGGATGTGCAAGTTGTGTTTTGGCTTTAATACAGCTGTGGTCACTACAAATCTGCTGGGTCTATACACATGGGGCCTACCAAAAATTCTTTGAAAAACTGTTATAAAAATCATCCTTTATGCTCCATCAAGACTTCTAAGGACCAGCCCTCATTCTAATACAACATAAAATCCTAGCTTTTGAGGAAAATCAGGGTAACTGTGCTTCTGGTTGGCACACTCTCTGCTGGGACAGAGCCCTGCTTTCGAAGTGATTCACCTTTGGCATGTCAGGCACCCATGGCAGGAGTCAATGCAAAGGCAGAAGAGGGCTTAAACACTTCTTCTGTCACAGTTCACTTCCTAGACCCTTTCCTCATGAGGCCAGCGTGCAGCAGATGTGTCAGACAGGAAAGATAAGGCAGTAGTAATAGCAGGGCTTAGCTAACAGATGGCCTTCTCCAAGACTAATGAAGAACATTATTTTGTAAGGAATAATAGAGAAAAATACCTCAAAATTGTTAGGGGATTTTTTCTGTTGGATTCCTGCAATTCAGGATTTCATGTTTAAGGTCTAAAAATTATTATTAAACATTAAAGCAAACAAACAACAACAACAAAAAACGGAACCATTGCAAATTAACACTGTCTCTAATTTCAAATGAGGTTTTATGGAACATTACATCCTTCCTTTGATTAGTTGCAAATAGTCAACTCTCCATACATAAAAGGCTTAAACTGAGAACTTCTGTCACAAAAGCTTTCACTGCAGCACTGCTTTCCTTGGTAGGCAGTATTACTAGTTTTTCTAAGAAAAGTCAGGAACTACTGGCTGAGGAGGCAGGCAGTGGAATGGCTACTTTTTTCCCCCCTTTTTCATATCCGTTTGTTTTGAGATTAACCTTCAGTCAACAGTGAAAAGTTTATTGGCAGATGAAGGACAACTTTTCTACTGTTATGGATGATAAAATAAGTTCTCATTCCAAAATGTTAAATGTATCGCATGTTCTCACAATGCCTATTTAATAGTTTTGGGACTGTGCGTGTGTTTCCCTTAGAGGAGAAAAGCAGAATTCACTTCACCATTTTTTTCTCCTCCTGGATCTAATTATTCTCTAATTTAAATGCAAAGGCCAATCCAGGTTGTTCCTGAAACACTGTGGGACTCTATTAGGATCTTTTACATTAAGACTTTTTATGATAACGATTATATGATAAAGAGCATCTGGAGTCTAACACAGTATTAACACTATTTCTTAAAGGTGCAACCCATTTTTCCCCCAATTTAACATTCAACTTCTCCGTGCTTACACAGTCCAACTTAAGGGAAGAGAATATTTTCTTCCAAGTACTCCACGTTAGTTATTACAGAGACCATCAGAAAAACCTGGCGCAGGGAAAGTACAACTAGTTTTGCATTTATGAGAAATGAAGTTGTGCATCTTCGGGATTGATTTAGTTAAGTCTCCATACAGTTGCATTATCTTCTACACAGAAATGATCTGTGTTTTCTTTATGCCATTTGAAAAATAACAGCATTAATGATTTGAAAACAGCCCCAAACAAACAGAATACCCTCTGCCACACATGCTGCAACACAGGATTAGAGTGCTACATTACCCCTGCTTCATAAAACCTCCATGCTAAAAAAAGGAAAGGATCAGGAATAAGAGAATGCTTTAAGATTATTTTTTTTCTGATGGTTAGATTATACAACTTTAATCAACGTATTATATTACCACACTCCTGTGGCTGCACTATGTCTGTAAGGAAAGTAGCACGCTAAGCAACAACAAAGCCACCTTGGATTTCTGTGTAAGCTAAACTATTTGTTCTGAGGTTTCATATCTGGTCTTGCTTTACCAATCAGCTGATAACCTTCACACCTATACAGTGCCTATTATATATCCATAAAATTATCACAAACAGAAAGTTAACATTACTTACAGACTGCATACGGAGTCCATATAGTAATGTGAAGTATTTTTCTGCTTTACTGTAACTAAGATGAGCTTAGTAGCCCACACGCTACATTATGAGAAGAAAGACACTTTCCAAGCTGAGATATAGTTTCAATCTATAATTAATGCACACATAAATGCCTCATTATTTCTGCACAGACTAGCAGAAGGGACATTTTAACTGCACATTTTTAACCAAATAAGACCTATTAGTCAGCGAGTTGAAACACAGTATCAAGAAACTTCTGTCCTCAGTGTTCTTGAACTAGAAAAGCTTATCAAAGCCTCTCCTAACAAAGAAACCAATGAGTCTTTATAACCATTAAAAACATAAAATGTTAATTAGCCTAGGGTGCATTTTCTAATTCTGTTAGCATTGGACTAGCTAATCACATGGTCTCAGTTTCATGTTCCATGTTTTCACCTGTTCTTTTCCGTGAATAAAACCAGTAATATCCATTTTGAGTATTTTTCTAATGCTACTTTGTGAGGCAGCTCACACACTTACTAAGGAATTACGCATAACTGAGGATGAGCAAGACAAGTGATCCATTAGGAATGATTATAAAGGAGAGTTAGTACATGAGACTGTGAACTATAAAAGATTATTAAAAATGTAAAATTCAGTACTAAAGACTTGATATAATTTGACTGAAATCAGCAGAATAAATTTAATCAATTTGTAGGTCTAAACTATTTACTCAGTTTAGAGTATTTCCATAATAAGTTAATGATAATAGTAATAAAAAAAAAAAGTGTCTTGACAATATGTGACCATCATTTGGATACGCTGTCCTTGTTATTCTCTGGAGAAATTAATATAGCCTCAAGACAAACAAGAGTGCTCTAACTTAATTATAAGTATTTTGTGCTTTGCAAAGGCAAAGAAGGCAGTTATATATAAGTATATAAAGCCAATATCCAAAGCTTCATTGCTACTTAAAAAACAAGGACAGAATGGTCCTCTGAAAAAAAGCAAAAAAAAAAAAACTTTTTTTTTTTTCTAATACTTTTCCAATTCTTCATGCCACTAGATTTCAAAATGAAGATAAGAGTCTTTCAGGAACTAGTTTTAACATATAACTAAATTGAAGTCTCAGGGTTAGAAGCAGACCAAGGGCCAACATTATTAGTTTAATTTTCAGTTATATCGCTTTCTTGATAGGATTTCATGACATTCTGGAAACTTGTTTTCTCAGATCTGCTTTAAATGTGCCTGGTTTGTTCATTAGGATATATACATAAACCAAATTGTTGACCTTTTTTTTTTTTTTTTTTAAGGAAGAAACTAGAAAGAGTAATTGTTCCATGATTTATACCATACTATTAGATAGGTGGTCAGAATAGAGGAAAGTAAACCAGCCCATTGTTCTCAATATGTCCACTATAATTCACTGTGTAATCAAGGAGTTACTAATCCATTGCCGCCTATAATTATAGGCACTCTCCTTCCCTGTATTGTCCAATAACTGGTTGAAAATATTTGGCAGGATTCCTACTCCTAAGTAATGCCGGGAGGTCAGTCTGGGCTAATGAAACGTCTGAAATAGGCAAAAACAAACCAGTTAATAAACCCAAGAGTTTTTAGTCTTGGGTTTTGTGTTTCAGTTTTCACATATACAGGAGTATGTGCCATGAAACAACAGACACCTTATGTGTATGTGTGATTTCAGCTCAATTATGTGAGTGGATGAAAAACGAAGAAGTAAATATGTCAGGTATGTCATTCAGGATTCAACTCCATAGTGCAAAGCGTCTAAAAGTTTTTATCATATTATTATATTCTCAGGCAGAAAGACTCAGATAATTTTCCATATTCTTCTACTTGAAATGCTCATTATTTTGAACTGTGTCTTATTCAACACTTTGCCTATTGCTGCATACAATAAACTGAAAGGTCTTCTAATTTGAGAACCAATTGTCAATGCTTTTGAGCAATTTTAAGGAGTTGTTTTTGTGTCTTCATTTAGTCCTGCCTGTTGAGAGAAGAACCACAAAAACTGGAGAAACTTTTCTCAATGCTACAAGAAGCCAAGTAAATTATGGTACATTACCCATCACTGAAAAATACAGTAATAAGTAAAGCCTCTAGCAAGGGACTCTCATAGTCTAGTACATCCTTCAGAGAATCAAGGAAATCTGCATTACAATATGACGCATGATTGACTTGGGACTGCCAGTCAAAATGATGACATTATCTGCCAATCAAGGTAAGAGGCATTTAAAACAGAAATAATCTTCCAATCACATGGCAGGCCCATTAGGAGTGAGGCTTGTGATATGCTTAATCTTTGCAGTGCCCTATACAAGGCAAACTCTAAGTTTTGTCAGTTCTGACAGTTTTGCAACTGCATATGGCATATGTACAGACTTTTGGGTCATGAAGAGGCCATATTCAAGATATATGCTTTGTGTCCAGCTACAGTGAGGGGCTAAATCTCAGTTCATGTTTAATAAGTGATTATTACTGCATAGAAGTTAGAGCCAAAAGGATTTCATTTCTTCCAAGTCACCAGGTGATTTCACAGCAGACCACAATGAAATTAAAAGGCAATATATCTTTAGTTTTCCTGACTCCATATCCCTTCATGGCTTACAGCAGTTTAGGAAAATGGGAATAAACTCTGGGACAAGAGTCTTAGTTATTAGGACCAAAAAGGATCATTAGACCATCTATTCTGACTTTTCATAAGCCAGGACAAATACTTGTTCCCAATTACTCATGCACTGGAGTTTAATAACTTTTGTTTGATTGATTCTGTGCTACAGTAATTACAAAATCATAGATTCAGCTGACTTAATAGGCAGAACAAACTATATACCTATAAAATTTGGTAGTGACCTGTTGGAGTTAGTCAGCTAAACTATCCAACGATTTCACATGTCTCGATAATTTTCCAGGGCATCCCAGCTCTTCAGTTCACAAGTGAACAAGCCAAGCACATTTTTCATGGACTGATCATTACTTCCACAACAGCTTCTCCCTCCTCCTATGAGTGATTGTGACACAATGACAGTGACATTACATATCTCCTGTCTTCCAAACAGACATCTTTTTGAAAAGCAGAAGGAGCTGAATGAGGAAGTAGCAAGTCACACATGCGTGAAGAACACTTCAGGAGTCAACTGAGTTAAAGGGGGAAAAATGAGAAGGATTTGGATGCAGAACCAAATGCAGAGAAAAATATACTGGGAAGATTTATTCAAAGACACAAGGCAAAATATCCAGCAGTCTGAGAGAGAAATCTTACAGCCATTCAAAGCTCTCAGGAGAAACTAGATGTTTCAGAAACCAGAATTCTGTTAGGTCTATGAAATAAATGTTACTACTAGAAAGCTGAACAACTTTTAACATGTGGCTAAAAGTGCCAGTGGGATGAAACATCTTCGGTTAGTGGAGATACAAACTTATATTTTCATTTCTTACTACCTGTGCTTACAACAGTATATGCAAATGCTTAATGATTCCTTTAAAAATAAACTAGTTTAGCCTACCTGCATAGCCCTTTTAAACAAAGGATGGCTTCTACTTATAAAGATACTTATAAATTCTTCAATTTGGTAAAGATTTAGCTGGTGAAGGCCACTTCATTACTCAGATCCATTCTTATTGCCTTATAATAGTATTGCCTTATAATATAAAGTCAGCCATGTCATTGTTTGGACTACTCTTAAAGTGCAAGACAATTCTTATGTATTGAAAAAAAATATATAAATTTCTTTGTATGTTGCTTATTCAATTTAAAAATAAATGTAAAGCAGGTTAGAATAACTTAATGTCTCCTTTATTTTTTGGTTTGGTGGTTATTTTCATGGTTAAGAGTAATTTCAGATTAGCATGCAAGAGTTGGCTATTATGCAGTCTGTGCACTACAACAGTTGGGGCACAACTTTTTTTTAGTCTGGTCAGCCAAAGTCCAACAAACAAGAGAGAGCTGCACGTTTTGTAGTCTTATGCAATGAAAGTATGAGGTTGTATAATTTAGCCTTTCAATTCCAATGTTAGAAAAAAAAAACAAGAAGTAGCAATCATATAAAGAAAATCCTTAAATAAAGCTAGAAAATAAAGTTTCCTACATTCTTTGCTCAGGGCTTTAGACATGATTTATGGAGAAAGGTATGACTGATAAGAGCTAAATATCAGACATCCCAAGTCCCTTCATTTAACATGTCTGGAAAAAAAAACAAAACACAACAACAACAAAAAAACCTCCATGATCTTCCTTCCTTCAGTGAAACTAACAGTTGGTTCATCCAATGGCATGGCAGCTATTTGCCTGTCCTTCACGGAAAGAGTTGCTGACAAGTTCTCCCAGAGCTGCACAGCTGCTTCTCAACTGTCTCTAATCAGGACGCTAGAGTGGCACTGGGGACTAATGAAAAAAGCATATGGTCAAAGACCTGTTATTACAGCTACAGAGCTTTCCTGCAGAAATCTGACACCCAAGAAATCCAAAGTTCACTCCAGGTACTGAAAAAAGAACTGTAACAGAAGAACTTATCCGGTGCAAAGTAGATGGGTAATACCAAAGCAACATGGAATAGAAAATTAAAGACAGCAGATGACTTTCCTGGAAGGCCTAGTGAAGAGCAAAAAATCTGTGAAAAAGATGTGTAAGAATTCCCACCAGAAAGGGAAAAAGTTCCTTGACAAAGGAAACAGAAGAGTCACCAAAACTGCTTAAACCAATTTCTCAGGGTTGACAGACCATATCTGGGAAACAAAGACTTATGTGCATCTTAGATAATCTGCATTATAAAAACAAAGAAAAATAGAGCTGGATGGGATGTTGTGTTATGCTGCAAACATACCACTATTCCCTAACATATTTTTTTGCTTTAAGGACTTCTACTGATCATAGAATCATAGAATATCCTGAGTTGGAAGGGACCCATAAGGATCATCAAGTCCAACTCCTGGCACCACACAGGTCTGCCCAAAAGTTTAGACCATGTGACTAAGTGCACAGTCCAATCTCTTCTTAAATTCAGACAGGCTTGGTGCAGTGACTACTTCACTGGGGAGCCTGTTCCAGTGTGCGACCACCCTCTCGGTGAAGAACCTCTTCCTGATGTCCAGCCTAAACTTCCCTGCCTCAGCTTAACACCGTTCCCATGGGTCCTGTCGCTGGTGATAATGGAGAATAGGTCACCTGCCTCTCCACTCCCCCTTGCGAGAAAGTTGTAGACTGCGATGAGGTCCCCCCTCAGCCTCCTCTTCTCCAGGCTGAACAGGCCCAGTGACCTCAGCCGCTCCTCATATGTCTTCCCCTCTAGGCCCTTCATCATCTTCGTCGCCCTCCTCTGGACACTCTCCAACAGTTTACTTTTTGACTGTGGTGCCCAGAACTGCACACAGTGCTTGAGGTGAGGCCGCACTGGCGCAGAGCAGAGCGGGACAATCACTTCCCTTGACCGACTAGCAATGCCGTGCTTGATGCACCCCAGGATACGGTTGGCCCTCCTGGCTGCCAGGGCACACTGCTGGCTCATATTCAACTTGCTGTCAACCACAACCCCCAGATCCCTCTCTGCAGGGCTGCTCTCCAGCGTCTCCTCGCCCAGTCTGTACATATAGCCAGGGTTGCCCTGTCCCAGGTGCAGGACCAGGCACTTGCTCTTGTTAAACCTCATGTGGTTGGTGATCACCCAGCTCTCCAATCTGTCCAGGTCTCCCTGCAAGGCCTTTCCACCCTCATCCGAGTCCACAACTCCTCCAAGTTTGGTGTCATCGGCAAATTTGCTCAAAACACCTTCTAGTCCTACATCCAAATCATTTATAAAAACATTGAAGAGGACTGGCCCTAAAATGGAGCCTTGAGGGACCCCACTAGTGACCATCCACCAGCCAGATGTGGCCCCATTTACCACAACCCTTTGAGCCCTGCCCGTCAGCCAATTGCTCACCCATCGCATGATGTTTTTGTTTAGCTGTATGATGGACATTCTGTCCAGTAGGATCCTATGGGAAACTGTGTCAAAGATTTACTGAAGTCCAAAAAGATCACATCAGCTGGTTTCCCTTGACCAACTAGATGGGTGATCTTATCATAAAAAGAAATCTAATTTGTTAGGCAGGACGTACCCCTCATGAACCCATGTTGGCTGGGACCAATGACTGCATTGTCCCCCAGGTGCGCTTCAGTAACTTCAAGGATCATCCTCTCCATAATTTTACCAGGTACTGATGTTAGACTGACAGGCCTGTAATTGCTAGGGTCTTCTTTCTTACCCTCCTTGAAAACTGGCACTACATTTGCCAGCTTCCAGTCTACCAGGACCTCTCCGGATTCCCTAGATCATTGAACAATAATTGAGAGAGGTCCCGCAATGACGTCAGCCAGCTCTTTAAGCACCCTGGGATGAATCCCATCCGGACCCATGGACTTGTATGGGTCCAGGTGGAGCAGCAATTCCCGCACACGTTCAGGGTCGGTTGGGAGTTTGTCATTCCCACTGTCCACCATCCCTCCAGCTCAGGGTACCCTGGGTCCCGAAGCCCATCATCAGCATTGAAGACAGAGGCAAAGAAGGCATTAAACGTCTCTGCTTTGCCTATGTCATTGTCTGTGAGGAGGCCCTCCCCATCTAGTAGCGGATCTATGTTTTCTTTGGTTCTCCTTTTTCTGTTCACATATCTAAAAAAAACATATTTTATTGTCTCCCACAGACATGGCCAGCTTCAACTCTAGTTGGGCTTTGGCCACATGAATTTTCTCCCTACAAACACAAACAGCATCCCTGTATTCCTTCCTCGTTGCCTGACCCTCCTTCCAGCAGCCGTACACTTTCTTTTTTCGCCTTAGCTCCAGTAGAAGATCCCTGGTCAGCCAGGCCAGCCTTCTGCCCGGCTTGCCTGACTTCCGATATTTTGGAATCGCCTGATCTTGAGCTTTTAGGAGGCAGTGCTTAAAGATGGACCAGCACTGATGGACACCAGTGCCTTCAAAAGCAGTTTCCCAGGGGACCTTGCTGACTAATTCCCTGAGCAGCCTGAAGTCTGCTTTCCCCACATCCAGGGCTGAAGTTTTGGTGACAGTTTTCCTTCTGTCACCATAAATTCTGAACTCAACCACTTCATGGTCACTATGACCGAGACGGCCGCCAATTGCCACGTCTCCCACAAGACCCTCTCTGTTCTCCAGCAACAGATCTAGGAGGGCGCCTTTCCTAGTTGGCTCTCTTAGCACCTGCACCAAGAAGTTATCATCTAGGTGCTTTATGAACCTCCTGGACTTGCTTGTGTCAGCTGTGTGGTGATCCCAGTTGATGTCTGGCAAGTTGAAATCCCCCATTAGGATGAGGGGAGTTGATCTCGAGGCATCTCTTAGTTCTGCAAAGAATAATTCATCAGCGTTGTCGTCCTGGCCAGGTGGTCTGTAATAGACTCCCACAACGACATCCTCTTTGTTTGTCCCTTAATCCTTACCCAGAGGCTCTCAACTTTGCCATCGCCAACTTGAAGTTCCACACAGTCCAGCCCATGCTTCACATACATAGCCACCCCTCCTACCCTGCCTGTCCCTCGTGAAGAGCCTGTAACCATCTATTGCAACACACCAGCCACAGGACTCATCCCACCAGGTTTCGCTTATGCCAATGATGTCATAGCTGCGGGACTGGGCCAAGACTTCTAGCTCATCCATTTTATTCCTCATACTGCGTGCATTTGTGTAGAAGCACTTCAAATGCGCCTCCCTACATGCAGCACCTTGTGTAGCCAACCAAAGGGCCTCACTAGCACACAGTCCCTCTGATTCTAGCACATCATCCCTTAGCCCATCACTGGCGTGCCTGGTTTTATCCCCTTCCCCCTTTGACTCTAGTTTAAAGCCCTATCTATCAGCCCTGCCAACTCTGGAGCAAAAATCCTCACCCCTCTCTGAGAGAGGCGCATCCCATCTGGTGCCAGCAGACCCGGGGTCACATAGACCTTCCCGTGATCGAAAAACCCGAAATTCTGCCAGTTGCACCAGTCCCGAAGCCACGTGTTAATGTGATGAGTCTGTTTGTCAGCATCGACCCCTCCTATCGGAAGGACAGAGGCGAACATAACCTGAGCCCCTGATCCTTTAAGTAGTCGCCCCAAAGCCCTGAAGTCCCTTTTGATCGCTCTCGGACTTCTCGTTGCTACTTCGTCATTACCAGCCTGAAAGACCAGTAGCAGGTAGTAGTTGGTGGGCCGTACCAGGCGCTTGACTTTCTTAGCGAAGTCTCTCACCTGAGCACCAGGTAGGCAACAGACTTCCCTATGGGTTGGGTCCGGTCTGCATATTGGGCCCTCTGTCCCTTTCAAAAGGGAGTCCCCCATGACAATAACCCTTCCTTTTTTTTTGACAGTTGATGTAGCAACGCGGGGGATAGGTTGCCTTGCCTTGGGCATCCTCTCCAACTGGGATGGGCTTTCGTCTACTTCGTTGTTCTGACTGTCGTGTTCTAGACCCTCATACCTGTTATATAAGAGTAGATGGGAAGGTGAGGTGGGCAGGGACAGGGCTCGCCTACCACCCCAAACAGGAACCTGCCTCCATTCCCCTCCTTGACCTAGGTCTCCTCCTACTACCTGGCAGGATGAGGGAACTTTTGTCTTCTGCATAGCAGGAGACATTTGTGCTATGGCAGGCTCATGAGTCTGTCTCAGAGAGGGTAGAGTACACCTCCACCAGTCAATTTCCCTCTCTGACTCCCTGATGCTCCTGAGCCTGCTCACCTCCTCCCGAAGCTCCGCTACCTGGCTGAGCAGCTCTTCAATCTTGGCACACCTCCCACAGGCATACCCCTCGCTGCTACTGTCGGATACCGACAGAAGACTTGGGCACACCCTGCAGCCCAAGACCTGGATGGCTGTGTGTTTCCCCGAGCCCTCCGTCTGAGTGGCCACATTGGTGACTGTGGCTGGAGAGGCCGCAAGAGATGCGGAGGCCATGGTTTTCTGCCTGGCTGATACCATGGCAAGGTTCCTCACAGGCAGGTTACAAGTACTGAAGGGAAAGACCGCTGCAGAAGAGCGGTGAGGAGCCCTCCCTGCTCACCCTGCCTGCGCGCAAACTGCCGTGCCCCGCCCTTCTGACGTGCCCCGCCCTTCTGACGCACCCCGCCCTGTTTGCCGCGCTCCTGGTCACTCGCACGCCTTAGGGGCTGGTTTTGAACGTCAGGGTAGAGGGGCGTTGCTGGCTCCACCTATGCCTCGTCAGCCTCCCTTGGGAGGGCTGCCGGGTCCTGGCGGCTCCCTCGGCTGCTTCGAGTGGCCTCGATGCCGAAAAACAAGCCCTGCCTGTCTCGATCCCCTGCTCCGCTGCAGAACGTGTCTGCCCCGGAGCTGATTGCCTCGGCAAGTGGCAATGATGCCGATACTGATGGAGAGTCCCTGACTAGTAACCTATTGCACTGCTTCATTATCCTAAACATCAGGGGGCTTTCCGTAGCAGCTGGATTCAAGCTTTAAAAAATTTACTTCTTGCCATTCAAGTAGAAAACAGACTATTCCGTTCTTTGCAGCAGCTTGCTACATATTTGAATATTGTCCTGACATCCTCTTCAGTCTTAACAGTTAGAAATAAAAAAATAAAATAAATATAAAAAAGTCTTTGCTTTTTCAAACAGATTATATATACACACACAACTTAGCATTCTGCTACAGCATATATGGCCTAACGACTAAATAAATAATAGAGAGATTTGCCCAGCATACCTGGTGATTCTAGAGTGATATGCTGCCTCATACCCTTTGGGCTGTGTTGTTTTACTGTGGTATTGAGAATGTAGCTCATAGTTATACACAGTAAGGGCTACAGACTGTTGTAGAGTAGGCAAGTGCAGCAGTAAGCTTGGTGCCTCTCTCCCTGCCCAGCACTGCAGTGCTTGGCACAAAAGTAGGGAACACTGGACAACCATGACTTCACCACTACCACTGTTTAAGTGGGTCTGTAATCGAGGCCTTTGCAAGTGACCCACATTCAGAATGCTGTAACAAGCATGAGCACGATGAGCTCTGAAGTGTTTGGGGATGCTACAGCTCACATGGCAAAACAGAAGGATCAGCATTTCATCTGTGATAGTCACAGGATTCTGCACATGACTTGTACCTGAAGAAATCCCTCTCCCTCCTTGCACGTTTATATAAGTGACATTGACCATTGAAGGAAACAAGCTGTGAAGGTTCAACACCTATTATCCCATACAATGGGGATACTGTAAACAGGAATGGTTCTCACAGAACAAGATGCTAACCAAGATAGCCACCAGGTGCCAGGGCTACCTGGAGACCTCTGTGATACCATCCTGTGCTCTGCTATTAGTTCTCCTTTGCATCTTGACGCCAAGGTATCTCTGTCCCCTCCTTTTGCCTGAACACAGAGCAAAACTGAAAGGTCTGTTCTGTTCACCCATAGTCAGGGCTAAAAGCAAGCCACATTCCTCCTTCCTCTTCTCTGCCTGGTCCCACAGGGCTGTAGCCATCTCCACGAACATGAGGGAATGGTGCTAGGGTACGTAGCAGGAGAGTGGAAGCTGTGATTCCTGAAAGGTGGCTGTACTGAGGGAGCACCAAAATCGTGAAGATTCAAATGCTTTATCCACTGTTACCTAACATCACTTTATGTTGCTTCTGCTTTAACAGCAAGAATTCTTCAAACCACACCTTGTTTAGAATTTTCCCAGAGCTTATGGCATTGCTGAAAATTTCTCTGAACAAGTGCCAGTACTACTGGATCATTCATTCTTCTGATTTGACAAGTATTCAGCAAAAACTTTTTATTAAAAACAAAACTTGTTTTTATTTTTTTATTGTATTTTGCATCTAAAAATGTAATTAAAATAGCATTTGTTTTCTACTTCTCAAGTTTATCTGCTCTTTTGCTTAAGATTTTATTTCGCTTTCATTTTCTGTGGAGATGGGCTTTAAAACATAGTCTGAGCTAAAATTTAATATGCACAATAAAATTTAGTATGTAGCTGAACAAAAAGTCACCGCACCAAAAATGGTCCAGTCCAGTAGTTTTTCTAAATGATGTAGGAGAAAAATAATGGGACAGAGTAGCAGAAGCCTGACCCTATTCCCATAAGACTGTAAGATTTATCACCTACATAAGCAGAATGCTACAGAAAAGAGATCTATTGACCACAGCAATAACTCATAGCCCAGTAAAGCTAGCTGAGATGCTAGTCTGGTGTTTGCTGATAGTACCTTTATTATGTGGTACTCAGAATCTTTTTAAATAGGCTTGCTCAACAAGCTACTGTTTTTAATATTACGCACCACCTATTCTTTTTTTTAGACTGGCTACTTATTTTCTTTACTGTTATTTGGGGGGCAGGGTTGGGGAGAGCTGCAGGGAAGGATTTATAGTAGTTGGGATTTACAGTTTGAATCAAAAACGGTGTTGTCTCAGTGCTTGTGGATTTGGGGAGAGGGGGAGCTATAGCCACATGCTATGCTGGTATAACAGAAATATTACTCAAGCAGAAATATGTTTGCATAATACTTTCTAAAAAAAAATTGAAAACTGCTTTTACTTGAAATGCATGGACTGAATTTTCTCAGTTTTTGTTACATGTGGAGAGATGCTCAACTGGCAGACTGTTTTGCAGAGCATTTCTTCAAGGGCTTGATAGCTAGGGTACAAGGTCCTTAAGAATTCTCCCAGTACTAGAAGATGGACACAGTGGGCATTGTCCTTTTCCCGTGAACTTGTGTCAGGTCCCTGTGTGCAACCCTTCCTCCAGGGGTGCTCAAGGCCAGTGCTGACAGGGTACCTCTGAGTGTTGTGAGAAAAGCCGTGGGAAGAGCCAAGCATGGGCTTGGCCCCATTTGCTTGGCAGCTGCATTTAACTCAGGCCATCAGCCCTTGGTCTTTGCCTGAGCTACACTGCAGCCATGCCTGTGTCTGGATTCCCAACCCGTGGGCTTGACTTCCTGCCTTGAGCTCAGATCCATCTCTAGACAATTTTTTTTTCCAGTAACCTTTAACTAAAATATACCTTTTTTAGCCCATCAAGAGAGCCCAAAATATTTACAATGGACTGAGGAAATAGCCTCAGTGTTTTCCCCTTCCCCGCTTTCACAGCCTCTGTCTCATATATGCTTCATGTCCTTTCAGGATTTAAAAGAAAAATGTAATGTTTTTTGGAAGTCCTAAGCAATCACAATTTGTAGTAAAACATCTGTTTATGATTCTCTGAAGTTATTTACAATATTTGTTAAAGTGATTAACACCAACATCAAATAATACAGAATCCTAACCAACAGAGCAGAAGCCTTACCCAAAAGGGTTCTTGGAGCCAGCTGCACGAAAACATGCTAAAAACAAACCATATCACAGAAGTACAAATGAAGTAAAAGAAAACGTCAACAGTTCCATTCAATCATGGTTCAGTTGTTCACCTCTGAGTCCACAGAAAAACCCACTGGAGGGTACGATTTTTTTATTTTTATTTTTTGAATAGAAATAATTTTATCTTGTTACTAAAGGGTATCTCCAGTGGCCAGATGGCAACTGGTCCTTCTCCATATCTCATTAAGGAGACGAGGAGCTTTTCTCTGATGCTGTCTTCAGCACGGAGACTATGTTACCTTGTTGCAGGGGAGCACTTACAGCTTTAAGGGATTCACAAAATATGGGCACTACTATTGAGAAAAGAATATGACTGGTTTCTACACACTTTTTTTTTTTTTTTTTTAACTATTGCTTAGACAAACTACACCACCGTGTGTTTTTTAACACTAGCAATTCTTACATGCCACCTTAAAGTCTGGTAAAACTTATGCCTGAAAATCTAAGTCAATGCAGCAAAATTTGTCCATGGAAATCCTTTTCAAAACACATTGAAGGCACAGGCTGAATACAGATTTATGTATACATAACCAGCCTCTAACATTTTTCCCTCTATACTTGCTCTTATAAGCCCAGCATGTTTTACTAGCAATCATTTAATTGTAAAGGGGCTGAAAAAAAATAAAATGATTTTGTTTTTCCATGTGAAGCTATATTTTCACAGCTAAGACAAACACAAAAAAAATGTATAAAGTGTGAAATGTTTCTCTCTGACTATCAAAGGGGGACTACTTTCTAAATTGAGAAAAACAAAAACAAAAAACATTCGCATCTCTACTGCAGTCCAGATTCACACATTTTAAATTCTTCTCAAATGTTGTCTACAGTTACCTTTACCAAACAACAATAATCCTCATTGGGAAGCAAAGCCTAGCTTGTATTCTCTGAACCCGTAAAGATTCACTTGACAACACAACCCATGCATGGGTGAAGATCAATGCTCAGTAAAGGCTGATGTGCAGCTGAGTAATGGCTGAGTTCTGCTTTGGCCTGTAATGGTTGAGACCAACATTTCTTTCGGCGCAGAAGTTCATATTTCTGACACAAAAAAAACAGCAACCAAATCCTTGTTTGTGAAAATATAATTGCCTTAGGTAAAATCAAGTTACGTAATTAGAACTAGAAAGAAAAATTCTACCACACATGGTACATCTGTTGCCATGTGCATAAATTCTCTGTGACTTGCCAAAGTAATTTATCCACCCAGAACAGACATCCAAGCTGGCCAATATCTAGTACTGAGCAGAAAGCAAATTTAAAGAAAGGCACATCATTTATCATTACAGACAGCTCAGCAATATTGTGAACAGGGAGCACAATTGCAGAGCAGGGGGAAGAGGGAGTGGGAGAATGAAGATTGGAAATGCTTGCTGAGCTCAGAGCCTGCTCTAACAGCAGCCTGACATTGGGATCTCAAGGGCTACTTCCTCTGAGAAAAGAGAGGAGTACAGAAAGCCATGTCTTAACCATTCAACCCTGTCCCAATACATATTGTGATTCAATGAATTGCTATTTTGTGATGGAAAAACTTGCTGCCAGAATTTTTTTGACCACCCTTGCATAACTTGAAGTAGAATTTAACGTGAAGAATAAACAAACTCACTGCTCTACGGCAGCCTTATACTGAGGCTGAAACCTTCCAGAATTAACTTTACAAAAAGCCTATTTTCATCTGCTACACGTAAAATTCTATTCCTCCCTCTCTGCACTTAGGGGAGTTCTTGGCAAGGGTTTCAATGCAGTTATTCAGCACAAAAGACTGCTGAATTTTTTAACAGACTGCTCTGCTCTGTAGGCTACGAAATGCTAGGACAAAGCAAGACAACATCATTAGTGGAAATTTCACTATTTGATGCCCCCCATTTTTATCCACAGATCAAGTTTAGATAAGAAAACGTACTGACATATGAGTACCAACCTCATCCTACAGATTCTCATCTTTCATTAAAATTACGGAGGATTTTAGCTCCAAGCGTCACAGAAGAAGCTCTAAATCCATGCGCAGGCTGTAAACAGCGTCTTCGTGAGGTTTCGGGCTCTCCAGAGCTTATACACAAAATAATGTTCTGTTGCTCATGATGATGCATCAATGGTGGTGCCCAGTGAGATACTTGGAGGCAAGGAGAATGTAACACAGCTCCAGGTAGAAGAGATGATAGCAGCTGCAGGGAGTAAATTTTACTGGAGGCAGATTTTAAACAAGTAGTTTGGGAGATGTCTATATCTTCAGCAGCTAGTTCAACTGAACTGCCTCCAGCACAGTCTTGGATGAAAGCACAATTGCAAGCTGCTGAACATAAGCTCCAATTAGTCTGTTTCTACTGCACATTACAGGTCTTACTTGAGTTTCTAAGTGAGCAGAGGCCCTTCTGCTTCTTCTCTCATTTTGGAGATGCCATGGCTACCCTTACTTCAGTAATATACCTTCTTTCTAAAATGAGACACTTTTACCTTTCCAGGCTGAGGAAATGAGAAGAAAATCTGCAATCATTTTAGCTGTGTACACAGTCAGTGATACAGCAAAGCATTTCCCTTTTCCTCCTGCACATATATGAAAGTGTGTTCTTAATTTCTGGAAGGTCCCTGATCTTCCTGTTCCAGTTTCTGAATCTCTCGTTTTTCTGCCACAGAGCTAAGCTCAAAAAAAGTCGTCTGGCTGCAAAAGAAAAACTAGGTTATTAAAATACGTTTTCTTTTCAGTCATGCTGGAAAAATTAAACACCTATACAGTAAATATTTTAGCTATCATGAGCTTTTGAAAGTTTGTTGGACCACTCTCAGGAATACAGAGCAAATGAAGGAACAGGGAAGAATTGTGGTGAGGAAAGAAATAATTATAATCCGTAGATATTCCAGCAGAGGTAGAATGAAGGACAGAGTTCTAACCAAATGTTTCAATAATAGGTAAAGCAAAAGGTAAAACAAAAAATAATAAAAAAACCTCCTTGTTGCTTATGAACCAAGAATCATATCTATCATTGCTAAAAATGAACATAAATAGACATTCATTCCCCATCTCAGTTTACCTGACATGCCAAAAATGCCAAATAGCCAACATGGCATTAGCAAAAAAAAATACCAGAAGTGACTCTGCCTTCCACCAACACTTGCATCAAGCAGAGGAATAACTTACAACAAGCCCTTCTGATAGCATGCACCTTGATACTGAGAATTATCCATCTAAGTGAGTCGATAAAGATTAGAAGTTGGATGAGGAAAAAGAGTTAATAATGAATTGCAAAATATTTGGTGTATTCATTTAGCAACTCATTTACGAGCTAATTGTGATTTTCCTGGAAGGTGCACATTGTTCATAAATATTTGCTATCTAAATGAGATGACAAAAGTTCAAACTGTAAGTCGTTTGTGGAATTGTTACCTCCGAAAACAGACTGCTATTTTCCTCTCCAATACACAATATGTGACACATGTCATACGGTGACTGATCAGTGATGAGAAAACAGAGCAATTTGATAGAGAAAAGACCAATCAATGACAATTAATAATGGAAAACAAAGGAAGCAACATGATTTTTGCTACCAATGATCATTTGCAATTAAATTTGCAACACATGCCAAGCGGTATATAACTCATTAAATATGTTGTTTAAACTGGCTGAAATATTAAGCAGCACATTTTTTAATTCTTGTTTTCAAACTGCCTGAGCAATTTCAACATTTTTTTTTTTTTTTTTGTCTTTGGAAGCATGCGAGATGGAATTATAGTCTTTTGCTCATTTTTGTGAGTGGCTAGTAAACATTATATGTTTAGCAGTAGCGATCACTGAAACATAAGACCCACTTCTATCTCTATGAAAATACAACTGTAGGTATTCACTTTCCTCTTCCTTCCTTAGATGCCATCATCCTGCATCAAGTAGAATAGAACACTACTGGATACCTCTGATGAAACAGCCAAATTAATCCTAACCAGTTTTCTGTCTGTAGCTGGGGAAATTCCATGTTTAAGATAGGAAAGATTATTTGTACTGAAAATGTTTTACCCTTATTGAACAATAAGGGCATTTTATGGGTACTCATTTGGGTGGCAAGATCTACTCATTTGGGTAGTTGGACCAGATAATCAGATTTTTAAAAAAACAAACAGTTCTTTTCATTGATGAGGCACCCACAGCTCCTCTGGGCAGCCAGAGCTGGGGCCTCACTACCCTCATCATGAAGAATTTCTTCCTTATATCTAATCTAAATGTGCCCTCTTTTAGTTTAAAGTCAGTACCCCTTGTCCTATCACTCTACCCCCTGACAGAGTCCCTCCCCAGCTTTCCTGTAGCCCCCTTTAGGAAGGCTGCTCTAAGGCCTCTGCGGAGCCTTTTCTTTTCCAGGCTGAACAGCCCAGCTCCCTCAGCCTCTCTTCACAGGCATGCAGAAAGTCTATTTTGCTTTTCTGTGGCTTTCACAGACAGTCAAAGATCAGCCTGGGTTTGCCTGAAATAGGACTTAAGTTTTCACACCACTGTCAATTTGTTAAAGAAGTTGAACTGAAATAACGCCTGAAACTCAATAATTTGACACTATGTCTGGTCTGTGTTTTAAATAGTGTTCATAGTTCTACTTTGGACTCTTTCAGCCATATTTGTTATGTGACAAGTAACTAAATGACATGTTTTTAAAACATGAAGCATTGGCCATTTTCTTTTTCTAGTGCTGTCCTGTTAAACTACTTGAAACCAGTACAGATCGTGTTTGAAATTCCTATCACTGACTGTACTTCAGTTATCCAACATGTAATCCATATTCACGTAATACTTGCATATGATTATAATGCTTATAGGGATAAGCTGGAAAACTGACAAAGGACCATAATTTTAGTGAAAGTGGTGGGGAGGGGGGCATGTAGCAAATACATTCACAATGTTTTCATTTCCCCTTTCTGATGTTCTCCTGACTCACCATCTGAGGTTCTTCTAAAATTATTTGGGCTCCTCACATCAGTCATAACATAAAGGAAAACAGTAACATTTTTAATTATTTTCTGTTTGATAGTAGGAACAACATTTGTGAAAGGTGGACAGGTATGATGGGATAAGTTTGGCTGGTCACCTGGTGCCCACCAAGATGCTCTCTCTCTCACCCTCCTAAGCAAGAAAAGGGAGAAAAATAAGGGAGAAAATAAGATGAAAAGCCCCTGAGTCACGTTAAGCACAGGGAGATCACTTACAATTACCACCATGGGCAAAAGCCACAGTAAAACAGTCAGAAACAAGTTTTGGCCAGTGGCACGTCTGTTTTGGTGCCAGCTGGAACTTGCTCAGTCTGACGTGGAGCAGCTTCTGGTCTCTTCTCACAGAAGCCACCCCTGCAGCTCCTCCACTACTAAAACCTTGCCACATAAAACCAACACAAGATGCAAAGCATATGTATATTATTATTTTTTTTTATAGCTGATGTAGCAAGTAGAAGGTAGAAAACCTGCCAACTGGCTGAATGGTACTTGATCTAAAAAAATAAACGATGGTTCTTTCATGGTATATCAGACACAGACACAGACACAGATTTCTAGGTTGGAAGAGACCTCAAGATCATCGAGTCCAACCTCCGACCTAACACTAAGTACTCCACTAAACCATATCGCTAAGCTCTACATCTAAACGTCTTTTAAAGACCTCCAGGGATGGCGACTCCACCACCTCCCTGGGCAGCCCGTTCCAATGCTTAATAACCCTTTCGGTAAAGAAGTTCTTCCTAACATCCAACCTAAAACTCCCCTGTCGCAACTTTCGCCCATTCCCCCTCGTCCTGTCACCAGACACGTGGGAGAACAGACCAACCCCCACCTCACTACAGCCTCCTTTAAGGTAACTGTAGAGAGCGATAAGGTCGCCCCTGAGCCTCCTCTTCTCCAGGCTGAACAAGCCCAGCTCCCTCAGCCGCTCCTCGTAAGACTTGTTCTCCAGACCCCTCACCAGCTTGGTCGCCCTTCTCTGGACTCTCTCGAGCACCTCCATGTCCTTCCTGTAGCGAGGGGCCCAAAACTGAACACAGTACTCGAGGTGCGGCCTCACCAGAGCCGAGTACAGGGGGATATCGCATGCAACAAATCCTTATTGTCATCGTTTGCTTCTCCTTAGCACCACAACTTAGTTCCCAAATTGCTTCTGCTGATTCAGTTGTTTCTATGGATATGTTTCAAAATAGGTCTAAGTGATCCAGCTGTGGTATCTAAAAGCATACAACCCCCCAACACATACACAGACACCTCCTCAAGTAAAAGGATCATTTCACAAAGTGAGTGAGTGTGTGGCCACATTAAACAACTATTCAAATGGTTGAATCTGCGCATTGTGATCACATCCGCTGTTAGGGTGGGTTTGAAAGACTCATATCCTAAGCCTGATATACTGTTAAAGGAATCACACTATGGAACTGCAGGCTAAATCCATGTTAGCACTCATTATGGGCAGGTCTCTTCCAGAAACATCTGCTTCAGAATACCATCCCCACCATCCCCTATTAAAGTTAACTCATTTATTATGTGCAAATCACAACAGGACTTGGCCTTTTGTTCCTTGTCAACAGTGCAACTTACATTGTACTATCCAAAAAGCCACTAGGAGCAAGTATCCTTTCCGTGTTATTAAAGAGAACTAGTGCCAATCAACCTAGGACAGTGCAGAGGCTGAGCCCTACCTCAGAAAATTCTCAGATGCTGACACTCTTATAACAAAATTAATTACTACTCCATATAGTCTGATTGACAGAAACCGTAGGCCCTTTGACAATGGCATGTCAAAATACAATGGAACTTGGATGTAGAAGGCATACTGAAACTAGCATAATTCTGTAAGTATCCTCAAGCACCAACTGCAAAAAAAAAAGCCTCTTCTTTTTGGGGGTGGAGTCACATTTTTATTTTCATTAAAGAACAGGTCATTCAATTCCACGTAAAATATATATGTACTAGTGAAACAAGTCATTAATCTATTCTAATGTAAAATACACAGATCTAATGTAATGAATATTTGAAATGAAGAGAGACTGAAGTTAAATTATTCCTACATAATCTACAGATGTTGTAGGCAGTCTGAAGCATATGTGTTTAGTTTAGTCATTTTATGAAATGCATAGCCATATATCAGCTTATCTGGGAAGTTAATTTTTTAGTCCTAGTGTATTTGAGCACACTTTTTTCATTGGATAATCCTAAATGCAGATGCAGATATTTCTTTGTTCTTTATAAGCTAGAGAGAAATACAAGAAGCTATTCTGCAGGGGAGACTCAGACCCTTAACAAGAACAGCTTCTGCAAAATAATGTAGTCTAAAAGCTAGGCACTGAAAGAGGGACAGTAGGTTTAACATATTTTCAGAACAGATTCCTTCTATAAATTAGGATTGCTGCAGTTATCTGATCCAAACTTTTGGCAGATTTTTAGCAGACCAGATGTCCACAATAAAATGTTATTCAATGTATCTGTGAACAGTTTCTAATATGTAAATAACTCAGTTTCTGCAACCATCTCATGGTCAAGTGCCAAAGTGAGTGGTGTTCATTTCAATATAGTAGAAGGGGTTATAAGGATTCTTCATTCTGTGATAAATGTACTATTTAAAATCTTTTTTTATTCATTTTATAATAGTGCATAAAGAATATATTTGTCTCTAGTAAGTAGGCTGAAAACATAATAAAGTTACAATAAACTTGGGAATAAAATCAAGAATGCCTTCAGCTTTGAAAAGATGGAAGAGAAGAAAAAAAAGCAAGTTATCCAAAGGATGCTAAGCAATTGTTTTCCATATAAATTGTGTCAGATGATTTCACATGGTTGCTGGATTTCCATGCGCACTGGTAATTTACATTGCTTGATTTTAATTTTGCTTTCTACGATCCCCTGACACTGACAGCTACAATAATACAGGCCAGTAGACCAATGCAGCCAACTGGTTCGTTACTTGTCTTAAGATATGAGAAAGCATCTTATATTGCATATACCCCAGATAAAACACTCCTCAGCATTAGAAAAGCTAGTTAGACCATAAATGATTCCCTCCACAGCCTCCAAAATATCAACAACCAGCCAATCTTTCCCAAAGTACAGGATCTAGAGCAAGAAGCAACAAGGCAGCTTTGATACTCAAGTAGAGAATAACGATTTACAGGTCCAACACTCTTCTAGAGATGGGTATTTATGGTTTTGGTTCTGAAAATCTCAGATGCAGTTACTGATGATAATGTTTGCCAGTGGCTTCTGCATTAGTAACATTCATGCAATAATACATCCCTACCAGGAAACAGTCCCAGCTCCCAAATCACTGCTTAATAAACCAAATATTTTCTTTGCTTTTTCATGTTAGATATTGTCTCTTTTTCTTAAATAATCAACAAGTTTCACCCAGCTGATGGGTCTTTTCAGTTTACTGTAATTTAATTCTTAAATAAGCACCTTGCTGACATCCTAAATTGTCTCCAGATTATTTTATTAATCTTACAAGAACATTAACCTAATCAGTTATGTATGGTATTTACTACTGTAAATTAGTAGTATGTTCTAACTTGTGAGAAAGCCCTTTCTCTCTGACTCCAAAGGAAATATAATTGACCCTGACACAGTTACGTGCTCCAGAGGAGAGAGAGTCTGTCACGTTAAATCATTTCTTGATCAAATCCAAAATGGCAAGTTAATTGTTTAATTAAGGGAACATGGCCCTTGGAAACTTCTGTGTTCTACATAATTTTATAATGGGACTACATAAATAAAATAAATAAGATATGATTGAATGGGGAGCAATTTCATAAGCAAAATCAGTGCTAAATATATGTGATATTGACCAAAAGCTATCAATGGCTAATCTCCAGTGGCAGAGCCCAACAAAACAAGCTGAGTTTGAGGTAAGCACTTCGGAATTCATATGAAAAGCAATTGACACATTAGAACACAGTTGTACCTTGTTATGGTTCTCCCATCTTTAAGACAAAGAATAGACCACAAAAACAAAATTCTCTCTTACTTCTTGAAGTAATTCTGAAAAATGGGATTAGTGAAAAGCAAAGAAATTTGTAGGAAATTGTGTTACTGACACTGCAACCTTTAGTGTGCCTTTCACGGCTTAGTGTATTTTTGCCACCAAAATCCACATATAGAGGTCACTTTTCACACTGAATAAAAGTTAATTTTTATAGAACAAAACTATCTGTCTGGAACTCAGAACTAGGTACTTAAACATGCACTGATTTATTTATCCATGGATGGGCCCCCACATGATACATCCCATTATTTATAAAGCAATGTGAAACACACTAATTCTTTTTATATGTTATATGTTTTTATATAACATATTTTATATGTTTATATGTTATTCATTGAGTGCAGTGTACCTGCACATCTCATTAGTAGAATTTCTTACAGTGTTATATGTTCTGAGCAGTTTCCAAAAGTCTCTCTCCCAAAACTCTGCCACATTTTTTTCTTTCTTTACCTTAAACTATTATGATATTATCCAAACTCTAAACAAAATAATGTTCATCATTAATTTTGGAACCATCACAGATTAGAATTTTAACTTCAATATAGCAAAAATATTTATAGCATTCTGCCAGCATTATGCATTTCAGATTTCTAATGATACTAAGCATTTTGTAGCAAAAGTCAATGGGTTAAAGCCTTCCAGTGGTATTTCAACTTAGATTTGTCCAGTGCCTGTTTAAGGCCAGACTTACGTATTCATTGTCTATGAAATTTAGGTCAATTGATGCGTGTTAAGCTGCATGAAGTCCTTAAGACTCCTAATTTTTAAAAGTTATCTGAGAAAGCCCATACAGCATATTAACAAATTAGAGAAGACAACAAGTCAGCCACAGACTTTTTTTTTTTCCTCTGGGATACTAGTTTTTTGTTTTGTTTTAAATATATGTAAGCCATCTTTGCATCCAATATCATTATGATACCTAGGTGGTGTGTTTTTTATTTTATTTATCTTTTCCCATGGTTTCTAGAAGTTTCAGGTCACAGTGTCGTCAACTCAAACATGCCTGGGGAAGAGGACAGATTTCTTTTTTTCTTGTGTGAGGACCATAGTTATTTTAGAAAAAGAAAAGGAGTCGCATGCAGGAGCTAATTATAAGCCCCAGAGAATAAGAGGAAGGCAGCTCTCAGTTCAGGAATAGCATCATGAGAACACAGAGCACTTATATTAGAATCTGGACTGCAATACTCACTCAAAAGACTTAAAGTTGTATACCAGGCCCCCTAAACAGGCCCCCTAATTTGTTTCAAATTGATGAGAATTCTAAAACAATATTTTTTTTTCACTCTGACTTTTCCTTTCTTTTGGTAAAAAGCAATGTATGCTTTCCAGCTTCTCCCCATCTTGATCATGTGTGAGAAATTTGCTATTCTTTTGAAATAGTAACTTGGTTCCATGAAGAGAGAATTTGAAAAATACATGAAATATATCAAAATTCATGACAAAATAAAATGAACAAAAAATAAACAAATAAAATGTCCCTAACGTACAGTGGGCCAGATTAGGTAAGAAAATGTGGCAAGATTGCAGAGTGTGCTTTTGTACCAATACCAGCTCACACAGGATCAGAGGGAAAATAAATAATCCTGCCTGGATTAATCAGTGTTTAATCAAAATCTGACTTCTTCCCCTCATCAATTAAGAGATTTGCAGAAGAGAATAAAAGGTAATAAGGCTAAAAGTGATGAGTGAAAAAGAGGGTCACATCAATAGAGACACATTTTTGTAAGTTGTCTTCTCTCCAGAATGAACAGAGAAGTGTAAAGAATCTACTTTCTCCAACCACACAGAGGAGCCGTGCTAAATCTCTGATTAGACACAGATTTTCTTTAAACTTTTATAGGAATGAGAAGGTCTCCACTAATGAGAGTTTAAGGGAATTTCTTAAATCTAAAGTGAAGGATATCAGGAGTTGAACATAACCTGAGGGTTTTCCTGTACATGTTCACTAATATTACAAAGAGCTTTCAGAAAATCCTCTGAAGATCCTGTTTCCTGCAGGAAGAAAAAGAATCAGGGCAGATAAGAGTTTGGGGAGCTGAAAAGGAAAAAAAAAAATAATGTTGCTATAAAGTTACCTATACAGTCTGTTGTTAAAAAACTGGGAGTCTCCCAAATGCCATAAAATAATTCCTGTATCTAGGAAGCAATCTGAAAAGAAAAAAAGGAGATCAAAAAGTTCTCCCCTCACCTTTTCACAAAACCAGTTGTTCTAGCATACAAAAGCAGCACAACCTGAACAATACTGTAACTGGGAAAATAACTGAGCTCATTAATGGCACTTGTGGAGACGTAGCGCTAAACCTTCCACAAACAGAAGCTGAACCCAGGACTTTCCCAATTACACCTGAGGAAGTACAAGAGGACATTTTACCCTTCCAGGGATGCCAGTCAGCATGCTGCCCTGCTGCAGTGATGAGTAATAGTCCCCATTCACATCCAGACACATACGAGCCATTTGACATCATTCTCTAGCATATTTAAATGGATAGCTTCCACATGACCGTGCTTTTTTTTGAGAGAGAGACATAACTCTAAACACTGCAGACTTGCACTGTGCTCTCCCTCTTCACAATGAGCAGCGACAGACAGTTGCTCCTCCTGTAATTCCCCTGGTATAGCAATAATTGTAGCTTCTCCCCTGGGATTTGTCAGGATGTGAAAAAGTTTTTAAGCTGCACCTACTCCATGGCCTAGTGTCTGTTTAAAAAAAAAAAAAAAAAAAGCCCCAAAACAAAAAGCTCCAACAACTATGCCAAATCCACCTGCCTTTATTATGTTCAATGGAAGCACTGTTGTTTTCAACAACATTGGAGAGGGAGATTTAACCTCTGTGTAAATGGAGAGCAGTTGAGTGCAATAAAAGCTTGTGTCAGGTAAGAGAGGCTGATCAATGCTGACAGGGGTAGGAATGGAGGAATCAGAATACTTGCTCCTGAGCATGAAGTGTCAGACTCATGGAGACCTTTATAAAGCTCTTCTCTGTCTCTGTTTTGTTACAGAAAGCTCCTTTAATGCTGGAAGATCTGCAAGGGATGGGAGCTGCCCTTCCAAATCTTGAAGAAGGCAGTAGCTTGCCCTTCCAAAACAAGGTGAGTGGAATAGAAAGTCCAGCTGTGACAAGTTGCCATAGTGAAGGGAACAAAAAGAGCAGCACTGAAGTTTTCCTTGGAAGACCGGGCATTTTGCACAGTAGTCCTTCAGCTCATGGGGCCCATGGAAAGCTACAGGGCCCAGCCTATGGCAAGCCCCAGTGTGACCTGTGTGAGGTCTGTGAGGCACCTGTGATAGGTGGGAGCAGCCCTGGGGCGGTCCACAGGAGAACAAGTCACGGACAGAGAAAACAGATGCAAGAAATCCTCACAGAGATGGTAAACTGGAATAAAGAGAAAATGACAGACAGGCGAAGAGCTATCAAAACCAGGGCTTGTGAAAGACTTAAAAAGATGCTGTGACCAGTAAGTCCTGATTACATCATATATTGTCCCAAAAAAAACATGTTTAAGTTCAGTGCAGGATGTTTAGACTCAAAAGAAAGAAGGTTACAACTGGAATGGAAAAAAAAAAAAGATGGGAAATTGTGTGGAGTTGGGGTGGGAAGGAGGTAGGAAATTGAAAAAGTTTGGATGCTAGAGAAAGTAAAGAAATTAATACACACATTTTTAAACACTGAGAGAAATCCTGGGACAAGATTAAGAAGGATGTGCCTTTAGAAATTATAGTGAAGAGGTCACAAAGAGAAACTGCTGGAGCATCCTGGATGTATAACAGAAACCTACAGCACATTGTAGCAGTAGAGCAAGTGGTGGATCTGCAACTGAAGTTATCTCAAGTGTGTTCTCTGAAGCTAGGGCCTATACTTGCACTTTTCATTCATTTAGCCTCAGCTGACTGTATGTTGCTGCTATCTAATTTTAAATCACACCACACTTGTCTTAGACATCTCTCTAAATGCAAGTGGCACAGAACCATCTTTCAACCTCATCACGCATTCATTTCTTCAACAACCAATGTTTATTTTCATACACATTTGAGGGTAAAAATTCAAAAGAGATTTTTATCATTTCACATGCATAAGAGAAAAAGGAAACCAAATTCGTAAGTGTGATACTTTCACCTGAAACATGGAAATATTTCCTCCTAATATCCCACTCTGTCTTCCTTCCAGTCTGTTATTCACGGCTTCCATTACAAAAGCCCAGAAGCAGCTTGCTAAGCATGAGTCTGCCTGTATTTGTTGGCAGTGGCATCACCATAGGCTACAGAACCAATCTCCTTGCTGTTATTCCCATGGAGGGGCACACAAAAATTTTGTACATTGGACTGTACAAGATTTCCAGTTTGAATCATCTCTCATATATTCAGCGTTTAGTGGAGTACTATATTATTTTATGCAGAAAATAAAATCTGAAAGTGGAAGAATAGGGACTATTGAACTGGTGACCTGTATGCATCAATCTGAGGTTCAAAAGGTTAGGAAGCTTTCACACGTCAGTGATTTACCTGAGTTTAATATTTGATAATAATCCTGTCTGCAGTGTTTCCCTTTTGTATGTATTTTACACTCTATTTTCTCTTTAGTTCAAGGCTCAAACTCATTTCTGAAGTGAAACAGAGAAACGTGGCTCTTTAGAACCAAACAGAAACTCAGTACTAGAGCTCCTTAGCATCTGCTGTACAGTTATAGTGGTTCTGAATATTTTTTCATGTTTTTGGTTTCTTCTTAAAAAGAATTCACTTTTCTTGTCACAAAATATAGGAACAAAATTTTGTTCAGTATTCTAATAGCAGCACAAGTGTCCTAAATAAAAACATAAAATACATGGAATAATAGTAGTAGCTAGGGGGATTGCATTTATGGACTATTTGTTATTACATTATCTGAATTGCAGGAAGCAACTGAAGTGAATATTTGTACTTGTGCAATGTTATTTGCTTTGTATATAGCAACTCTCGTAACGCCAGCATTTGTGCAGTCTCTGTATTTTACATGGCTTCCCAAGAGGAGAAGCAGTAGTGAAACCAATAAAGCTGGCAATAAACCGGTATTAATAATGTATGCGGAGCCATAGATGTCTATTTATATGACACAGTATTAAAGTGTAAATGCATTGCCTTTTTTTCTTTAAGATGAGCACAAATGACCAGAACAATGTTCTTAGTTTTTTTCCAGTGAGAATGACATCCTGATAGTGCTACATGCTAAGGAACTTTCAAAACAATACAAACACACACGCACGATGCTGATATTCATAAAACTAAATTCCACCCAACAACATTTTTAAAAACAACATGAGAATTTATTTCTTCATTTTATTATTGTTCATCTAGTGATGATGTTTGCTCTGAGCAGCAAACAGCAAGATTGACACACCCTCATTTGAAACTGCAGCACAGATACAAAGCCATGCATGGACGTCAGCTAAAGATCATTTGAGTTCCTCAGTAACAAAAATTAGCACATGCTATTTTTTAGGCTCCTGTTCACACAACCTGATCACCTGTTAGAGTGCTTTTAGGTCACTAGAGTGGATTAGTGCAATACATTATATTCATAGTTTATCTATCAAGACAGTATGTGACTTGCAAGTAAATGAGAAGGAGGGAGTGTTGCCATTATCAGGGGACGTGGAATTTCACTTCAGGATTTAAAATTTCATCTTCCTGAGAGCATCTTTGGCATGCCTATTTGGTTAACATCTGAAATATTATTACTAACAGAGGTAATAAGTATTTTGATTGCAAAGAGTAGTTATCATTGTTACCATTTATTATTTAAACCAAGGAGATCCCAAATCTATGAGAAAGCTTCTGAATTTTTGGACTCAAAGACACACACACACAAAAGAAAAGAACAAGCAAAACTTTCCTCTTTTCCTCTCTATTGACAAGACTATGAAGCAGTCACCTCATTTTCTGAAGTTTTGGTGTATTTCAAGAGACCAGTATTTCTGTTTGAAATTTATATCCTATTGTGATATTAGGCAGTTGATCACTCTTTACCATTTTTATGCAGATGACAACTAGGGACCCAGATCAGCAGTGCAAAAATCAAATTAAACTAATTTTATGACTATAGTTACCCACATGCTTGCAGTTCCCAGCGTTGTTCTGACACTACTCCGTGTTCTCTCAGCTTGGAGTAGATAGGCTCCAAACTGATCTTGTCCATGTCCTCAGAGTGCAGCACTAAAAACTAATTTTTCATTATGACTAATATAAAGTAGTATTTTGCCAGTTATTCCACACTGTATTCTAAATGTGCACTGGGGAATGGTAAGATAGAAAAAAAAAAAAAGGTTCTACCATTTCGATTCATGCCCTAGCATACATCTACTTTCTCAAGAAAATGTAAACCAGTTCCAGTGACATTCTGAATCAAAGACCTCTGCTGGCTCTGACCAAAAAGAAGGGTGTGTTTTTGCTGTACTGAGAGCTGTTTAGTGCTTGGGATGGGCTTTGAACTGCACCAAAACAAAGACTGAAAACAAAAGCTTTGCACTATAATTGGTTTGTGGCTTTATACTCTCCCGTAGTCATCTTGTCTTCTATCATCTCTCCTGTTTCCTATCACAGAATCAATTCTCAACCTCAAGTCTTCTCTTGTCATTTTATATTGCAGATTAAGACAAGCAACGTGTACTCATCTCTAAAAGAAAATCTTATGCCTGTTTTGACTTATATAAGTAATGGCCACATCTGTATATAGGAGTAGCTCAGTGTTATGTGAACAGTTTTTCTTTTGTGCTAGACGTAATAGCTTTCTAAGTAAGGACATCAGATGTGATATATAGTCAGCTAATTTCACTGGTGAAATAAATTTGATGAATAACATGTTTTCTTTCCACAGACCTCAGGAGTGTTTGTTTATTCCACCAACTCTATGCAAAAGTTAGAATTGCTCTATTCATACTATCCTCCAAATTTTAGCATGTAATGGACATCCCCCTTCCATCCTTGCTGTGAAGCAGAAGAAATGACAACTCTCCCTACACCCTCTCCATGATTTTGCTATGCAGTATAAATTTGAGAGTTTAGAGGGGAGAAGCTTTACCTGCTGCTGTCAAACAGGAGAACTGGGGAGCGTGCAGGTACAAAGAAAATACAGGAATTCAAAGTGACTGTGATTTAAAACATATTCTTCTTCTTCCAAAAAGAAAGATCTGGCTTGTTCTTTGGGAATGACAGAGTGTGAGTTTCTTATATTTTGCAGAAAGAACTACACACATCAAGGGAGAGCAATACCCACTTGAGAATTCTTGTATAGATATATCTTTGAAGAAGGAGCTTCCGGCATACATTCTAAAATTACCAGGGGATGGACAGGTAGTCTTTCACAGGAAGAGGCAAAAGGAGTTATAAGCAGAAAAAAAACATGTAGTTTGGAGAACAACAAAAAAAAAAAATCAAGACAAGAACACCACCACCACAAACCAAAGAACAACAAGACAATAGAGCCTGTCCACATTTTTAAAAAGCTTCAATCTACTCAATTCTTATTGGCAAGATTGCTGAAAATGTTTGTACCTCCCTGCAGAAAGATGGACCCCTGAAGAATTAGATGTTCATGTTGGACAGAGACAAGTTTTCAGCCTCTCTAGGGCTTAGCACTCTGACACGCAAAGTAAGGCTGGATAATTTCTCAGTCCTACAAACACAAGAATACTTCAATTTATCAAAACACTTATGTCTAGAAAAAGCAGGTAAAACATAGTGGATTTCAGCAATATCAGGACTAAAGCATGTGCTAATAGTTATAACTGAATCAGGATCCAACTTCAGACTTAAAATGCTTTGCTATTTCTCCCACCCTGAGTGACATGATATAATTTGAACCTTATGACTTTCACTAATATAGAAGAGAATAAATAACTGTGAAAAGGCGATGTCTACATAAGGAATGCATTAGAAATTTGAAATAAAGCTCTAAATAAATATAAAAGAAGCTTCAACAGAAAAATAAAATCTACGCTGTTTGACCTACAGGATAAACAATCAAGCAAGACCCTGAGGCTTCTCCCAGCTCTTGCTGTGTCTTTTTGAACAAATCACGTCATTTCTCTTGGCTTTTACTTCCCCCCTAAACTTTGTTGGTCTTGTCTAGTTGGCCTGTAAAGATCTTCAGGTCAGGGCTTGTTTCTTAATATACCAAGCACAATCTCTATTGGCTCTTCTGGGCAGCCTGGTACAAATTCATGAATACCTGCAGTATTGTTGAAAACTAACAAATAATAAATAGATGTATCTTTATTTCTTAGGAGCATAATGCCTATATGGGTTCAGACCAAAGCCCAGTGTAGAGTTCAAGTGATCTGTCCCACTGCCAAAAGCAATTGTCCAGGAGATGGCATAAGCATAGGGCATGTATGCAGTACTATTTCTGTAAGTGCTCTCTTCCCAACCCAGCTTTGTGGCTCATTGACTTTTCAAGCCAGCAGCAGTGATACCAGTGTATTTCTTTAGATGTCATACTGCCAGCTAAAGATTCCAGGTAAGGAGGGCCTCCTGCAGGAATTTACGTCACTAGAATCATAGAATCATAAGGGTTGGAAAAGACCTCCAAGATCATCTGGTCCAACCATCACCCTACTGCCAATGTCACCCACTAAACCATGTCCCTAAGCACCATGTCCAACCTTTCCTTAACGCTCCCAAGGACACTGACTCCACCCCTTCCCTGGGCAACCAGTTCCAATGCCTGACTGCTCTTTCTGAGAAGAAATGTCTCCTAATTTCAAACCTAAACCTCCCGTGGCACAACTTGAGGCCATTCCCTCTAGTCTAGCTGATTATCTGTGAGAAGAGGCTGACCCCCAGCTCCCCACACCTCCCTTTCAGGTAGCTGCAGAGAGCAATAAGGTCTCCCCTGAGCCTTCTCTCCTCCAGACTAAACAAGCCCAGTTCCCTCAGCCACTCCTCACAGGACTTGTGTTCCAGGCCCTTCACCAGCTTCGTAGCCCTTCTCTGGACATGCTCCAGGGCCTTGATGTCCTTCTTGTACTGAGGGGCCCAAAACTGAACACAATACTCAAGGTACAGCCTCACCAGAGCAGAATATAAGGGGATGATCACCTCCCTGGTCCTGCTGGCTACACTATGCCTGATACAAGCTAGTGCAAGAGACGAGTTAACTAATGAACACTTAATATTTTACAGTGATGCAGACAACTGCAGTTTATTTCCTGAGGAAATCATACAATGACTAATAAATATACACACTGAATGCTTTTACCTATGGGGAGAAATATTTTTCCAGGATCTGGGAGTGGTATGGAATTGCTACCAGAACTCTTAAACCCATGAGAGGATATTATATATTGCTTTTCTATTAGGAGCTCCGTGTCAGTGCTGGTGACTTCCTGGTAAACCAGACTTGTATGTAAACTGCTTTCCTGTTACTTTATGTCCTCCCTATAATCCTTTCATTCCAAATAAATAGGATTTTTCTTTATGGAAGGTGGTTAACCTTTTGCTGAACTAAAAATCAGACATGCAGTTAATTACCAGAATCTGCAATCTAAACATTTTATATAGAGAAAATTGAAGCACAAAGAAATGAGTTTGGCCAAAACAGAAAATCTAATCAGACTTTGGCAGAGTTCAAAACAACATTAAATCTCTTACTGTAATTGCAAAACGTATTCCAGCAAAAACTGATCATCAAACAGCAAAAGGAAATAGAAAAGGTATTAAGAAGTATATATACAGTACAGCGCTTGGGATGCTGTATTTTAAGACATCATCAAGCCATTAACACACCTCACAAAAAAAAAAAATGCAGTCTTTTAAGTCAAAGGTATGGCAGATATAGAAAAAACAACTCTTAGTCGCTTTGGAAAGGGGGACATGAACTTGTCTGAGAAATGTGCACAGTATGTATTATATGAATAATAAAAGTGCTGCTATCAGAGTGCATTGCTAAACACTGTGCATGAAGGAACTCCTGTCCTCCCAAACATCAGAAGGATGATCAGAAACATTCTCCTCTGCACTTCCATCATTTCTTTTTGGGTATTGACTACCTCATCAAGACCAATAAAATGATGACCAGACTCCATGCCAGTTGTGTTTATATGAGCATGTTTTGGCATCAAGCTGATTGTACCCCAAAAGATCAGGCAGATGCCTGGTTAATCATTCTCAATGTACAAGAGCAAACATTTATGTGCATATCCAACCTAGGCACTCAATTTGGTTAAGCCTCTGCCAGCACACAGAACTGATTTGGATATAGATCATCCAGACATCATAATGCTGTTTCTTCACTTGGAGACACTGCACTATTACCAAGAAAACACTGAAATTCTCTCAGATATTGTCACAAATGTAGCGTGACCCACTTGCCACTGTGTCCAGACAGCCTGCTTGCAAGCTGAGAATGTATGCAGAAATGGTACTCTAAAGGCCCATAGAAAACTTCAAAGTTTACTGGGGAAAGACCTTCGACATTTAAAATGTTCATAACTTACATCAGCATTACCTGTTTTTACTGGGCTTTGGTTCTGCAAACTATTCAGGGTGAAATACACTCTTTTAGGAGACTCGCCAGTGCTTTAGCCCTGTTTCCCTTGCAAAAAATGAATCCCCAAAATATATTCAGAATTGTACTGCCAGGCACAGTGATTCTTAACTTACATTACCACTGCTCAGACTCCTCCCTTGCTTGAATTATCCAGCAGCGTCTTTCTCCATTCATGGCATCAGCACCAGTGAAGCCTCCTCAGTCTCACACCTATGGGGAGAAGAGATATGAAGTAGTTAGCCAAACTCCCAAGACTGGAGGAACATACTCTCCAGAGTCCATATCTTTACAGGAGCTGTTCACTGAAACCAATTTAAAATTCTCTTTAATTGATTCAGCATTGTGCCCTTTACAGAGCAGTGAGCTAGGAACAATGCCAGCTGTTGATTAACTGTCAGTTCAACCTGCTCTCCCCATTCACCCATGCAAGGGTACCCACCTGCAACTAACAGCCCCATACAGAAAAAGAAAGGAAAAAAAGCCCTTCTGAAGCTATGAAAATGTATGAGAGAAAATCTGTCTCTCTGAAGAATGTCCATGTCAGACAGTACTCACTAGATCTGCCAACAGAAACAATTTTGTACCAGGCTACTGGGACAGCTGTGAACAAATTGGTGACTGACTATAGTAAAGTTGTGGACTTTTTGGCACTCCTAGAACAAATAGTAAATAGTACTTTGTGACTCTGGAAGCAGCTTTTTTCTTGGAATCACATTAGCGTGTGGAATTTTACAGATAAATAAATGCAGACAACAGTTTAATTGCCTTTACACTATCGATTTCCAGAGAGGTTAAGGTAAGTACGAGTGCCATTGCAGTCAAAAGACATTGAGAAGTGGCCCATAAAACATCTAAGATACTTGGATCAAAAATCTCTATTCTTAGTTGTGTTTTGTTTTTTAAATGAAGTTTGTTTTTAACACACTTTTGGAGATATTAAGTTAATTCTCTTGAAAAACAAATACATTCCATTAAAAACAAACAAACAAAAAACCACACATCTGTTTCTCTTTAGATAGGCCAAACAAAAGGTTTGAGAGCCTATCTACCCCACAGCCCTAGCTCAGAGGTCACTCTTTTTTTCCAGTCGTGCCATGGAAGCCCTCTAGATGTTGAAGAAGATCCTTCCCCCATTTCATCCTCTCAAAGATTTCCCCAATACAGAATATGACACAGGACCCACAGGAAACATACGCCTTTCTGAAGTGGCAGCTGGAGCCAGGCAGCTCATATTCATTCAAGTGGTGACCAACATCACCAGATCCTTTTCCTCTGCACAGCACTCAAGCCACTCTCCCCCAGGCCTGTAGTGCTGCAGAGGGTTGTTGTGGCCAAAGCGCAGGACCCAACACTTAGCCATGTTGAACCTCATCCCATTGGCCTCTGCACATTGACCCATCCTGTCCAGGTCCCTCTGCAGGGCCTTCCTACCCTCCTGCAGATGGACACTTCCCCCCAACTTGGTGTCATCTGCAAACTTACTGAGGGTGCACTCAATTCCCCCATCCAAATCATCAAAGATATTAAAGAGGATGGGCCCCAACACTGACCCCTGGGGAACACCACTGGTGACCAGTCACCAGCTGGATTTCACTCCATTCACCACCACTCTCTGGGCCTGGCCCTCCAGCCAGTTTTTAACCCAGCAAAGAGGGTACCTATCCAAGCCATGGGCTGCCACCTTCTCCAGGAGAATTCTATGGGAGACCATGTCAAAGGCCTTGTTGAAGTCTAAGTAGACTACATCAACAGCCTTTCCCTCATATACCAGGTGGGTTACCGGGTTGTAGAAGGAGATGAGGTTGGTCAGGCAGGACTTGGCTTTCATGAACCCATGCTGACTGGGCCTGATCCCCCGGTTGTCCCGCATATGCTGTGTGATTACATTCAAGACGACCTGTTCCATCACCTTTCCTGGCACCAAGGTCAGGCTGACAGGCCTGTAGTTCCCTGGTTCCTCCTTATGACCCTTCCTATAGATGGGCATCACATTAGCAAGTCTCCAGTCATCCGGGACCTCTCTAGATGACCATGACCACTGATAGCTGACAGAAAGCAGCCCCAGCAATCACATCTGCCAAATCCCTCAGCACGCTTGGGTGGATCCCATCTGGCCCTATGGACTTGTGACAGTCCATGTGGAGCAGCAGGTCTCTAATTGTCTCCACTTGAACTGTGGGGGGTTTATTCTACTCCCTGTCCCAGACTTCCAGGTTGGGAGGCTGAGTACCCCACGGATAAGCGGTCTGGCTAGCAAAGGCAGCATTATTTATTTATTTCACAGAACATCACAAAAACACAATAATCCTACTGCCCCAGTCACTCAGACTTTGAAATTTACATCTATAGGATCTATTATATGAATGTGGACCATAAAACAAACAAACAAACAAACAACAACATCAAAAAGAGAACATTAAATACTAAGCACCGACATTCCTCTAAGATGTATCAAGGTAGAAAAACTACGATGGTTATTATAGTTGAGAGCCTCATGCAGTTCTGAGCTTTCCTAGTGAAATTCAAACCTGCAATAAATATACCTCTTTCTTTACAAGGTGTCAAATTTTCTTGCACTATTTTTAAGACACTTGTAGTATGAACAACAACAACAAAGGAATAAGAGTATATAAATAGATATATTCTATTCACAGCATACTAGAAATCCTCAATTGCTTAATGATACTATTGGCAGATGTAAGCCATGAAATACTGCTTAGCTATTTCTTTCCCAAGTTTTATAATAATTCAGCTCAATTACTATTCTTGCAGTTTAGTCCTGCTGTAAACTTAAAAAACAAAAACAACCAAACTAGAAAAAAAAAAAAAAAAAAAAAAAAAAAAACAGAAAATCAAGTTGGTGACTTGATTCAAGAAAAAAAAAAAAGAAGAGATACACAGAGACGCACACAAGAAGAAACAAACCAAAAAACAGAATTTGGCATTTATCTATTTATATTAGAAATGGTCCATCTAGATTTCACTAGTGGTGGGTTGGGCACTTGGTTTTGCAAAGGCTTGGTCCAAATACGGGCAGTATCTGTCCCTCTGTTGTGGACCAGATGCTGCCAGCAATTTGTGAGGGCAGCAGAACTGAAGCAATGTCCTCCCTTTGGGACCAACTTACCAGAGTCCCGTTATATTAATAATATGATTGCTAATGGCACGCTGGGCATTCAGCCACTTTTCTTTGCAGACACAGCTGATGACTGATCATTGGAAGGAGGGATGTAACCTCCTGTGCCATCTTCCCTCTTGTGAATTGTCTTGGTGACCATTGCAAAACTTACTTCTACAGCCTGATCCTGGGACAGGTCTGAAAATCATCTCTTGACAGGCAGTGATGGAAGATTTCATGACAAACTCTTCCCATCCTTCTGAGAAGGATGGCTCCAAAATATTATATCATGTCATGTCACAGCACTGAGAGCCTTCAGACTCTGTGGATTCTTAATATTTACTAAGTGCAGACAAGTGGAGAAGACTGACTATCCCAAAATATTTCTTTACAGACCAATAACTGGTCAGACTGGCAACAACCTATGATTGTCACCATCTGACAGCTGTTTGATGGCTTGCAGAAAGTAACGTGGCCTGTTCTCAGTGTGCAATAGGCCAGGTGTCCACATGGTTAACAATCTCCGTGGCCCAGCTGTTACTAAGAGAAGCCACATATGTCCACAGACCAGGTGGGGAGTGAAGAGCACGCAACCAGCCAGAGGACAGTGTGTGGAATCACCCCAGCTGTGCATGGTGGGAGCAGGACAAATCCATCTCCAGGGCTTCCCCTCCTGACCTCCGCATTGCTGCACAAGCCATTTAAAAAGTGACAAAGACAATACTCTTCTTTAAAATGTTATAATACAAGATTTGAATCTTGCCGTGGGTTGAATAAAGGCTGTGAAATCTTCACCTTCATGAGTCTTATGCTATCTAGTGCAATTTAGCATATTCTTCTCTCCATTGAGCTATCAATGACATCTTATGCAACTATCCTATAAAATAGGATAGCAGAATCTGCAGTTTTGAACATAAAGCAAATACATGGTTTTCTTTGGAACAGCTTAATCATTTTTCTCCGTCTAGTTCTACGGGCTTTTCTGATTTTGCTCCCCTCAGCAAGTTTGCAGTGGAGGGGGGCACTAAACTGCATGACCTTACAGAATTAGCTACTGCACAATTCCAAATGTAAACTCTGTTCTCTCTACAGAGCGATCAAAGACACTTTCTTTTTCATCAAAACTGAACATGTTAACTAAACCACCATGACAAATTCTGTACTATTGCAGTCAAATCTAAATGGCTGTTCAGTGATGCACAACCACCTCTTGATATCTTCTTTTAAATTCTAGCCTGCTTTGTCTCTCTAACCACAACCAGTTACAATTATATTTTTCATTCCTTCCACATCCCTTCCAACCACCTGTGGTCAAAGCCTGTTTCTCATCCAGTCTGTTCATACTCGGTACCTGCCGATGTGGAGATGACCTGAAGTACATGGATAACACAACCCATCTGCTACCTGATTCTCCTACTGAACAAGCTCTAGGAGGGGTTTTAAGAGCTTAGGTATGTAGGCAGTTGGGAGCTGCCTTTGGAAGCATATAGAAATAAAACATAAGTGAGAATCATTTTATGGTCTAATTTTAGGCATGGCTGGCCTAGATTTTCTGACTCAGCACTTCAGTTGGCTTTAGCTTAGTTAGAATACCTCAGCACTTCTCAGTCAGGAACAAATTTACTAATGTAACAGAAACAAGTCCATAATTTAGCCCAGCAGTGCTCTTTGACAGAACTCTGACATTGGATTAACCAAATTGAACTGATGTAGAGAAAAGGCAGAAAAATGGCAAAGGTGACTCTAGCACAGCATCTGTCCACCCTGTGGATTAAGTGAGCCACTCTGGGCAAAATGAGAACTACCTTTAATTACCTTTAACCCAGACAGGAAGTCATTTTTTGAAGTGCCCTTCTGATTCCAGTTGTAACCTATTCAGATTCTTCCAGTGTTTCAAGTGCCCAAGAAAATGATGTTTGGTATATGTTTTACTAAATGTTCAACCTCTTTCTTTTCTTATGGCTATATATATATATATATTTATTATCAATATCTATACACACTGTTTTTCCAGCAATTTACATATGTAATTTGACATTTCCCAGTTTACAGAGAAACTTGAACAAAAAAAGGACTATGACAATATTAGGTGATGCTGGATAGTATTACTCAGCTTTGCAATTATCTTTTATCTCTATCTACCTGCACAGCCATACTTTCATTCAAAAACAATTAAATGATTAAAAAAACAGTCACTCCCACTCCTGCTACAGATAACGTGGGCCAACAGATCACTCAGACTTTACTTATTCCTCCACAGAGATGCTAACAGCAGTACTAACTTCCCTAGGGTACTCATCTCAGAGTAGGAGAATCACCGCTACGTGAAGCAGCGACACTCTGAGATGCTCTTCCACCTCAAGTTCAGTTTCCTCAAGAGCTGAAGTCACAACACATTGTAGATATAGCTCCTGCCTAACTATTATATTCATTTCTCTGCGTACACTCACACTAAAACCAAGAGCTATGTTTTCTCATTGTGACTGCTCAAGGCATGGAAATGGCTGTCCAATCCCTTTTTCTTTTTATGCAGTCCTGGGACACTGTTCTTATAAGAACTTTTGTTCTCTTCTATAGCACAATGGAAGGAAAACAAAACAAAAAAGGACAAACAGGTGAGCTCTGATCACTCATTGACTACCATGTCTCAGGGCAGAACCGCATTCAACCCCCTCAGCACAAATTTAGGTTTCCAATATTTCATTATTTGATTGCCATTACAATTGTTCTCCCTGAAGGATAAGCAAAGAAAGAAATCCTGAAAAACAAAAATGAAACCATTGCCCTCCCCAACCACATGAAAACAAATACAGCTTCAACAATCCATCTTCAGTAGTAAGATGAAGTTAAACAGAAGTATTTGGCCAAGGCTGTGACACATGTCAACTGCAAGCAGTAGTATGCTGGCATAAACCTAATTTATAGCTTTTCCAGAGCATTTTCATCTCTGATCACGCTTCTCTCACAATATTTGAATATATTAAAAAAAAAAAAAGAGCCCTCTAACACATATTCCCTAATGCACATTTGCAAGCAAAGCATCTATGTTTGTCTCAAATCCAGCATGACTCACGTTACAGAGCAAAAAGAGTAAGATGATTAAACAGACTGACTCACCCAGCTTGTTTTTACACATCAATAAATAACCTCAACACAGCAGAAATAGAGATGTGGTTTTTCATTTAGAGTTAATTCAAACACTGGCTCTTCTTCAGACCTTCCACACTATGTAAAATAGATCTGGGTGAATAATTCATTATGAATTATTCATTCAATTAATTTAATTTCTTCTGCTCACTAATTAACTATCTTGACTTTTTTGAATGTTTTCATTATCTGAAAATTATTTACTCAACAGTTTCTATGAATAACTCCTTGCCTCTAGATTGTTCACAAGCAGATTACTTCAAGAAATCAAAATTGTAAATTCAAGCTGTGCTGAATAGTTTTAATTAGACACACAAGTCACATGGTATTTCTCTGTTTCCTTATTGGATATATTTAAAAACAACAACAACAAAAACACATCTTCTGCAAACAAACTTATTCCAAGACTGAAATGTATTTGCCAGGAAAACTCTTGGAAATATTAAATATTAATTTATATTTTTTTAAAATATTTTTTTATTTTTTATTTTTTTATAGCGTAGAATGAATTTGTCCTTCTTTGGGGAAAAATGTAAACTAAACATGTTAGATTTGAAAGGTAAAACACAACTTGTTTGTGTCTATTCTTTAACTGCTTCCACTTCCCCCAGACACCTCAGTGCTGTTCTAGGCTCAAACTACCACCAGAGCTCTGTACCCCCGATCTAGATAAGGGAATAACAACAATGCCACCAGTAGGCATAAAGTCAAGAGTGTGTCTGAGGGCACGGAGTGTCCTCTTCAGCATCCATCGAAGGGGAAGGTCATCTGGCCAGGTGTAGCAGGCCACAGGGAGCCTCTTGTAAAGGCCATGCTTTCTAATCACAAACTAGCAGCCAGAGAGAGAGGAAATGTAGATATTTACACGGATAAACAAAAAGACCAGGTAGAGCAAGTTCTGTCTTTGATTTGCATATCATACCTCCACACTGGGTTTCGTTTTTCCTTACAGCGGCACCCAGGCAGGTCACTCAGCTGTCAGTGCCTCAATTCCCCAGCTACAGGCACAGGGACAGAAACATGGTGTTACCTCACTTGGTTGATGTGACGGTAACAAGCACCAAAGGGAACGATAGAATCGGAGGCAGCTACAACAAGCAACCCGAATATAACCAATAGCAATGAACCTGTATATACCTATATACTTAGACAAGGTATATATAAAGACTTCCAGCTTTCTAATAACTGAGTCTAAGAATGATAATAACAAAAAACTAAAATCCAAAAATCCCCAAACCCTACCTTAGACCTATTTTTCTTCTTCCTACAGCTGTTATTACTTGTAAGTGGGAAATGTTCACTTCCATTCCCTCTAGGGTGAGAGGAAGGGGAGAAATTAAGATGACAAATAATAGTCTATCAGTGTGTAGAATATTTCAAGGAGAAACATAAAGCTACTAATAACAACCTACTGTTTCTCAGGGGAGAAAGCAACAGTCCATCTCATACGGGATGAGAAGAGCAAAAATCAGGTGTGATTGCTTTAATCATTATTTGCTAGAGCCTGAAGGAACTGAGCTGCTGCCATCAGTTAAAGTTAGTTGGCATTTCTCTTGCCAATTTACAGCCAAGAGTTATATCTGCTTCCTACCCACCTGAGATGGAGGAATTGTGCTATGGACATCTCATGAAATGTGAACACAGACTTAACTAAGCTCACGTTATATTTTTTAAATTGAAGTGATGGTAACTGAGTATGTATTATGCCAGCTCTGGATGTATTTGCCTACAAGAACAAATCGTTAACTCACCTCTGTGCAGGTGATAATTATTTGGATTTAGATCCCAAAGTGCCCATTTGACCTTGTCCTTCAAGTGTCCGCAGTGGACAGCTGTGTGGCTACATGAAACAGAAGGCTATATGAGGGCTTTGCAAACCAAAACTCTGAAGATACATTACAAATTTAAAACATTTTTCAGACAGTGCATGTTACATAGATAAAACACGACTTTTGTTAAAATCATTCTTACATCTATCTTTCATCTAAAATAATGTTTTCAACCAATTTATTTTAATTAGTATCCTACAGTATTTTCATTCACATAAAACATTTCTATAATACCACATGGACCCATATGGATTAAAATCCTGGGAGACTTGCTTAAATATTTAGAGCTGAATTTGAATTCTGCTCACAAAAACAATCTTAACTCATTTCTTGACTACTGGAATTCCATTTACTAAGTCTCTAGCATAAATGTTACAGCAAACAGATGAAACTCTTGGTGACAATACATGTAATGAAGAGACCCCATTCTTTACAGAGAAGGCTAATTAATCATTAGGTGAGTGCTAGTAAATTTTCTGAATCACCAAGTTTCTGACAGACACGCTGTTAAGCCAACAAAATGCCCACAGATGTTACTTGCCCATCAGAGGGGAACGTATTCTCTTGAGGACTCTGAGCATCTTGTCACAGTTTATTTATTTATTTTTGAATGAAATGAAAAATTAGCAAACCCATGTAATGATTAATGTATGTGTGCAAGTAAATAATAATAGCATGAAGTCTATTAATAATTAAAACTAGTGCTGGATTTTAAGATACGGAAGTAGAAATGTAAATTGTTTTCCAGTGGCTCTGAAATGCTACAGTTAATAGATCTACTGCACTGCCTCCCTAATAGCATAACCATAACTTAATTCAGAGAAAACAAACCCAAATTCACAGCAGGACTCTCTTCTACTTTACTTTCTCCCTATGCCTTTTGGTACTTTACTAGGGCAGTCTCCACACAAAACTTCCATCACTATGTTCAGTAACATGCACCGTTCTCTGCCACACGATATGAAATCTAGAGCCTTGGGACAGCTGTGCATCTGCTGAAAAACACCCAACCTGCTCTGTGCATGGTGGGAACTGGAGGACACGTCACACCATGGTTCCTCAGAGCAGGGTTCACCACTGCCCATGGACAGCCAGGGTTTGCTGCCCAGGTCCAAATAATCCACAAACTCAAAGATAAAATTAGATCAAACTAAACAGCCTTTGCAGTACATCAGAAACTTTGATCCTGCCTGAGAAGGTTACATGTTACGATGATGTACTTAGTACTCAATAACAGCTTAGATCTGCAATTTAGTTTAAATTCTCATTTTCCTTCACAGATTTTATAAGGATGGTCTCAGAAAAACAATAATGAGCATTTTTAAAGTATTTCCTTAATTGCATGGATGTTTTTCAGGTGCAGAATTCTAGACCTCTGCAGAAGAGCCAAGCCTAAAACCTCCCTCCCTTAATTAAATGTTTTTCTCTCAACAATCTTCAAACCTTTTTTTTCTTTTTTTTTTCTCCCTGCCATTATAAAATATATTAGGTGCTGGCATATATGGAAACTACTGGTTTTTTTATTACTCCTCCTACCATCCACAGATATTAATTACATTACAGTTCATTAGCTGAGCTCATTAAGACCATGGTACAGGTAGGAAATAGGTAATTGGCTAGGTACAATTATTACATTAATTTAATTATCTATTTCGTGCTTTTATCAAAAAGGTGACCTCTGTGGATATTGGAATAGGTTTCCCTCCCTTGCTGCTTGCTGGGTTGCAGGCAGCCATGATCTGTGATCATCTGAGAGAATGAAAAGCCACATTAGAATTGCTTTTGGTGTGGTTCGGCTTGAGGGGAAGAGGCAGCTGTATCCAGATATAGCAGACTTACAGAATTTTGGTTTTTATATGACTGTTCCTCCTCACTTATTTGAATGCCACTGATGTTTTATTGTTGTGTGCCAGGCAAAACACAAGCCTGGATCTGGGGCCTGCAGGCGCATACTGCCTCAGCTGAGCCTGGTGCTCGAGACAGGCCAAATCCCTGAAGGTATGATGACCATAAAGCCAGAGTAGTAGCGTTAAAAAGCATGGAAGAATTCAGAAAATATACACAAATCTGTGTAAATGTCACCAAGCTAGTTGCTGCCAACACTGGAGGCCCGGGTTGCCCCTCCTGCTCCACTCTGGGATGGAGACTCTAGCAGAGAAGGCAGCACAGACCCCCATGGCCTGGCACAGCGGCCATGCCACCAGGCCTTTTGCTCCTGGCGTCACTGATGAATGCCTGCACAGGGCTCAGCACAGGCTGCCCCAAAAGACTGCTAGAGAGCTTTTATTTTAGTATTACTTTAATGGGACAACTACAATGATTTGGTTCCGTGAATATCACAAAAATGAATACCACTGATGGGAAGCAGCTCTAGGGATGCTTTCAATTAAAACAGCAGTTGGTGGAGGTGTCAAGGCACAGTCCGATTCCTAAATAACTGAATGTGACAACTCCCACTGACCAAGCTGGAGCTGAACAAAGCCCAAAATAGAAAAGGAGGAGCCAAGCACTGGGTGAGTTCAAAACAGCATTAAGAGGTTTACTTGTCACCTTCATAGGAAAATGTTTTTGTGTGGTCTACAGAACAGTTTCTGTTTTCCAAAGAATTTTATCTAAACACAGTGCAGTGAGTTACATTGTGTTTATATAAAAATGAGAGCTAGATTTTAAATGAAAAAAATATTTATTTCAATTTCATCTTTGTCTCGATTTTGAAGCTTTCTTTTCAAAAATGAAATATCTGTAACTGTTCTGAAGCTTAACATTTTAGCTGGCATTACAGGCGCTCACCCTAAATCTCACACTGCTAAAATACAAGTTATGTACTCCCTTCAATATTACGTAACTTCCCAGAGTTGGTAAACAGCACAAATAATAGCTGTCTGTGCCATCACATAGGGATGTAGCTGGGATTATAAATTACCTCTAGACAAGTAAGAGGCACAAAACACAAGCTTGTCAAGTCAACTGGAGCAAATTGGTATTGTGCTGGAACAAACTGGAGAACTAATAAGTAATACAGATGAAATCATGGACAGCTGAAGCAGATCCATAGTTTATCTTCCAGAGTCAGTTAATATCAATGTCAGTGGAATTTGCACAAGCAACAAACCCTCAGCCTCAGCTCTGTGATGGCTGACATTTCCCTTCTTTAAAATTGGCAGCGTGAGCTATGGAACCTAAATTTAACCTCTGGAGAATATGCCACATGACATCTGTGTGCTTTACATGTTCAGCTTAAGATTTTGAAAGCTAATTTATCCAGGCACCACCTCAATAAGTGACTCACCTAGCAACTACTGAACTTCTGTCACTTGTTGGCTTCTGTTGGCAGAACCTCTTTCTCTTGGAGGCTCATTCTTTAATAATGACCATCCTAGACCCCTGAGGCTGACACTAATGAGCATTTGAAAATGCCAAAAAATCTAATGGTGTTCACTGATTTTTGAAGAAACAACACCTATTAGAAGTGGCTGTTATACCAATAGATTTTTTTGCAACAAATTATGCTGAGCTGTTTTATTAGATTCATATTGAATTCTCACATCCACAATACAACCATTTAAACTGACACTTGAAATACTGAAAGCCAAATTAAACATTTCTTAGAAAGTGCTACTTAGAAAAAACGCTAAACAGAAAATATTAACTCAAGGCTTATTCACTGGAAGGCTGATTAAGGTACACTAGCATTTCTCATACTTGTTAAACGTCCAGGTAGTCTGCCTATGGTGCGTCATTAGCATTGCTACAAATTTAACTGGACATGTCAGTCCAAACATAATGAATCTTTGACTTACACTCTTGTGTTATTGATCATTCAGTTAAATGTCTCTATTTTGACATTACTATCACTCAAGCCACAAGCAAAGTATAAATATAATTAATACTTTCATGTTTATTTTTCCATGTACACTTTATCTTTCCCTTTTATTAGGGCAAAGCTGCTCATAAAACCTGCAGATGAATCAACAGCATTGCTATTGCTGTTTTTTTAATTTGAAAATTAATACATCTTTCCACACAACTTGCCTGTAAGTATTAAAATCAGTTTGAAGTGCAATGCCTGCTTTCTCTCTCACTCATCCTGATACAAAACTAGAAATAACTTCAAGTTACTTCAAATTTGAGTGGCCATACCTGAAAACAACATGATCATCTCTAAACTGGCATAGTTGAAAATAATAGGGAAAAGTACAGTAAAAACAAACAAATGAAAAGTAAAGTCCAGTGGCATCTCCTTCCCCTCCACAAGTTCCCCTGAATTCAGCTGTAAGGAAAAGAGAAGTGGCTTTTCCTCCAGAAATTACCCAGAATCTGTCCTCACACTGACAGAAAACAGCAATGCTCTTAACCCACAAAAGAGGCTCTGCACTTTTTGCCCTACGTCCATCTCCACAGAATTTCTGGTACCTATGCAGATAATTGTCCAAGCATATTTTTACTGAACATCCCCCTCAACGAAAGTAGTTTTCTTTCTTTCCACCTGTATGCTCCTTGTTCCATGTATGTCATCAAGCTAAAACAGAATAACTCCATAACTGCAAAATTAATAGTATTAAGAAAATGAACTCACAACGCACTCATCTGTTAGTCAAAGGGCCTGACTTCATGGAGACTCTCCTAGCCATCCTTCACTCTAAGCACTCCATGCTTCTCTCTCTATCCTTCCCATTGCTTTTTCTTAGACTTCAACGCAGTATGGGTATGACAGTGAGACAACAACACAAGACTGCAAGGTATTTACATGAGTTTGAAGAGGAGACTATAAGAACCAAATAAAAACAGGTATTTCCACCACTTCATAGATATTCTTAACATTTTCCCCTAAAGAAATAAACAGTATTGTGCCCAAACATATTTGCAACAAATCATATGTTCTGCAAACATCACAAGGCCAGGAGGAGATGAGTTTGAGAGATTATCCTGATTCTTTACTTACACGCCCCCATTTGTGGAAACACTCAGCTATATCCTCCCTTTATATTAGAGCAAAATTAATTAAATAGGCTATCATTTAGAATAAAAGGGGAGAAATAACAGATAACATAAAGCCACACTTAATGAGGAAATGTTACTTGAGAATAAACACACGGATAAAAAAGGGAGTAATTTAACAGGTTTAAAACTGTGCCTTTTCGTATATCAACGGTTATTTCAATAAACTGGTGTGAGTGTTTGTGGGGAATCCAGCTCTCCTGAAGGCTAGGTAAGAGCTTAAATTACTCCATCTATTTACGGTTATTGAATAGCAAACTGCTAAAGGAAACTGTATCAGGTAATATAGCTTAGATAAACATTGATAGCATCTTGTAACCAACCTGGGAGGAATTCTTGCCATAACTTAAACATTCAGGTAACTTTACACTGAAACTTTTCACATGCATTATCAATCTGTTATATAAATGCCTTCTGGGTCAGAATCCTAGGTTGCCCTCTCTGTAAAATAGGAGCTATTTTTTTTACTATACGTTGGCAAAGAATGTATATATACATATATATCCTTATTCCTCTCTGTAGATTGTAGACACCAGATAAAGCATAAAAATCTGCATACCCAAATTAGTTTGTTCTGTTTGCACACACCCAAACACACATGCTCATGTCCTACCTGCTATTCCAGTGAGTGAATGATGATGTGGTACTGGAAACTAGCAGAAAAAAATAATTCAGATCAAATAAAAAATATAGCTAGACAGAACAGCCTTCATTCCAAATTATTAGCTCCAGAAAACATTTCCATCTAACCCACCAGAATAGCTATTAGAAAAGAAGCGCTGTTTACAGTTTCTAGACTTTAGTGTGCAATTGCTGGCAGATCCTAAAGACAGAGCATGCTAAATGTCCCAGGGTTTCAAGGCAACCATTATTTCATTCTGTATTTTGTTGCTGAGAGTTGTTTTTCTACTTATTTCCTCTTTCATTTATTCAACAAAAATAAACACAAAGCAGAGTCTGAATTGCACATGATTAAAATGAATCTCTTCAAATTCTGCAGACCCCAAATCCTCCTGGTACCACTTTATTTTTAAGGGATGCCCAACAATGACTTACTGTGAGATGAATAATGCATTTATATCACATTACTAGTTGTAGCAAAACTAATCTATAAATGTTTAATAAATATTCTGTAATGCTTTTGGTGAGCATGCTATAAATAAGTAACAATAGATTTGCAATGAAATATTTATATGCATTTTGGTTATTGTTATGCTCTAAGTGTTCAAGGAGCCATTACTAACAAAGTAAATGGAGTTATCAAGGTTATAGATATCTTCTGTAAGCCATTTATAATGAAATGTGCAACACAAAGTAAATGCATTTGTAGAGGTTGTTGACAAAGTGTAAGTGTCTAGCACACCATTCATACTAAACTCCATGCAGATACAAATGATACGTAGACAGTTGATAAGTCAGCTATAGTGAGACTTTTCTCTGCTGGAAATATATTTTAAGATCTTTGTGTGTATGCCTGTGTCCTAACTGTAGCATACTTACAAATATGCTGTTACATCTTGAGAAATCTCTCACAAGACATACTATTAAGACTGCACCTTAGCTATCACATCCCAGAGAACTTGAAGGCTCAAGAGCATGGATAAGGTCAAGAGAGCGACAGGGGTCAATAAGCAGCTTGAGGTTTCTTCCCCACAGCAGGATGCTAAATACCCGCTGCTTTGAGGCATGGCTGTGGATGATACGTAGCAAAGCCATCACTTACTAACAGGTCTTAGGAGCACTGGCCTAATATTTTTTAGCTAATGATATCTCATTTATAGTGACAGCAGGTTATGCAGCCACTTAATACCATCAGGGAAATACCCAGACAATACTCAATAATACGGCAAATATAATTTTTCCATTAATGGAAAATTCCATTATTAAATTTCTTAATGCTAAACTACATATATTCATCCTGGTATCAAAAATGGCCCTTATAACTGGTTCTGACCCGGGCATGATTAATTTGTCCTCTTGACCTTTGCAAACTCAGAGTATACCTGGTACCACTTTATTTAAAACAATATCCATGATTCATAGGGATATCAATAATGTATTTGTGTCACACACTGTTATCGTACTCTTATACTTCAGTAGTCTTGTTTGCAGTGGGGAGCATGTCTGGTTGCTGTCTGCTCACACAGCTGTTGCAAGGGCTGCTGCTTCCTACTCCAGCCAGCCTCAGCACTTCCACAGCAAGTGGAAGGTCGGTGCAAAGCTCCCCGACCTCGCCAGCCACCAGATATTCACAGCTCTTACTGCCACACGAAGACTCAAATGCTCTGGACAGCAGCATTGTTTTCAGGATAGAAAACTATAGTGCTTTGCTTCACTTAGTGAAAAGAGCACTATGAATAGTTGTAAAGGTTTAAAACCTGTTTTAAATAATACCTTTGAAGGTGGAAGGGCTTAATTTCCTCTTACACAGCCACTCACCCAGGGCTAAACAGTAGGGGATTTGGCTTGAAAAACCGCAGCAATATCATACCGACAAGTTGAATGCAGGAAAAAGTAATGCTTATTTCTGTATTTCAGTTAATCTTCCAAAATATAGGACTATCGTAGTCTACTGGAACACATATATAGCCAAAACAGAACTCAAAAATAAACAAAGACTTTCTTTCAGTCCCTCACAAAGATTATAAAGTGGGTGCCATGGAAGAGAAGAGGACATCAACGTGAGACAGATTAGACAAACTGTACAGCTTAAAATATGGGATTATAACAACATTATACATCTAAGGAAATGCACATATTTTTTAATTCACTGTAACTTTCACTGTCATTAGGAGCTACTGTATAACAACTGTAATGCAAATTCAACGGCTATACTATTTTGTATGTATTTCTACAGTGCTGACTCACTCCGGGGTCAGCATCCGGTTTGCTGATTTCATGTGTACACCAGGAGTGTCAGGTGCATATGAGAAGTGCCAGATTTTGCTCTTTATTTATCCCTTTTCATACTGCAAAACAAGTAAGACCTGAAACATGGAAGTAGCCTTCAGTCTGCCTTTAGCTACTTGCAAAGGTAAATTCTTATCTAACTTTTATCCATATCCTTAGTTTTACAGTAATGCTAAAACATTAGAGGGAAATACATTCTAATAATGATACATTAAGGAACAGTAAATTACAGAGGAAATACTACTGGAGTCCTTAGAACAGCCACATTAATACTAAATGACTCATTATTAATAAAGCATAATAAATATAAAACGAATTATCAATAATTAGGCTATGATTTTATATTCTTAAACACTAGAGATTGTACTTTATTTCAAGTAAATTTAATAGATGTTGAAAGAGTCAGCCACTCTCCTGTGCAGAACTTCATGTCAAGTGAAGCACTCTGTTGAAAGAACAGGTAGCTAAGCACACGAGCCCTGCCATGCGTACCTTACAGCGCATTAGTTCATTGGCTAACAGGGCAATATTGTTTTCATGGGGATTATGACATTAGGCTGAACACAAGCATAGATTCCAGAAGAGAGAAGTAGCAGTAATATATTGCATAACACCTTTTCTTTTGTGATCAAAAAGCAGAGTACTTAAACGAGAACCATTACTATGAGGCATGTCCCTGTGCTCCTGTACTTAACATCCACATGAGTGCAAGCAGCAGCTTTTTCTTTGGAGTTCATCATCCCATGCTTTCAGATTTTAGACTTGTATAGCAAAGAAGGAGAATGTGGCCTTTTTCCAACAAAACTTACTTTTGATGAGACCAAATCAGATTTATTTTCTCATATTTATTTTCCTTTTCTTTTCTCATTTCTTAAGCTCTAATGAAAGATCTCAGATGCAGCTTCTAAAAAACTGCTATTGGTGATGCTCCTTCACCACAAATATGAAGTGAAAAGACATAATAATTAGGTAGTACATGAAACAAAAAAGAAGATAGGGTTTTGCTACTTCTTAGCAGCTGAGGAATAGTGGTGTAAAGGAATCAAACACTTCAGTGAATAAGCATGAAAAAGGAGGCTTAATCTTATAATGATTATATTTCACATGGCAGAATCTCACTGGAATATCTGAGGGACTTGGGCTGGTTAGATTTAAAATAGATAAGCAAACAAAATTCCTGTGATGGAACTAGGGGAGCGACCTAAAAGAAAATCTCTTTTTAGTTTTCTGTCCTCTCATTATAAAAGTAGAGTCCTTTGTACAAAGATGAATTTGCACAACCCATCATTAATAAAAGCTTTGGAAACCTAACACTTCATAATTTTACATTGTCACAGATTTAAACAACAACAAAACCCCTTGTACACAAAGACTGACAAACTGCAATCTCAGGAGCCACCACGTCTACGCAAATGCTGTCAATATAGTTCTGAATAGCTCAGTCATTGCCAGAGACTCATACTGAAAACTGAAGTAGTTCTTACCAAGCTATTGCAGGCTGGAGGTTATTTTTCATTTCGATAACACTGGTTAAATATATAGCTATCTTGCTGAAATATCGTTTGTCTTTCACATTCTTTGAGGAAGCACGCAATTCAGGGTTTTGCTTGCCAGTGTTACGGAGAGCAAAATTTCCCTGCTGCGGCCGGCTTCCTGCTGGCTGTTCTCTTCCTGTCCCAGCAGAGTCCCCTTCTGAGCCCCAGCACGGCTCTCTCTGACCAGATTCATCTCACCAACTCCACAAAAGACTTACACATGCTTTTTGCACTGTTCGTGGTGATGGATACCCCTGAGAAGGAGAACAGGAGCAGGACAGCCCTGCAGGTCATAGTGACCTCAGTCCAACTCAGCTCCTTGCATGAAGCAGACAGAAGCATCTGCAACCCAACTTAGTTCTAACAACTGCTTTTTGACAGAGCTCTCTGTGTACATCTCAAGGAGAGAGATCAGACTCACAGATGCAGCCGAGCTACATACTCTGCTCCTACCTGTCTTTCGTGGAAAGAATAACCTCAGATGGGAACATAAACTGTAATCTGCAACCAGATGGAAATAAGACTGCTGCAGTGTTGCAGAACAAAAAAGAAACAATGAGAAATATTTAGAAAGAGGAACATGGATATTTAATCACTTAATGAAAGTTTGTATTTTCACGTGACTATCTCATTGTCACAATTATGCTTCAAATACTATCAAGAAGGTCTATACTTAGGGGAAACCAAGAAGTTCACTGTAAAGTGGACTAGCCTGTCAGACTGAGATTTCTCTTTCACAACCTCTTGGAATTCCAGTGCAATGCAGTACAATGGATGGAAAAGATTGATATTGCTGTTTTCTTGTGTTACTGATCACGTCGTCACTGTGAAATCACTCTTCCTTTCCTCTTGTTGGAAATTATGCAGTCAGAACTTATGCTCAGTTGCATTCAGTGCAATTGAAAAGGTACTTCCAATTTCTGAGGCTGTATATTCAATTAATGTAATATGTAAAAACATTTTCAAAATGCAAGTCGCTTAGAAAAAGACATTACAATGAAAGGAGGAATTTAAAATACACTTAAAATGCATTTTCTTTGGAAAATATTTGATTCAAATTGTTAGAAGACAAAAACACATAAATGTCTCTTTTATGCCTTCCTTCTTAATCTTCAGCAAGCATTCCAGGACCATAAACTGGCATCGATGGAAGCTGCATCTCAGGAATGAACAGAATATATAGCCTTTAATGGAAGAAATTTTTACACTTAAAAGAGAAAGAGGGAGGGAGCAGTTCTATGCTCTGCAGTCATTCAGCATAGAATTACTTATTATTCATAACTATCCTTAAATGCTTTATTGAAGCATAATAAAAAAAAAAGTACCTGTCCGTACTTAAAAAACAAAATTTTATCTATCTGTCCTACATTTGGGTTTGGGCTTCAACATCTATTAAATGAATCCATTATTTCCCCTTTTTGACATTGCTAGGTCAGTGCACCAGCCTTCCTTGGCAGCGACATGGCCAATGGCGCACATGCACACAAGAGTCACACAATTTCAACTACACTGTTTGCAAAACAAAGGCAAATATGGGGGTGCAAAGCAGTGCCAAAAGGAAGTCCGAGGTGCAGCAGAACTTGCTCATGGTATTCAGTGCCCTGGCACCCATGGATTGCATTTTTTTCCTTCCTTAAGGCTTGCGGGTAGCAATGGGCCCCCTTGAGCCTCAAACTTCATGCATACCTCCAATAAATTTCTTATTTCACATGGAAATCCTTTGTTTTACTCCTCTCTCTTGTGCTCAGGATGTAGATATTTATTTATGGTGTTTTGGGGAGGAGGGGAATGGAGACCACTGACTACAGCAGCCTGTCTCAGACGCTGTGCTTCTACAAATCCTGATGCATCTGCAAGCCCGTAGTACTGTATTAGTACTGTAATACAAGCCTGTATTAGCACTATCTGTGGCTACTCCCAGGTGAACAATCAGCCTGTTTTTCTGCACACAAAAAAAAGGGAGCTTTTGAGGAGCAGGCAAATCTTCTCCTGAATTTGGCTGGCTAATAACAAAACAGAGGAAATATCTGCCAGTGCCTGGATCAAGACCAGCAAGCATTCAGATCAATTCCATCAAAATACTAAGCAGAAAGCTTTCAAGCACTTATTTACAATTTGAAAATAAGTTTCTTTTTTTTTTTTTCCTTTTTTTCTAGAACGTGAAGAAATGCATTAGTGAATAAAAACCAGTGGTTTCAATTAGCAAACTATTTCATCTGGTAACAATTGCAGGTATTCTGATACCAGAAACTGTCCTCTACTTTACTGAAGTGAGGTTCATGCAAGTCCTCTCAGACAGAAAAAGCAAGTGAGGTGACTTCTCCTTCCTTTCCACTGCTCCAGTGCTGAAATTTCACCAAGGCCTCAGCAGCATCCCAAAACCATTGAAATTTCTCATTCCCTGTTGCCGTTGCACATCCTCAAAGGTCCACTACACACACACACTGGAAGGGGCACACACTCCCAGCCATCCCTCTGATTTCTTCACATCTCTGCCTGCATGATGCTCTCTAAGCTATGTGACCTTACTTGGAGGTTAAAGGTGTAAAGCAATGGCTAGTGCATTAATACCCCCCCCCTTTTTTTTTTTCCTCCAGCTGCTGCAGATCAAGGTACTAGGCAGGATGTTTGCCACAAAAATTTTGGATCCAGAGCAGCCTTGCTAGAGTTTCACCAGCCAGGCAGAAAGGGCAGAACATCTGTCTGCTTCCCAGGGAGCATGAGAACAAAAACTATTCCTTACCCACACCAACACGTGCCTTTCCAATTCCAGGGTCTTGCACAAGTCAGATATTGGACCAGAGAGGGAAATTAAAGCCTTCTGAGTCTCAGTGGAGAGTGCCTGACCACTGTACTATCTTTCCCAAAGGACAAGCTCCATCTCAGCTGGTGAGGTGGTTAAGTCAGTGCCAACATCACCTGCCAACCCACCGTTGGCCAGGAGAAGTGGCCATGCAGTGGCTCTGTAGCCTCCACCATCGGTGGCCCTAACCTCCGCAACCCCCCGGCTTTACCCAGGCGTCCCAGCCCTGTCCCTGTCCTTGCTCCCAGAGCAGCCTCCATCAGAGGGAAGCCTCAGAACAGGAGAACGGTGACCTCGTATCTGCCCCAGAAGAGACGTCAGCATGCTCAGCACATCCAAAAGACCTTTTCCTATTGTTTAACATGAATGCAGGGTGTACGGCTGAATAACATTGTTCTCTAAATGAATGGGCTTTTCATTCTGTTAGCATAGTCTCCCTGTTGGTTGGGAGTTATTCTTTCGGCAGTTATTCTGGTGGAATGTAATCATTTAACTGTGATTTATGGCACGGCTGTATGCAGCTGGCTTAGTGCAAGGTGAACACACAGTAGTACCTTAATAGTTCTTTTCCATTAGCAGGTATGTTTTTCAGTTGGCTTCACTGTGATTGGAAGAGTTGATAAATGTAACATATAAAACACTGTTGGTAAATGTCTTCAGGCTAAGAGTAAGCTTACTGCTTGCCTCTCAAAAGGTAAGATAAGTGTGCGCCTCTAGAAAATAACCCTTCCAGGTGATAGCTGTGACTAAAAATTCAACGGGAAGGAAGAAAGAGCGTTTACAGTGGTGAGCTTAGAAGGGGCGTCTCTATTCAGAAGCAGATCTAGGGGGAAAACAAACAAACACACAAAAACCCCTAACTCTCCTTTCTTGCATTACTGTTCTTGCTGTAGGCTACCTTGCTGAATATTGACACTGATGCTAAATTGCATTAATAATTGCTAAGTTATATTAAATTGTATATCAGTCAAATTAGCAAAGCCTACAATACTTGAAGCATTTAGGTTCTTAAAAATCACTGGCATCTGCTCCTATTAAAAGTGACAGATGATTTGCAAATCCAAACTTTTGGTGAAAAATGTTAGCTAACAAGGTGGAATTAAAACTTACATCTTGTTCTAACATAATGAAAATAATTTAAAAAGTGTGATAAAACCCTTTGATTAACCCTCATCCCATATTGCACAGCACTTTATTATGCAAATTAAACATTGTAAACTTAGAACCAGCAAAAAATTCCAATAGAAATATATTCTAATTTAAAAATTGAGAAAACATAAAAATATGTCATTCGATCTCTGACTGTGCCCTTTGTCATTACTGAGTTACAGAGCAGAACTGGGGGCATATGCAGCACTGAGATAATTCATGTCTTGGGTGTCTGAAGGATTAGAGTTTGCTCCTGTTTCATTCTTGTACCAGCCATCACATTATTCCCCCAATGATTGTGGTGTATAGTTTAATTAGTCTCCCTGCGATAATCAAGCAGTGCCCTGTCACCAGAAATGTTCAAACCCTGCAAAACATGCATCAAAGTCTCTGCACTCTGGCTTGCTGAGTTTTGTTTTGGTGCTTTTACTTCTGTCTTGTTATTTTTCCAATGGTAGAGGTATCACTGGAACAGTCATTTAAAGTTCTGCCTGACGGAATGAAGTCTGGCAGCCTTGCACAGCTCTGAGCACTTAAAATTTCTGTTCAAAGTCCTTTGGGTTCCCCAGGAGTCCTTCCTTTGGCCTCTGCAGCCACTCTGCAAAGGCCTCAGCCAAAGACAAAAGCACATCAGCAGTACTGAGTTTTAGGGCTTCTTTTCCTCCTGTGTCTCTTTGCTTTGGGAAGACAATTCAAATGTTCCTGCTTGCGGGAGGGTAAACCTGCAGTTCTGGCACAGGACTAGGACAGCTAACAAGTACTGAAAAAAAGAAACTTATTTAAATTCACAATATCCGTCTTGCAGAGAAAACTATCACTGTGCAGGGACATAGATGAGGTGCTACAAGGGCTATCTCTCAAATCCCAGCTGCTGCTTAGAAATACTGTATACAATGCTCCCTACCAAATCTATAGCAAGTCATTGACCAAACTACTTGTCTGCTTCTCCCCTCACACCCAAATTAGAGTATCTAACTTAATGAAAAATGATTTTTTTTTCCTTTTTGTCGCTTAGGAGGGCCTGAACATAAAGCTCTTATCACCAAACCACAGCTGTAGGAGGAATCCTTTAATCACAGCCTTCCTCCTTGAAGAAGAATATAGATTTATGACCGGACTTTGGTTACTGAGCGAGAAAGAAATATTGCCAGCAGCCACCATACTGCTTCCCATAGGCGGTAAACAGCTTTAATCTCCTTTAGCTGTCATTTTGAAGTCAAGAGATATTAGACTACAATGTAATTATGTAGTTGTGGGCAGAAGCACAGTTTATTTTCTTTAAACTAAAGTGGCAGAGGTAAATTCCTAGAATGTGCCTAAACAAACAAATCCTCCTCCCTCGGTCTTATTGCCATCGTGGCTACAACAGTCCCATCCCTTTTATGCCGCTTTGATTGCTCCACTCCTCTGCTAATGCACTTTCATGGGGACCCCAGCTTTCCACTCTGGTGGAAAAAGCTCACGTCTCTCTTCCTCCCACCCCCCATCTCCATATACACACACACAGAAAGAGCGTTTCCTTGGGTAGCGCAGAAAGCTGCTGCAAATGAGCTACGGGGTGTGATTTGTGTTAAGGGCACAACAGTGACACATTCACTGTGAGCTTCCCAGGGCAGGGACCCACCCCCACTAGTACAAGCCTTAAATTACAGAGTTATTTTTCATCTGATCTAATATCTTATTTCATAAACAAAGTGAAATTTCTTCAACAGGAAACAATAGAAAGACCAAGTTCATACCATGATACCTCAATTGCCAGCCAATATGGTACCCATTTCTCAGACCTGTACTTGAGATATTTTTTTTTTTTTACAGTCAGTTTCTACAAATATTCTTGGAAGATGCCTATATTGGATCCCCTTCCATAAAGCATAGCCAGAAGTGCTCAAGTCTGTATTAATTTAGGGTATCATCTAAGCACATGTTTAGTCTTACTGGAATCTATACATTTATAAAACTTCAATAATCTTACAGATATATTTCCTTACCTTATTTATTTCTTTATCAAGTACAGATAATAAAATTACATGGACTATAATCATTAAGATGTTTGCCTCGGTCTGAGTTTTCAGGGAAGAAAATACTAAATCAAGTTTTCCCCCTTATATGATACAATACCATTGTCTTTGCATGAGTTGAGGCAACAAAGTACAGATAAATTGCAGTCTTGCTGGATTTATGTTGTCCTACATTGCATATTGCATTTTAAAATTCATAGATTGAGGGATCTATCTGCCATCAGCTACACACTATTGCCTTTTGAAAGAGCTACTGTAACTATTATGCAAGACATTGCAGCCTCTCTGGAATTTCATACCAATCATCTCCTTCTGATAGTCTGAGTTTGTCCATCCCTCAGACTCTATCAGAAAATGATCAAAAAGTCTGAGTCTGTTGTGTGCTGAGTGCACAGTTCAACCTGTTTCAGGAGGTGCAAAGACAAGTTGTCATGAATTAAAACTGCCATGACCTAGAGAAAACACATTTGTTCATTGATTAGAAAAAAGAAAAAGATGTAAAACTCCCCACCCCCCCAAGAATGAAAGGGAGAGTGATGTGCTACAGTACTGGGAACAGTAATTATTGATTCTGTCTGAAAAAGGAATAAACAGTCTATAAAGCTTTTTGTGACATCATTTTGCCTCTGTATTCTAGCCAGGCATTGATCTCCATGGAATTCAAAGAGTTAACCAAGCAAATTATTCCTGCTAAGAGCAAGACTTCTCCTAGCAAGCACTTATGATCTTGGTGCTGTGGGTCAACCAGTACTGGGCTGTACTTCTAACTTCAAAATCTGAGGAATGCACATCTGTGCTAAATTAAAAAAAGAAAAATACAATTGCTTATACACACCAGGATCCCCAACTTACACCTCCCTCAGTTCTTTATTCAAATGAAGACAAAAAAGATAGGCAATTTTAGTGTCACTTCGGAGCTTTAAAAAATGAAGTTGCAGAGCAAAGAGGACTGAGGAAAACTCTAGCAGTCTCAAAATGAAACAACAAAGTTTCAAAGATTTAGCAGGTATTTTGACTAAAGACAAGTATTTGCAATTAATATTTTTATGATAAAATGTAATATTTAAATGAGAACAGCAACTGGGTTTGTATGAAATGTTCAAGCAAGTCAAATTTCTCCATGCTCTTCTCTATCAGTAGTCAATCCAGACATTAAAATGAACAGTTAGGTATAATCCTGTACAAAACAGCACCATGCTCATGAAAATACTAAAAAGCACAGAAGCAATCTTACACTTCTGTTGAAATAGACTGGGATGTTCATTCAAAGCTGGCATCTTCTAGTGGGAGGAATCCAGATAAAGATATCCATCAAGAATATCTTTATAGAATTAATATCATAGGTGGAGTCACTCTGACGCTTTTTGTAGTGAGCTCTATGATTAATAAAACTGCTTGGAGAGTGGTTCTTTTAATGACAGATGGATATATATTGTATGACCCTAGTTCTTCGTAAATGCTATCTTATTGTCAAAATGCTGAGAAAGAAATTTGATATGATTAATGTTCTTTCTTCCTCCTTTTTCCTCACACTGATCAAACAGAAGAAAGCTAATCCAGTTGCCTACAGTGAAGCAATTAACAATAAAAGGAATAAAAGAGATGGGTGATTTCTGCAAAATTCAGTCTTTGTACCTTGAGGAAAATCTTTCATTTTACTCATTTTGCACTACAAATAATTAGGGGATATGAATCAGAGGGCTGGAAGTGACCTCAAGAGATCAGCTAAATATGTTTCTCTGCTTGAAGGCAGCAAAATCATACATGAGGTTTCCCAGCAGATGGGTGTCTATCTGAGGTTATTAAAGACCTGCAGACAAGGTCTCTGCAGCCTCTCTAGCCAGTCCACTCCAACATTTCTTGATCAAAGAAAAGCTTTTACTAATATCTAACCTAAAGTTTAATTTCTTTAGTTAGAATTTCCTCTCATCTCAATTGCCATCAACCTGGAGAACATGTGCAGTTTCACATAATTTTAAGCTTATCCACGATGATGTTTTTGTCAAAAGGTATGGCCCCAGCAAATCTGACTGCGCATCCCTGTTGTGTCTGCACATCCCATTGATGGCTCCAATGATTTGGCCTCTGCAGGCTGAGCTGTTGATCCAGCTTAAAATGGAAAAACGGGGGAAAAAAAGGGTACTTTTGAAGCAGACCAATGGCTGCAAGGCAGTAGTTGGTCAGGTCCATCAGTGGGTGGAAACAGCTCCTGACGTTGCAGCTGCCAAGAGAAACATTTCAAGAGCACCAGCCGGAGTTCCTTTCCCACTGAATTTCCACCTATCCAGCCATTTCCTGTGCTGTGTTTAGGCAACTGATTATTCCCATGTAACCTGCTATATTGCTCTTGTCTCTGTTAAATATCATCCTGCAATAACAGAGCTACATATCTATAACAGTACCATATACATAATCATCAGACTTGCCCTCCTGCTGTCCAGCATACAGTTTTTTCCTAGCTCAGTAACATCTGAGTTTCATAAGTCATGATCCTCCAGATCATGATTAAAAAAATTAAATAGCATTAGTATTAGACAGACAAAATGGTAGGTCAGTTAGGGAATCTGTAATTGAGGACACCTGATACACATTTTTTTAATAAAAAATGAACAGAATGCTTCTGATGCTCAATCATAAATTAGGCCTCAATCTTACCTTGCCAGCTGAAAATATCAGAACAACTGGAGAACAACTAGCACAAACAGTGGTCATGTGTGATAATGCTCACAGGTTCTCTAGAGAATTAACTCTGTTATTTGCTAGCCAGGATGCATCTTCAGAGAGAAGCAAAAGTACAGCAACTGCTCTATTTAATTTATTGTAGGCACAACAATTAGAGGCCAAGACTTCTGAAGAAAAGAGAAAGGCTGCCTTTCAGGAGGAATAAAAATAACAAATATTTGACAGAAATGTCCTGCGGTTACTTAAGGTCAAAAGAAATTCAGACAGCTTTCAGCCAGTTCATGAATGACTGTTTACATTCAGTAGTAAACTCTAAGCTCTAACAAGCCCTGTAATTCTTTGACATGAAATGTTATTGAGGCTACGAGCTACAGTAGACCTAAGGAAGTTTGTCATGTTAACACTAGCAAGGCCTTCCAGAGTTTGTATGAGGAAGATGGAAGTACCAGAGAAAGCGTTGGAAGACATCACACAAGCTTAGAAAAAAAATTATATATATATATTTATATATATATATATATAAAGAAGTTTTAATTGTAACTACCTGTGGGGTTCTCTTCAGAGAGAGAAATTTGTTGAAAACGAAATGGTTCACAGATAGGATTTTTTTTTTTTTTTGCCTTTTCTCATTGTAAGAAGCTTCCTAACACAGAATTGATGAGGTAGATGAGGGAAGTAGAGAAAGGCCCTGTGCAAGCTTGCCTTTTAGGGCCTTATCCAAACAGCAATGTTAGGATATGTAGATTTCCAGCTTTCCATCCAAATGTCCTAACTACTGGGATTGGTAGTTACATCATTCCTCCCTTCCCCCCCCAGCCAATATCTACTCTCTCTTCACCTGCTTCATAAACCAGAATTATTGTTTCTTATATAAGCCTTGAGAAATGGAACACTAAATTAGATAGACTACTGGCTAATCTGTTAAAATGATTCTTGTATTCCTCATGGACACCAATTCTTGGAAAGTCACACTCATGAAGTTAAAATTCACTCCCTGTGGAGAGAACCAATATAAGGCTTTTGTGCCACTTCTAAGCCCTACAGTTGCTGTGCTGCATAGGTATGTATTTAACCCATTCATATTTTTGTGAGCAGGAGCTTCAGGATTCTGCTCAGTCGTTAAATAGAAATTGAAGCAGGTTAACAGAAGAAAGAAAGAAAAATAACATGCTTGTTATACTTACAAGGTGGTCTGGTAGTTTTTTTTAAACTATGCTTTCTCCTAACACGAGTTTTAAAAATAAAGTTTAGGTCCACCATTTGGCATTCTAAGGGGTACAGTAATAGCCCTCACCATTTCCTCATGTTCCTTCCTCTACCTCAGAGACTGCAAAGCAAATACCTTTGTTTCATGAACATGGCAAAATTGTTAAAATACAGCAGTTTCATTTAAGCATGAGAAAAAAATATTTAAGATTAGAGCATTATGTGTTAATATAACACTAAACAATTAAAATAACTTGCAACCAAATTTCATTGCTAGTTAATAGTATCTAAAATAATACTGATAACAAATGACAGAATGCCTTCCCAGAAGACTAATTCTGATTCATAAAATTGTTTCAAAGTGTGGCTTGAATAATGATATAATACACTGGGAATAATACATCCCATATGTTGATGATTTTCTGCACGCACTACACTGGAGTTTTCTTTAATGTTATACAGAAATTCAAGAAAGTAAACTTCATCATATAAAACTGGTAAAGAGATTTAAACAATATCTAAAATCTCCATTTTTTTCTTGTAATTCTAAGAGTACAAAAGGAAAAACCAAAACTGACCCCATAATCCAAATTTTTCATGTTTACAACATTTTTCAGTAGTTTCCAGTCCAAACATATCCAAAAACTGTCTCATTCTAGTGATCACAGTACTGCAAGGAGTCCTTTTAACCCTTATCAGCGAAAGTAAGGAACAATCAAAAGAAACTGGCTCGCTGTATGCAACAAGACAAGGAAGCAGTCAACAAGAACTCAGGTAGCCGCTAATTAGCCAGATTTTTCCCATAGCTCTGAGAGCTTTCAGAAGTAAGCATTCAGCTCATTTACATGTGTTAGAAGGTGAACACTTATTGATGACTCTTGAGAGCAGTGGGAGGTTGGCAAAACTGAAGCACTGAACTGCTCTTTTTATTACTTGTGAAACTTTCCAATCCCAAGAAGTCTCTGGAGTAAAGCAGATACCTTCCTCCAATTTTTTTTTTTTTGGTGCTGCTCTTGGTTCATTCCCCGTTAAACTCTTTCTAAGAAGCAGAGTAGAACTTATAACTCCTTTGCTGATCTGTCATGAAGATCATGCCACGGCCAGTAAATGCTCCCTGGTTGCCCTTCCCTACCACACCAGTTCTCACTTGACACCTTACACAGGACCACTTGCAGTCACCTCGCCTGAATTTTGCGGGCGTTAGGGTCATCGATAAAACAAGCCATAGCCACAGTACAGATTCCCTTGGTTCGCAACAGGAGAGAATGCTACATGTGAAAGAAAGTGCTGTCATTTCAAATGTCACCCAGTATGTCACCAAATGTCACCTTCCTAGATTTTTTTTCTGTAATGACAGTTTAAAGCTATATGTGATGTTTGCTGAACCCACTGGTAGATCATCTATTATGTTCCACTTCAAGATCAGATGCCGGACCTTGCTGACATCTGGCAAGTGATTGCCCTGTAGTTACAACAATACAAAATGAAAAGAAACCCTGAACGCCTCCCTACCACACATGTGCACGTGCACACACACACACAGCAAGTCTTTACCTTTCAAAAGGGATTTCCAAATGTCTTCTAATCTATCCTGGCACTTAAAAGATCACATCAGCACCTTCACCTTTCTCTCCCCGCCTGCAATCGATTTGTCGGTTGTTTGTGGTCTTGAGGGGTCACTCATTTGAAAAGGTGGGCTTTTCTCTAAAAACAGAGATTACTCACTACTACCTTTTCTAAAATGAAAGTTCCAAATAGACCTGTCAAACATATAGGAGTTAGGACATCTGGACCTTCAAATTCTATCTTCGTTAGACCAAGCAGATGCTTGTAAAGACACATTTTTATGGAAATAAGTCCCATGTATGACCGTTTAGAAGAACCAGTATGGGAAAGCTTGCTCCACATTGCCACTATATTTCCTCAGTTTGTATTTACATAAAGTTCGATGTTTTTGAAGTGCATTGCTTTCCAGTTTACACTGGTCCATTTTGAATGTCAGATAGTATCATTATAGACAGTATCAATAACACCTATACCATGATAAAGAAAAAAAGCATCTTGTGCACATTTTCACAGGGATTCTGGCAGAGCCAGACACTAGATAAATCTCTCAAAGCCAAGTATCACACCCCCACATCATCCACTCTTCTACAAGTTTACAGCTGATGCCTGTGCTCTGCCTAGTCTTATTCCTAGCAATTTGTGTCTCACCTTATCTCATCCCCCTATGCAAACCTCAAACCAGCGAAGGGGCATTTTCAATCACATTCATTTACTTTTTAATCAGCATTGCTTTTAAAATACCTGCAAAAGAAGTGGGAGATTTTATTGATGACACTCTCTGGGCTTATCTCCTGATTAACCCACTGTTTATCAGGGCTTCCCCCCCACCCCCCCACCCCTTTATTTTTAAAATTCTTAACACTTGACTCTACTTCAAAGCTGCCTCTGTTACATTTATTGTCCTGACAAGCGTAAGGCTTCTCTCTCTCTCTGCTCTGCTTTTGACACTAAACTCAATGATCAGTTGATCAGTCTAGCCTATCTGTCTGGCTGTTGACATTGAGCCCCTTCAAGCTTCTGTTTTCCTGTTCTATTTTCGTATCATTCAGCAACTTGCGTTTTCCTCTGAGGTCACCCTTAAAGGTTCTTGTGTCATGTTTTTCATTTCTGCCTTGTCAGGAAAATCTTGCCACTGCATCTATCAAAGTAATCATCAGGCCTTGATGTAAGAGTATGGTTCCTCTCACATTTTTCATTACCAGATAATTTATTAATATCCTCCTGAGCAAGACTAGATTTATCTTGATAAAAACGCTATCAGTGGCGACACAGTATACAGCACTGAAAGCATTCAGCTATTTTGGCAACTGCTCAGAGAAGGTGTCCTTTAACCTCTCCCACCCCTTAATTCCTCCGCAAGCTAAGGGAAGATTTTGGATCCTGCAGCTCTGGAGGCTTTTGCCATTGTGCCACTTCAGTAAAGCTGACCTGGGGCAGCCTCCCAAGACCAGACCCTGCAGCGCATCTGGCTTTTCCTTCACGATGCTCTCTGTTGCTGGCATGGAATACATACACGTTAACTTAAATAAAAACAATGCAATGATACGCACAGAAGCAAAATCCTTAGTTAGACGTGCCACCCAGTATGAAGAACCTAGAGGCAGTCATTTTACATTTCAGGTTGAACAGGCCCCAACAGAGTGCTTGATATTTTCTACTCAGAGGGATATCTTATTTTCTTCTAGCAACTGAACCCTGCCTATACATCCAACCCCATCTCAACACATTCTTCCTGTAACAGCTATTTCTCTTTCACATTATCTTTGCTGGAAAAAAAACATCGTAAGGCTACTCAGCTCCCCACTCTATTATATACTGAAATTAAAGCACAGGAGGCCCTCCACAAAGGCGGCTGGCTAATGACTCTCCTGGTGGACATTAGGTGAGAGATGCATTTGTGACATGAGTGGCAGCTGTGCAGACACCAGTTTATGTGATTCAGCACAGCTATTTCATTAATTGTGTTTCATGGTTCATTTCCTCAGATTACACTCAAAATAAATAAATAAATAGGAACACAAAGCTGCTGTGTTCTCCGAACCATCCACCAAACAAAAAGGAGGAAAAAAAATGCCCTTATTTTAATTGGCTTCCTACATACTCTTCTGTCTTAGGTGCTTTTTTAACCACAAAATCAAAAATAAAATAAATTGCAGTTATATTCTGCTGTCTAATTATCTCCTCAGTTTTCCACAGAGACTTAGTGACTTACAGAGAACCCTGCTATGAGGAAACACATTTAATGAAAGTGAAAATTTTGTAGAGGCTTACCTACAAGCATCACATATCTCCATCTGCTGATTTACATGCTTGTATTTTGTTAAATTTAACACAGAGAAACTGTGTGTGCAGTCTCAGGAAGTCAACAGCTTAGACATCAGTTTAAAACCTGACCTCACCTCTCACATATCCCGATAACTATATGCATGTGGAAAAGTTATTACAAGAAGCAAGGAAAGATGCAAATGCAGAAAGTCAAAAATTGCTTTGACTCAATCAGCAACGTAGGTGAACATTCAAAAAAGGATATCCGGCTGATGCTTGAACAAGTGACTTCAGCACCACAAAAACCTTAAAGAGCAGTCAATACAGTCATGAACTTTTAAGATTAAACATTACTTTTTTGTCCCCAAAACTATTGTTTGGTATACAGTGGTTTCATATCAAAAGCTGCAATTTTCAAAATATCTTCTGTAAGGAGCTTTTACTAACACTAAAATTATCATGAAGTCCTAGCCCAATTCCAGTGCTATGTTGCTGAAACCTTTGTCACTCAAAGCCAAAAGTCAGACTGAATCAGATGCGGCAATCTTCTAAAGATCGGAGTCTCTATAGATTTTTCAAAAGCCTTTCCTTAGGAAGCTTTTCAGGTCTGCAGAGGAAGAGATGCACCCAGAAATAGCCTTCAGCCTTGCTGTATAGCAATCATGTGGGAATGGAGGTTCAAAACTTCATTCGAAGTTAGTCAGAGCACGTTCTGGCTGAAAGCTTTATAAAGCAGAGCACATCTCTTCATGAGAAAACAAAGAACATCCCCTCAGTTCTCATTTGACAGGGAAAATATTGCTTCTTTTTGTTTGTTTTTACAAAAGATGCAAATATTGAAAGCTCAATGTTTTCAAAAAACTGGGACTGAACATATTTAGAAAATATGGGTCAGGAAGTCCAGGCAATTGCTGAGTTATAATCATCTATCTACTATAAATATCTGCAGTGTGAAAAGAGCTCTCTCCCCCTCTGCATTCACTGCTGCTGCTGCTAAGCACTAGGCTTTTTTGTGGTTTCATTTTAGTAATCAGGATCCCTCGTACTTCCCGGACAGATGGCCATTCACACTTCAGTGCTCATTTAAACACATACGTCAATGATGACAGAACATTTCAGCTGAGAACAGGCCAATGTAATCTTCCAAATTCAAGGCTATCTGTCATTTTTTTTGGTTATATAAAACCACAGTCAAAAGTAGGGCTGTTCTTATTTGGAAAGCTAGAAAGAAAATGGAAAATTCCACCTGGCTTGCTGTCTCCATGAAACTCAGGCAAGGCTATTTAAAATGATTTGAGAAGCTCTGAATGTCTAGCCTCTTCTGATCCATTGGCAGTTGCTCTTGGGGCCTGCTAAGAAATGGGGAAGCTAATATCAGATTAGAGAATGAATGTTGGGCCTTGCAGGCTGCTCTGAGCCCCCACAACAGCATTAATTCTGTATATCCACTTCAAATCCATCCCATGTTTAAAATGTAATGGTCCTTCATTTGTCTCTTAAGGTATTAGATAAGTACATGCCAGCACCTTGCAGCTGCACTCTGCAATATACAAAAGACAAATTGGAAATGGAGGGCAAGTATCTTCTTGACTCTGACGCTGATCCCCTGTGTTTGCTCTGAGTGGACGCAGTACTTATGTGGATAAATAGACAAAATTATTTTCCACTGCTGTCAAGTCAGCATCCGAGACAAGAAGGAAAGCATTTAAATTTAATAACATTCTCTTCAGCTTCAGGGTGGACTATGTGTAAGAAATGAAAATCTGTAATATGAAAAAAAAAAATCTATTCATGACATTTCTGGTTCCTGCCATTTCTGTTCTTCCTGCAGGAAGAACATGCATTATGCCAAGGGTGTCTGCTTAACTGACTTTATCAGCAAGTGATTTCATTTTATTTTATTTTTAGTTCAAATAAACTTTACAGGCAATCTTTTGGGAACTTTGCCAAACCTAAACCAACCTATGAGCTATTTAAAGTTCAATTAATTAGCAATTAGCAGGATAGAATTAACACGGGAGCATTTAAGAGAGTGTATATGCAATCAGCCAATTATTATCAACACAGCAACAGGAGGTGTGACACAGTATGGGTTTCAAGCATATTCACCTAAGTGTGTAAAGATAATGAACATAGTAGTGGCTAAATATTTCAGCTTGCCATCCAGGTGAAGCTACAACAAGTCTGCTTCTGCAATTTGCACCTAAGCTACAAACCAGAAAGCTAAAGAGGTGCAACTGGGAGTACAAAAATTTCCCTAAACTTACAATGCTGTTTAACAGCTGAGTATCAAAACTGTATTTTGCAGGTGCATTGCCAGAAACTGAGACCCTTATTGTGCTGTACATTTGTCATTCGTGTCTGCAAAGCGAGATTTCCCACCAATAAACAAAGCACAGCAATGGATCAGCAGTCCGGTCAGATTTGATAATCAAATCAGTTTGACCCTGGATGATCCTGTCATTCTGAAAGTAAAAGCTGTGAAAAGCGCAGAGTTCACGGAACATATTACGTGCCAGTTAACTGAAATTATGCTGCAATGGTCAGAACAACCATTGCCAGCCTGCTGTGGAAGCCTAACACTGGTGGTACTGGAAACTTCACTACTGCGTTGCTAGAATGCAGTCATGATCCTCAGGTAAGCACCACTTAGATCACTAAGATGAAAGAGTTATCAAAGCAGTCAGTATTTTTCAGCAGAGTTATCAAAGCAGTCAGTATTTTTCAGCTATTCCTGAGACAAAAATTCAAAAACCATGGTTAGGCTGAATAAAAAGCTTTAAGATAGCAGCAGAAGTATAACTACTTCTAAAGGTGTAAAACACACTGGTGAGAAGCTGGATTTAACTTTAGCTGTGTGCTTAGTACCGGAAAAGACCCCTTAAATAAACTTGCCTTGTCAAACACATTGTGAAATAAAAGAAGCTGACCCAGAAAGATTCTTGAAGGCACAACAGAGGAGTGGCTTTACAGATCAACAGCGTTAATAAAGTAGAAGAGCTGACCCAGGATGGGATTAGCTGGAGGAGCAGGCAGTCTGTTGTGAGCACCTGATTGAGCTGGAACAAGACAGAAGATGAGAATAAAATACCTTGTGGCTTCTAACAGAACCCACCGCTAAACTTTCTGGGGAACAAGATAAATTTGAAGTAAGAGAATAATTAACTTCTCTTCTGGAAAGTAATCGGTAATTCAATCTGACTTCAGGGGAAAAAATGTGGTTTTCTTGGGGAGGAGGCTGAAGTTAGTTGAAAGAATCTCTGTGCCCCACCTTTTTGTTTCTTTTGATTTAAGCTCTCTCTTGAGCCTGGGGGAAATCTGAAGTTAAATGCAAGGAAGAGGGCAGGGCAATCAAGATCCATGTTCTTTTTACAACACATTATCTTCTGTGGTTTGAGCATGTGATGAGAGCTGACGTATCTGGTTGACACTCCTGTACAGGAGTGTCAGCAAAGCAGAAATCACTTCTGGATGAACAATGTTCATTTAAAATATTGATTTTTATAGAAAGCCCTGATTTAAAAGTAGTTTCATCAGAATTATAAAGAAATGTCATTTCTCTTCTTGAAAGTAACTGAGGATTTGCTCCATCTCCTGTAAGATACTAAATTATGCTTATGTAGTCTCTGGCAAAATTGGTTAATAGTCTCCATAGACTTGGGTGTAATATACATCAGATACTGCAGATCTCCTTTGAGAAGATCAAACTTTTACCACTCAGTAGAAGAAAGTAATTAGATAAAGATTTACTGAATGCATTATTTTAATTTCTGGGGTTTGGATTCTTTTCCTGTTTACTTTTTTTTTTTTTTTTTTTTTAAAAACATACATGCAATTTGGTACTCCCATATGGTTTAGGAAGGTTAATGAAAACTTTGAATTTCATTTTTGTAAGCTGCAAAGTTCTCAACTGTAAACAAATATTTTGAAATCTAGATGCAACAAAGAACCAGAATTACATAAGGGAGCACTTGCACTGCAGCACTTTGATGTGCAGATGAGTTTCTTCCAATGTTCCTATATTAACAGATTAGTAGAGTAGTAAGGGTAGTCCAAAGCCTGGTGGCCTCAACTGAATTTTCCAGAGGTACCTTTCAGCCAAAGAGAGATACCTATCTCTTCAGTAACCTTAGTCTAAAGGTTATGGTTCATGATGTTACTCTACACGCAGTTACTCAATTCACTACATGTCATCTTGCATAGTCTCCTACCAGTTAAGACTTTTTTTCTTTCAAATATAAGGTTTTCTTATACTTCTTGACTGCATAGTTACTAATATCTGTTAATTAGGCATATATTCATACTTCAGTCTCTATCAATAATGAAAGATCAGAAAAATTCTGTTTGTTACTCATCCGTCTGTTTCAGTTATTACATCACCTCAGCTGCACAGCTGAAGTAGGTGTTTTTCAAGCCTAAATCACAAATAAGCCATTTCAAGCCTTGACTTGAGCAGGTCTGTTTTAGCTTAGAGTAGTCAGTAGCTTAAATGCTACTGCAGCAGGAAGAATTTGCTTGTCTATCTAATCATTAGCAGAACAGTTCTGTTCAGTAATATTAATGACTGTATAAATAACAAAATAACTTACAGTTTTGCATAGACATAATTCTCTTTTAATACCTGACCTTCTTTTAATAAGCAAACTTATTGAAATTCCTTTTTTAATTATTAAATATTGTAGCTATAATAAGAAAGAGAATATTGGGTTGTGATATTTAAACCACAGGCGATAAACAGAAAATTTGCCTTTCATACGTGAGTTGTCAAGCATTCTGTTGAACATATGTTTCATATAAAGATGATGGTAGCTACATTGTCTGAACTGCTTTAGAAATATCAATCTTTGGATATCACCAATGCAGCTTATTCTTCTACCTTCACTTATGTCATAATAGCTTGTACAGGATATCCAGCTGAAATCTAACTCTTCATACAAGAGTTACTCCATCAGGATTACTAATTTCACTTATATTGTGTTAGTGCCGAGGAGACTCGCTCCATATAAGCAACACTAACACCAAAAATTGCCACAAAGTCCTGCTGCCAAAGGACTGAAACTAAAATCTTCAGATTGCACGTTCTTCAAAGTTTTCTCATGGTTAACTGTAGAAATTAAATGTTTTTAAGAACATTTCTAAGCAAATGGACCCTGACCCTTCTCTCCTCCCCGCCCCATTTTCTTTCCACATACACATCACACCCCAGAATCTTGAATGGCAACTCAGTTATATGAATGTGAAGTTAACAGATGAACACAGTAACAGCAGAAGATGTGAAATCACTGGCCGTGACTCACTCTATGAAGACATACCTATTTCTCTCTAAAGAAAGACATTTGCATGACATGTCAAAAGAATATCTGTAACCAATAGGTAGAACAAGACTTCAAGGGCTAGTTAATCTTTCGGAAACAAAATGTTTATGCAACAAGGTTGTCTGTGCACAAGCTAACATAGCTGTGAGAAATTTGTAAGCACTAGATCTTCAGGTACGGCAGAGACCATTTACAAACAACTAATGCCAGCTTTCCGCATAAAGGGAGTGGGAAGCAGGGACTAGTTTTAATAAGATAGAGATTGGTTAAGTAAAAATAACCCACAAACTTCCAAGACACTTTTGCCTAATTGGTAGGTATCTATATTCAACTTGGAAAGAAGAAAAGAGGAAAATCCAAGTTTTTTCTTTCTTATTTTCTAAAATTAATTTACGCTTACCATCACTGGAGTACTCAAATAATATCTTTTGCCACCTTATACCCTAAAAAATAGTTTGAAAAGATGTGAAACCTTTTTTATGAAGGAGAGCAGTCTCCTGAAAAGCTACAATGCCAACTACAGCCATCTTACATCTTTAAAGTAGATCATTATTTGATTATCAGACACACATGCCAAGTCATAAATTAACATTAAAGTCAGTGATGGGACCCGAACCTTGATCTAGTGGCTTCCCAGGTGAGTGCTCTGCACTTGAGGTAATAGAGTAATTAGACAGCTTTTCCCTCTAAAGGATAATTGCTAATACGTGTTGGCTGTTGGAGAGGAAGCCCTCCTGAGGAACAGATATGGGTTTCCTTTTTCATTAAAAAAGAACCTTAACTTTTTCAGTGGTAACCTTCAGCATATTAAAATGTTTAGTGCCTGAGTCAGATAGAAGTGTCCCTCTGAGTAACAGACAATTAAGCATAGCAGACAAGTGGGAAAGTAGCACAATGGTTCTCAGAAAAACAACAGTGGCCTTTAAATAACAGCTGCCCTATTAACCATTCTGTGTAGCTGTAGCGCACGGTACTGAGAGCCAGTGTACAACTATTAGGGGTATTGACAAAAGTAACAAATTCATGTGATCCACAAGAAGCTCATAAACAGTCTAGACCTAACCTATCATTATAATTTTCCAGAGAAGATACCTCTCTTGGATGTGTCACATTGCATATGTACAAATCTCTGCGTACAGAGTGCATGGGTCCAGTTTCTTCACTTTTCCTGAACTCTGTCCTTGCCCTCATTCATAAATCTGCTTATATATATGTATACATGCATTTATTAAATAGATCAGATTAATAAACATCACTTGATCTAAATCTAATCTTAGCAAATTAAGATTACCCTGACAAAACCAAAAATATCACAGATACAGAATCTTAAACTATAGATACCCAGAAATTCTGATAGATGAAAGAGAATTTTACAACTGGTGAATATAAAATCGAGTAAGATGTCTGAAGCTCAGTTTGAAACATGCAGTTTTCCTACTGACATGAATTGAACCAGCTTCAGAGTCTAAATCATTTATGACTGATCCTGCCTTGCCTTACCTCGCCTGTGATCATTAGCATTTTGAGGATTGAATATGTAGGTATGACACGCTGCTAGTGTATTTAGTCTCAGCCTATAAATACCAACATTCAATTTCCTTTTAGGTATCTTTAACTTCCTGGAAGATGTTTTTACTTTCAGAAGTAAGATCTATCTCAGTATATTGCAGATAGGCACACTACATGGCTGGAGAGATTCCATGGGTTTCATCAGTCTGTTAACTTTGTCTGTTAACTTTGAATGAGAGTGACAGGAATCCCTTCAGCTGGATTTCAGTTGGATTTTTACATGAGACAGATTTGACCAGCAGAGGATCTTTTCCTTAATTTCATATTTTTGCATTCTTTCAAGAGTTTTCTCTGACATTTGTTTCTTTCTACATCTTTCCAGGCTAAACCGGCCTTCCTGGAACTCAGCAGCTCCTGTCTGTCACTGAGAGTTAAGGCCACTTCCAGAAAATTTGAACTATTATCATGGCAGCATTAGCGCTGCAGGTACAAGCGGCATGTCAGCAGTAGTAGATGGAGCCATTTACAGATTGCATTAAAAAGAGAGAAGGTATGATTACTGACCCCTTGAAATACAGTGAAAACCCTTTATAGCTTTTTTGGTTATGATCCCAGACTGCACAGCAATTTTCATACTACAGAATGAAGTACCCTTTTGTTTTCAGTCCACGCTTCTCCCTTGCACTACTTTACAGTCAGCATCAACAGTATGTTGGTAACTCTCTTATGGAATAGATATAAAGTCAAGGTTCTGACCATAAGTGCTTATTGAAGATTACCCTGTGCTTTTGGCACATTTGGAAACATTTAGTTGCATGTTCTATCTAAACTTCAGTTTGAATAACTATGTGTACTAGCTACTCTGCTTGGAATTACTCTTTCAAACACTCTGGTAGTTTTCTTCATTGCTTTTCAAAAATAAATACTCGCACATATATAAACCTGGCTTTTCATTCCCACAACAAAAGACATGATTTACTTTTTCTATTTACGTACTTCCTCCATGGACATTCTACCACATATCCTCAACAATAATCCTTTGATATTCATGCGGCTACTGGGAGAGTAAGTATCTTGCAGTACTAGCGTGAGGTAAGGCCATGCCCTTGCACTCTATTACAGATGGGAATGGCAGAGAGAAACACTATGGACCACATCCTCAAAATTATTTATGTACCTGTCTTCATAGACCTTAAGTACATTCATGGATTTCAAAACGGTGTATCCATAATGAAACAGAAAACTGACACAGTTTCTGGAATCCCAGATTAGCGGTATTTCCTATTCCCAAATGCAGCAGGTTTGTATTTGCCAAATTTACAAGTCCTGTGCTGGAGCTCAGAGCCCCACAGGCTCTGTGTTTGCACAGGAAGGTAGTGCATGTGCAAGCAAGCAAACTGCAGCATAGGGAGGGGATTTAGAGTTTTACAGATTAAGAAGTGTAGAGAGGAAAATTTCCATTGCAACATAAAGAAAAGGTAGGAGACCAGCAGCGAGAACCCTTGCTACATTACCTTATTGCAAATGCATCTCAAGAATCACAATTAATGGAGGCCTTGTGTCTGCATATTCAATAAGCTCTTTTGCTGAGACTGCCAACACGAATAACAGTGAAAGCTACTTGTGGTACTGGCCACGGGAGGGCTGACAACTGTCCTCCAAGAACTCGACCAAAAGCACTATGACCCTCAAAACTTAATTTTACAGATAGGAGATTCTGGGTCCAGTTAAGTGCCTTTGGAAATAAATTGGCTTAAAATGAAGTTCAGCTTTAGGGCTAGATTGGTTGCAGTTGCTAAATCTGCAGTTGGAAAGGCTGTCTCTCTGGGATGTGAGATGCCCTGGTAAGCAACTGTTTACTTAAAATGCTGTGTGAATGTTTTGGAGTAGGAAAATATTTAACAAATTTACCATTTTGTCTGTTGACAGGTTACAATCCTGTAATTTATTCATCCCTGCATTATCTGCCAAACTCTTTCCAATTTATAGTCTATTAATTGGACACCAACAGTGTGCCTTATGAGCATTGGATATTCATCCTGTTGTTTCTGATTCTCCTCTGTGTGTGAATTGTTCTTGGCATCTGACTTCCACTGTGACAACTCAGGCTTCTGAGTTCTGCATTAACCTTCTCATGAACATCCTCTAATGTCACTTAAAACTTACTGTTGCGGCACCATTACTTGTTTGAATGTTCACTGAAGTCAACCCAACCAATATAAATCCAATATGTTACCAAATATAAATGTGGTTAAAACCCATGTGTATTAATATTTTTATTGCTGTTGTTGTTATTTGAATATGATGGATAATATTTCAATATGTCATATTACTGACATTGAAGTGTTGATAATATTTTGGTTAGGCAAGCATTGTTTTCAAGGATTTGCAGTTACTACCTTCTGTGCTACAACTGATGTGCACATGCTAGTTTTATTACAATTCATTTATGAATCTGGATGTGAAAAAAACTATCAGTTAACATTAAAAATGACAATAAACTACTGGCATATTTCTTCTTAAACCTGAATTCTCTGTTTATAATATTGCTAAAATTAAATTTTCCTAGTGCCTGGAATCTGAGAGGGAAGTTTAAATAGCACAATTTAGTTGGGTTTGCCATAATTTGCTTCAACCATCTGCATAATCTGACTGCGTTATTAAGCATCACATTTGGCACGGACATTTTAAACTACCTGGCACAGAAAAAAGGTGTTTCTTTCTAGTTTTATTTCAGAATCATTGAAAGTAGTATTTTAATCTATTTCTTCATATCTATTTAGCTGAACTTTGTATTTATTAAAGGATCAAACTGTGTTATGATGCTGGAATAACAGCTTCCTTTTAAATTTATCTGTTTCTAAAAAATCTCAAAGATATGCTGATAGAGAAGCTATGATCCATGTGACATAACGACCATTCAGTAGTCAAAGAGGCAATTACTGAGTTGATGTTAGTGAGGAGTTCAGGGTGTCAGCATGACAAGATGAAACAGAATAGAGTCTGTATGAAGCCAGGGGTTCTGTATGCGCTTTGTGCTCATTCCATTAATCTGAAATCACAGGCTCAACAGATCCGTAAATAAGGAGACCCGACGTCCTTTAGGTTTTGTTGGTGTTGTTATTGAATAGTGAGCTCTTATGTGTGGATGGCAAGGTGGTTTTATTTTTTAAAATTTTTGTCCGAGTGCTTAATGCAGTAGAAATAAGCCTTTGGTGTACCTCACTCACATCCAGTTTTGTTGGCTTTGAAATGGAAAAAACAACAAAAACCCAGACCAGTATTTTCTACTCACTGTGGCTTTCTGAATATCATTATTCCTCTAGGGTTATTCTGGTTTTACATGATTTTGCATTTGTCTATGTTTTCTTAGATGCCTTTAAATGTTATTGTAAGTCCCTTCACCCATTTCCAGCCTAGCAAATCAGCTTTCTCCTTGTTTTACCCTGACAAACCTATTTTAAAGAAACTCTACTCCCCTCATCTTACTTTCTAAGTCATCAGACAAGACCCTAAGGATCACTAAGGATACAAGGAAATTTTTCATACAAGGAGCCTAATGCCCTGATCACATTTGGGGTTGAGTAATTGCATTTCATGCACAGCGCATGAACACATGCAAGAATCTCCTCTTTGCACTGTCAGCTAGACACGGCACTATGGATCAGGCTGCTATTTTTCAGATTGCTAGGAATGTTTTATGGAGAGAAATACATATCTGCCAGCAAAGCATTTTCCAAATGAAGATGGAGCATAAAACCACCCTGCAAGTAACACAAACTGGTAATGGTGACATTTTGCAGTATAACTACATTCACTAGCACAATAAGAGGTAAAGAGCAAAGTTTTCATGTGCTTGCAATGTCAGAGAAAGTTGACAGCATAAGCGCATGGCTTGTGCTGAAAAAAAAAAAAAAATACAAGAGAGGCCACATCAGTGTCAGGAAGGATTTCTTCCTGACAAATAGAATGTCTCTTGGCTTCCTCATTCCGCAGCCCTCCCAGCCGGGTCCCGCAATGGCAGATGAGAGCATGCCCTTTGCTTGTCAGTCCCACCAGTACAGCTGCAAGCAAACATCCAGATCACAAACAGAAGTTGTATTTACAATCTGTGCTGCTCTTTTCTCCTCTTTTGCAAGCATTTGTCTCATCTTCTCTTCAAGGAAAGAACACTGAGTTCTAACAGAAGCAGCATATGTGAGCCTCTATCAACTTATTCTTGCTCTTTCCCCAGGAAAGAGCAAATAATACCATCACTGATTCATCAAAATATGAGTAAAAATGTATGTTGTGGTTTTGTTTTTGTTTTGTTTTAATGCTGCTGAAAGGGAAAGGGAATAAGGGATGTTGTTACATTGAATGCTTTACTTTATACTTCAAATGCTTTTAACCACTTATCCTTTTTTCCTGCACCTATAAAGAAGGGTTAGAAATATTTTTAGAGGTGATTGTTTGCCATGGAAGTAAGTGGGTCAAAGTCTCTGTGTGTGAAATTCTGTATCTCTTCTCATTATTTAACTCTGTACAGTGGCATACCATAATTTTCTAGACTCATTTCATAAAAATAAATAATAGTTCCCATAGAGAAAAATCATCATTTTTTTCCCATATTTAGAAAAAAAAAAGAATTTAATTTCTTAGGAGGGACAGAACACAGTATTCATGTGCTTGTGCTATCAAATTTTAACATGTTGCAGCACTTAGAGGCAGAAAAGATATACAAATTTAAACCAACATTTGGAAAACAAACACGTAAATTTGGCTCTCAGAGGATAGCAGGTCTAGTTTCGTAGACTGAGGACTGGAAGTGTTGGCTGTCAGAGGTCTAGGTTCACTTCAGAAACTAAAAAGAAGTCTTTAACCATTCACACAAACCCCAACATCAGCTGACAGCTGAATAGGGATAAGATTTTCTTGTGTGTTTCTTGCCTTGTCCTCCCACCTTTGATTTATCTGAGCATTTTTATTTAAGGGAAAATTTCAAGACTCTGGTCTGATTACAGAAAATGTATAAAAACCCTAGATCAGAGCATTGATGATATCCAATATAGATTATTTTTTCCCTAGTTAACTTCTCAAAGTTTTATAGCTGTCCTTGTTTATTTAGACTTTCCTCATATGGGTATTTTCTGTTGAGTTCTCTGTTGATTTTCCAGTGATTCCTAATGTTCTACTTATTGTTTTGGCATCAAATTGGCACTAACTTCATGTCCTAGGAGAACAATTTATATCAACTTTAAGATGTTTTTCGTGAGTGGAAATATTTAATTTGGAGTCCTTAATGACATAAATAAAGTTAGAATTACTTTCTTCTCCATAAAGATTACTTTGAATTAATTGCCCAGTAACTCAGAATTAAGCGGTCCTCCTATAACTTTTCCAGGTCTGCTATCGATTATGTTCCCCTGCATAAGTTTACATCAACCAGACTTTGTCAGAGAAACTCTCTAAATACACAGCACAAAGTTTAGCACAGAGCCCTGTGAGACCTCATTAATAACCTCCTTCCAGCATGAAACTTTAGCATTTGCGCCTATCCTTTATTTCTACTTTTTTTAACCAGTTATTAGAAGAAACTTGACAGTCTTTAAAGCACCTCTGCTGACAAAGTTTTTGTAAATTCAGATTTGTTACATTGCTCAAACGAGCCTTATCGTGTTTGCTGCTGACATCTATGGACATACTTAGGCATCGGGTGCATGTACAACAGGTCCGGTGTTGCTGTTGTGAAGAGCATGTACTACACCAGAAATTCACACAATCTCCCACACATTTGCCTGATTTGGAATCATGGGGGAAAAATATTGAGCTCTCAAAAAAGGTAGGTGTATATATATATATAATCATAATCCTTTCATCAGAGCAGCTAGTCTATACCCATGAAACAGCCTAATTCAGGGAAAGCAGAGGATATGTAGTCTTATACTCTTACCAAAGGCCGCTTCAACATAAAGTGGTTATACAGATGTGTTTTTTGAGTTTATAACAGTTTTTCCACTGTCAGGCAGTACAATAGGACTGTGAACCTAAATATTTATTGTTATTTCTTGGGTCCCAGGAAGCTGGTAGCACTGTGGTACTGGTGTCAGAGGGTGCCAAGTGTAATGTTGCTGCAGCCAGGACTTGCTCACTCTTTTAGTCTGTTGGTGGGCCTTCATCAAGCTGCTGAGACCCAGCAAGGTGGACCTGAGTTTCCTCTAGCAAAAGGAACAGGCCAGTATTTGGTACAGTGACACCATATGTTCTTGAGCTATGTTTTTTCCTCAGATACTATATTTTCAGTACCTCCCTGATCACTTTTTACCAAGCTTGATGTTTGGGTAAAGGAAAGACGATTTGCTACATCCTGTCAAAGGAAAGACAGAGTTCATCTTTGTCGGCAGTAGCTGGCTTGCCAGTTGATGCCCGCGAAGTCCCAGATTAGCCAAAGCACATGTTGCTTTTCACACCGGTGGCTGACTGCAATGCTGCAGAGGAGCAGGGACTGAGTCAGGGTGCTGTCAGAGCACAGAGGAGAGGCAGAGACTTGGCAGGGGGAACACTAAGGATGTGAGCAGGTCCCTGAGGGAGCTGCGGGGAAGGTGTTGGAGAGAACTGGAAGATGAGCTTGTAGTACAAGAATGCACACATGAAATGGGTCTGAAGTAGAGGCACGCAGGGTACTTAAGATGCAAAAAAGTGTAGGAAACCAGAGTTCATCTTCTGCTGTTCTCAGAAAAACTAATTTCTCTTCCATTAAGGTCTCCCTATTAACAGTCATCTTAGACACAAGACATTTCAAAGAACTAATGATTTCTTCATCTAAGGCAGATGAATCTTTTTTACACAGCTAATTGTTAATTCCTAGAACTCTGGTGTAATTCCAGATTCTGAATTAATCTCCATTGAGCAAAACTATTCACTTTCAGGATGTAACGATCATATCACCCCTTGAACTCACTCATTAAGTTCACCCTGTCTTATTCAAGAAGGATGCTGAAATCTTGACTGACACTTTTGTTACTTCTTTGTTGAACTACTTTAACGTACTTGATTTGTTTTGGCTTCCTAAATTCTTTATGAACTGTTTTGCAGTGATCTAGAATTCAGCATGTTCTACTCCTTGAACTCACTGCCTCTGTAACTTCTCTGAATCTGTGTTTCATGTCAGACTATACATAAAATCCAATGTTAGCCTCAGTGCAAAGCCAATTACGTCACTGAAAATATTTCTCACCCCACTTGTCTCGTGGTCACCACCTGAGCCACTAGTTAGATCAGCGCCTTACTGGTGGAAGGCTGGAAAGCACAGAAAGCTGATCAATTCAAATCATTCAATGATATATTTTTTTTCCCTCTTCATGAATTCACAATGGTAAGTCTTGCAAATCCTTTTGCATTGCACTATAGATTACTTTTTCAGCAGAAAATATTACTGTAATAACCATAAAGGAAAGTGCTCCATACTTAAATTTCTTCATATCATTCATTATGTATATAATTGCAAATAATAGTACATACAGGAAAAAAAAAGACTTAAGAAAAAAATACGTTATTTCTCTAAGAGTAAAATCTACTCATCTTCCCAGATTTTCTGCATTACTTTATGATACAGAACAGCAGACTCAGGATTTGCTAGACCACAGGAGAATGCTAACTGCTAATTCATGTAATCAATAATGAAAACACCATCTTGAGATATTTTAAGGAAAAGCCAAATGCTTCACTGTTGCATTTAAAGGATTGGACAGATAGCTGGACCCACACACCACCAGTGACTTTTAGCAAAATTAATAGAATTCTAGCCAGATCCATAGACATATCTACTTTTAATTTTAGGACCAGGCTTTGTTGCTGAACTACACAGTGTGAATTCCTGTGGGTCATAGGAAGGTGAGTTTCTCCTACTGCCACATTCTTCCTCCTGCAAAACAGAGAAATGGTAAAAGAGAATGCTGCCTTCTCTCTGCCTCCCACCACGTGGTTCTACCCAAAAATCCAGTCCTGCCCAAGCCCTCCTGGGCTCCAGAGCCAAGACACAAAGCTGAAGAGCTTCTGCACTCATGCTTGTAGTGTGGGGGGTTGTTGTGAAAACTTTACATGCTGTTGTAAAAAGGCAGAAGTGTACCATTGGATGGATAAAGAATCCATTTCAAACTATACTCTTTGTTTTTTGAATCTAAATGTGACATAGTCTCAACAGAAGGCAATTTGATAGCCTTGCGTTTGTACAGGTGGCTTATAAAACATGCATGTCTCTCCTCCAGCTAGTGACTATTAAGGAGAGCAGGTGATACACAAACACATGATCAATCCCACTGCCTGAAAATGTGGAACAATTAAGATATTTTATTGCATGCACTTCTTTGTAACTTTGTAACCATATTGGAATTAAATCTACGAAAAAAATTTGACTGAAGAAAGGTAGGCTCTTCTTCAATGATACCCTTAAGTGATCTGAAAAATGAACTAAAGTTTTCTTTAACTAACAATAACCAATTCCAATATTTCAATTTTCACTGAAAGGGTAGTGCAGCAGTCAGTAATCTTCATGTAAGTAAATATAAAAATATTACCACTTCATACGTAGGAAGACACAGGAGAAAAAGACAAGCATGACATGGATTTCATTCTCTGAATATTCAAAATACCTCTTATCTTTCAGTCTGCTTAGTACAGGTACATTACAGAAAAGGTTGAAGCACTGAGGATAAGAAGGAGAATGGGAATAGGCTGTTTGATCTATAACTTTCATATTGATTTCAGTTGCTGTGTTAGAAAGGAGAACCATCCTCCTTCTCCCCCCCCCCCCCCCCCCCCCAATAGTTTTATTTACTGGTTACTGCTTTCATTTACTAGTTACAGTCCAGAAAAGATTTTTGTTGTTGTTGTTAAAGTACTTCAGAAAAACCATAGAAAAATGTCTTTGGCAACCTTTAAACAACTGCCTGACTTTTCTGCCTTTTTCCACTCTTGCTATGGAATATCTATTTCTCCCTAATATGATATATGAATATATTTCCAGTAAACAGCTCCTTCATTTTGACAAAGACTTGAAGACAGGGACAGAAAAGTGATGGCAAAATCTATACCATAATAGATGAGTAAACAGTGTTGACTTTCTAAGTAGATTCTACCCTCACAAACACTGTGGCATTATATATCTAGTCACGTTTTTCTAGCTTGTGTTCCCTTAAAGCATCTCAGAGTATTCATGGCTAAAAGGGCCTACCTACCGTGAAATCAAATACAGACCAAACCAAGGTCTGATGTCTACAGAAAGCAAGGCCCTGCCATCTTACCCATGCAGTATGAGAACTTCAAAACCCACATTTACTCAAATATTTCTTACTCTTTGTAATTAGCAGACCACATGATTTCACCCTTGGTAACAATTAAGACTATGAAATGTAATTTTCCAACATGAAAACCATATGATACCACAAAACCAACAACCTGTTAAACTTGTGTGCCTTCACCCTTTGTTGAGTGAAGCTTGACAAAAAGAGCTACAGCACACTTTGAACTCTGATGGACCTGAAACTATACTATCCTTTAAACCAAGGAATTTTCAAAGAGAGAGGAATGAGAAAGAACAGGTTATTAGGTATTAAAAGGCAGGTCCATCAACATAGTCAATGCCATACTGAAGCCCCCAGAAGAAATACCATAATTGGGAGGATAAATATCACCAAAAAAAAAAAAAAAAAAAGATTTTTAAACAATAAAGGCCACTGCAGCATACTAAAATACTAAAATTCCTTGGGTGGGAAGGAAATGTGTAGATACTGTTCCTGAAAGAATTTTTATGGGTCTAAACAGAAACTCCCTGTGCTTTCCGGATGGAAATAGCATAGCCTGAGGGACACAGCTGTTGCTCAGTCTAGTCAGAAAACCTCTTCTTTTTAGCTTTATAAGTCAATCTAGTAGGTTTTCCCACTTTCACACAATGTTTTGACCTTAAATAGGGAATTTGTCGATTGGGTGAGGGATGGTGGGTGAATGATTTGCCAAACATCTTGTGTAGCAAAAGAGAAGACCCATCTACTTTCTGATTACGCTCCATGACACTGAATGGGCTTCTATATAAACAAATGGTGAACCAAGGAAAGAGAACTCACAGATGAACAGACACCTCAAGTTGTAAGAACTGAGCAGAGAACATGCCTTTGTTCTGCAATTACTTTAGCAACCCGCAGCAGTTCATCTTGAACTCACATTCTCATTTGTAATGACTGCAAATCAAGAGTCACACAAAAACAAGACTACTCTGCAGTAGCTCAAACCAAATCTTTTACACTGTCTTACATTTTTAAAACAAAACAAACAAAAAAAAACATACCACCCTGTTTTTTGTGAATAGCTTGGCCGTTTAATATAAATAAAATTGTTTTGCAATGATAATAGACAAACTTCACCAATTCAGGAAAATAGTTATAAACTACTTTTTTTTGTTTTTTTTTTCTTTTTTTTCTTTTTCTATTAAGTTTGGTTGCATATTTGCACAAGACCAATTATCTTTTAATGTTTCATGTAAAATTCAAGAAGAAAATGTGCGTGGGAGGGGGATTAAAGTAATATCAAGCAAGAGCCATAAAGGCATACTGACAGCATACTCAAATCAAAGAATGGGTGACACAATTGAACAGCAGATTCATAACTGGTGTTCAGAGCAATAATAAATGAATGAACAAGCTATAGTTCATATTTTCATTGTAAGGACAAGATCTGGGGCTCCAAAAGGGAAAATTGAGGTTGGGGGATGTTGGCATTAAAGATAACATTGCCCTTGTTTTTGAGCAGTAAAGGGATTATTGAAAATGTGTATTTTACTCAGTGCAGAATTATGCTAACTCAGGATTGTGCTTTAAGACCCAAGTTCTGTGGATATTAGCAGAGTCAGATATACAGAAAACACCGTGAAGGATTTAAAAGCATGAAAAGCATACGGATTATATAGACTTGAACTGTGAATGAGGTTGAAATGCATTCAAGAAAGCAATAAAGACTAGTGAACCAGAAACACCTTGCTCACTTATGATAAAATATCAAGTTAATACCAAAGAAAAGCTTCAAATAGACTTGTCTGGTTCTTTAGAAAGTCACTAATAAAATAACGCTGATATTCTTTGTATAAATACTTTCACAAATAAAGAGTCTCTTTTAGAAAGAAGATTGGACTTGGTAAGTAAGCAGCTTAAGCAGTAAAGAAAAGCATATTAAAATTATTTCTTAACTTGCAGAAACGTTGAATAATGGTCCATGGCCATGTTCTGTAATGACAACTTACCATACACTGTTCTCAGAGCAATGTAGCTTCCCACGTTTTCCATATGAGATACATACCAAAATGTTAATTTTATCCAAAATGGTAAAGGTAATCAACACAAGTGCAACAACTATTTACTTCTTTAGCCTTTCAGTCTTACTAATTTTCTTGAGTAGTAGAGAGTTCACTAACTACTCTCTTCAGTAGCATTCTTTTTACTATTTTTAGTTAAAAAAGGTACCTCAGACTAAGTGGACTATATTAATATAATTTGACTAATCAGAATAAGTGATGAAATGCATGGAATGCTTTCACCTTAATTAGCTCACAATTCATGTCAAACTCACTTGTCAAAGTCAGACTCACTGTTTTTTGGAAGGAAGAAACAATATAGACAATATAGACTTTAAAAGTGCCTTGTTTTGTTTATGGTGGATCTTGCTAGAATTATAAGACTCAAGTGAACTATGCAAGAAATAAAAACACATTCCAGCATAAGAAGCATTATAGACACTAAGGCAAAACTCAGCATTTCTCCATCTGTTACCAATTCAAAATGTGATCCTCATCAATTTTGAATGTGAGACTAATTTTGGTATATCAGCCATTCTTTTACTGTTGGGTGACGATTTTTTTTTTTCCCCTTTTCAGCTAAGGAACTTAGAAATGCAAAATTGAAGACTCCTAGTCTAAGTAGGTTATACAAAGCAGTAATAATCAATTATAGAAATTTCTTAATAAACAAAGCATCCAAGTAGAGCCAGGAATCTTTCTTACCTCTCTCAAAGCTCAGGGCTTTAGAGTTACATAGGAAAACATGCTTGTTAAGTGCAGGGAGACTCTCACAGACGGTACCTCCAAAAAAGCTCTAGATAGTGCATCAGCCTCCCAGCACCACCACCTCATTGGCTGTGCCTCCACATTTACAAAGCCTCATTAGCAACTCATTAGGAACACTACAGATGTGACACACGCAAACCTGCTCTGGGAGAGGGAATTAAGGAATCTGTACCAGAGAACTACATCAGAAACCTGAAAACAATTTAAATGATTGTTCAGAGACTATCCTGATCATTGTATAAAACAAAAATAAATCACCGTTTTTAGCAAATGTTGAGTGAACAAAAAGTTACACCTTTTAGAGATGGAGAGGTTAAAACAACAGCTGTCTGGGTCAATTCCCAATTTATACTTGGATTTGCAGTAATAACAGAAGGAAGTTACAGCTTTTACTTAGTGCCTTCAGGAATTACTGACTTTATTTGAAGTCTATCAATAGCTTCTTATAGTAATGAAGAGGATCTTTCTTTCCTGCTGTTAGTATCAACAGCTCCTAAGTAATTCTTACAGTTTCTTCTTTGTTTGAAGCTTTGTTATTTATTATGTCAGAACAAATGCCAATTATCCATTAATTATAACTAAAAAAATAATCCTGTGGTCAGAATGCACTCAGTCCTCAGCAAAATTCATGGCAAAATTCTGCCTTAATTCTGTGGAAGCAGCAGAAGCTCAACGTTATTCACAGTCCCATTATTTACAGTCCAGGGATCCAAATGCCTTTTAAGGACAGAATACCTAGAAACATACAGTTAAAAAGATGTTGGGACCTACACTTGTTCAAGGAAGTTCCTTGAGTCCATCTGTGTGTGATACTTCTGCCTAAGAACATGTGATATGTTTGGTAAGTTTCTGATGGGAAGAAGGGTAGAAATAAAGGTAAATGTAAATGTCTGTCATACCTTTGATATAACTATGAGTAGTGGTCCTTGAACGCAGGGGAAGAAGGGTTGATTTCCTAATGCACAGATCTTAACATCTGAGGACTTGGTTATACCTTGTTACATATTATGCTCTTTTTTTTTTTTTTCCACCAACATCAGTTTTATAGACAATACAACTACTGACTTCAATGAGGTTTATCATAGCATATGTAGGAAGAGAAGAAGTGTTTAAAAAAAAAAATTGCCTCTTGGTACATCAAAAGTCAAAGTAATTGCAGATTCCATGTTCTCTTCTCTTTCTGCTGTTCCCTGCTATTCTTACTTTCTTGAGTTATTTGAGCAGGATATATTTAATCAGAATTTTGTCTATAAAACATTTAACCTGATAAAGCATGCAAGTAGAAAATAAGCACTGACAGGTGAAGAAAGTTCTGAAATTGTTCATGAAGTTACCAATGCTATGAGAACTATATAGCCACAATTCACAGGCCGCACACTTTGCCTTCGCTTCCTGGAAGGGCAAGCAGTTGCCCTGCACTGTGAAGTCAGGTAAAGGGAAACATGTTAAATCTTACAGAAATATTCATATAGAGAAATTGAAAAGGTTGTTGGTTAAAATGGACCCAGGAGAGCATGTCATAAACTCTCTCAGATTCTGGGTAGTCTGAACATCAAAAATATATGCTCTCCTCTTATTGCATCTCCTTTTCTACTACTTTTGATTGACTATATCTCTGTATCCTTTACCTTTCAGAGACTGTATGCTAGTTAATACAAAAGTTACTGTATGTTAAGAAAGGTGGTTTGTCTAAGATAACCTACTTGGCAGTGATCTGCTTTTGGACAAGAGCTCCCAGGGAACTAACAGATAAACCAGAAAAATTAATACGGATAACTTCATCTGAACCTACAAAAGAGGTGGTATTGTCTCTTCCTTTCTGCCAGTAATTTTAAAGTAGGCTCTGTCATTTCTAAAAATACTTGTGTCATTTGTACTTGACTTCTCTTATCTAGGTGACATTCTAGGCCAAAAGGTATTTGAACCACCACTTAAGAGAATGGTCTTGGAGACTCATTCTTTTTCCCCTAGGAAATACTCAGGAACTTAATTACTGGTTCATATGCTTGTCAAATGGACCTCAGCTCGTAATCTTGAGTTTCCCTGGAGCAAACCAATACCAGAATTATTCCTGACTCACAGAAGAATAAAACAACTACAGGAATAGTATCTACACACAATTATAAGAGAAAGAAGAGAAAAATACTCTCTAGATTCTGCACGTTTTCACTTTCCCATTAGCATTATCCAGTGTAACAATTTTACATCAAGTATGTATGTTTCTATCATGCCAAGTTTCCAGCAACAGAATGCATGTTGTCACTGTAGATCAGCTATGTATACATAAGCCCATGTGCAGTAAGTCTGACACATCCAGACGAGCCACTTCCCATTCATGTCCCAGCCATTTAAGTCACCATCCACACCTATACTCAATGGAAATACTGGGGTGCCTGATGTGACTGTGCAATTTGTGCCCTCACTTGTTTTTAGACGGGGGCTATGTCCATCTCCAAGTCAGCAGACACAAAACATACCATCAGGAAAGCTTCAATTTAGAATTTCTTATACCATGGAAAGCCATACAGAAGTAAAACCCAGCCAATGAACGAATCCTGTTAAGACATAAATCTATACTCAGAAAATTAAGATCCAGAGCCAAGCCTGAAATAAGTCAATAAGACAGTCAATAAGAGCTGCAACAAGGTTGGTAATACGAAAACTCATCCCTAATAGAAGCCATATATGAGTAGCTGTACTAAATAATTGTGCTAAAATCCCATAAGTTCTAATACTCATTTGCTAGGGGTTAAAAAGGAGCTGCAAACAGTTGGGGAGAACATAATCTCCATGTCTCCAAGAATAATGTGTAATCCAACCTCTCACTGAGTAGGAGAAAGTAACATTTTTGTGTGGGTAAGCTATATCCTAATTATCCCATTTAAGCTTTCTTACACTGTCTTCCAGGTACCTCATCCCAGCCTCATCTGACAATGGGATACCGGTGTAACTCAGTATGGCAACTTTCATTTACCTATGGTAATTCTGAGGAATTTTATGAGGGCGGATGTAATTTCATGTTGGTTGTAAATTACACAGTGGACTTATGAGAATAAAAACCTTTGATTATGGAAATTAAAATGCAAAGTTCCTAAGTCTTCTATGAAAAGAGTTATAGGATGCAAAATATCCATTTCTTCAGCTTTTTTAAAAGCTGTTGTCAAAAAACGTAAGAAAAATGCAAATTTTTATTAACCACATACTTTACTTTTTTTTTTTTCCCTTAAATTTAATGAAGCTTTCTAGTTATCAAGGTAATTTAGTCTCAAATCTCCACTTTCCAGTCCAGTTTTCATTATTTCACATGATTCTTTTACCCTTATTACAGAAGCTGGCTTTATTCCCAACTCATAAAGTGGCCTGAATGTGCAAGGAGATATTTTCTAGCATTGATTTTTCTTCATTCATAATGTTAATGGCATGACTATTCCTATCTTTACTTTATGTACTTTCTTAGCTTTTATTATTTTCATAATCCAACAGTAACACACTTTTTTTTTTTTTCTAATCTAGACCACATATCTTTCTTTTTTTTTTTCTTTCTTCTAAAGATACTGTATTTCATTTTTTTTTCTTTTATTTTCCCTCTACTCAGACAACAGGAGATATGTCTGACGAATTTGTTGGCTGGGTGGGCTTTTTTTTTTTTTTTTTAAATCTGTTTTTTAAGTAATGTCAAACAAGAATACCAAGCAACAAACATTTAAAATCAATTCTTTTTCTGTAATCCTTTCAACAACTGTAATCCAGCTGACCAAAATTCCTCTCTGAAAAGATTTCACAAGCTCTTCACCTGGACCATCTTCTGTCTAGAGTACTATCAGCCTCATGTAAATATAGTCTGGGGGATGTTATACCCACACTTGTTAATGGAACTTAAGAAATAAATAATGTTTTTCAAGAGAGACATTGGGAGCCTATGTATTATAGGATGAATTATTTTCATTCCCAGTATACAGTTTGCCTCTTTAATAAGACTGTACATAGAAACTACTAAATATTGTCACCTTCCATTTATAAAATCTCATCCTTCTTCCTTCAAAGCATTTTTTTTTTTAAATCTACATTTTTTTTCTATTTCTTTAGGATTTTTTTTTTACATATTACTTTTTTTTTGTTAGATAGCCATTAAAATATAGGAAAACTTATCCTGTTTTCATCTAGGAACTAAAAATTACAGTGTAAGGAACTAAAAATTACAGTATAATTCACAAAATAAAGCCTCAAATCCTCTATCAAGCCACTCTGATTCTGACTTAAAATCACACTGGTTTCTCTCTTCCTTGCGTGGAGATGGCACGGTCGTTTCTTTGTTCACAGTCATGCTATATGTTCATTGGCCACTAGACATATGGTGTGGTATTAGCTCAAACGTATCTCCGACAGAGAAAAGTGCTATCATACAATGCCTGTTTCAGATCACTAACATCCATAGCTAGTCTTTTGCTGTACAGCTCCTTTACTATGTGCTTTCCTAACAGGAGATTAAATAACCATAAACAAGTCTTTCAAAAAATTGAGGCCTTTATTCGGTAAAACCAAGCATCTTGGCTTTGAACTGCTAACCCCTTCTTCAAAAGGATAGAATTTTTAATTCCTCTAAACCCTATCTCAGCTTCCTTTACAAAAGACCCTTTTCTACTTTAGAAAAAAAAAAAAAGACGACAAAATATCATCTCCGTTAAATTACTTTTTCAATAGTAGATGATTTATAGTTGATTAGGTAATTAAATCAAATACAAGTGGCTGAAAGTAAATCTATTTTTATCATCCCTGTAAATTAAAAGTTCCGCATCATAAAAAATCATGACCATCTTGAAAATGACTAGTGAAGTGCTTTTTATAGGCAAGCAGGATTTATTGTCAATTAACGTATTGAACTGTATAGTCAGCATAACCCTGTGCTCAAGACTTTTTAAATTATTGGCTTCCACTATCAAGCTGCTCCATATCACAGTAATGAAATGTATCTAGCTATTCACATATTGAACAATTCCTGAGGTTGGGTTTATATCTCACTATAACAACATTTCATTTTATTATTATCTCCAATCCTCCGTAATGAATACAAATACATTCTTTTTTTCCATCATGGGTTTATCAATTTTCATTGATTTGCCTGTAATGAATGTAGCCAGGACGGGGGAGAAATTTTTTTAAAGAGATCATATCAACTAAAATGTCTGTAAATTCAAAATTTTTTCACTCACAGTGGCATCAATTGAAAGAAAATAAATAATTAGAAAGCCAATTAAAAGGAAATATGAATTTAAGCCTTATACTTAAATAATAACTGTATAGAGGAATTTGTGAACCTCTATTTTTACCTGACATTTGCTTTTGCAATTTTCTTTCCATACACTTAAAAAATAAGTTCTCATTATAGTTTTGCAATTCATATAGTTTAATTTGTTGTAATGCACCACATATTTCTTTGTCAATAAAGATCAACTTGACTAATGAAAATGTAGTTTAGAGTACAGAGTGTGATTAGCTTTACACAAAGTATGTCTGTAAGTAACTCATGCCAGCATCTCCCCCAGCCAGTACTCACTGAGTACTTTCACCATTGAAGTGCTTGCTGAATAGGGCAGACCTTAGCACAACTTATGTACTTTCTACAATTTGGATACTGTTTTTTTTTTTCTTAATTCTGAAACCTAAATAAAGCCACATTAGTAGAAAACAAATATAGACATGTTGAAATGCACATCCCAACTGTGTTAGAAACTTTCATATTGAAAAACAAACTTCTAAATGAAAACACAAAGTGTTCTCAGTTGTGACATTTTATTGTACTATAACCATTGCATCTGCTTGTGTTTGGCAATTATATCATTATATGACAACATAATTTGATATAAAATGAAGTGATGCAATAACATCCTGGCTTTTATTCAGGCACAGCAAAAAAAGCCATGGAACACAATCTCCAGTCTATCCAGGAAAACAATACAGACTGCAGAATCTGACATATTGTATTTATGTGGTGCAACAGAATGGGACAAAATTGGCTGCATAAAGAGAAAGATCTGTTAAGAATCCTACTCACATATACATACACACACACGTATTTATACGCACAATTCTTCTAATAGGTAGAGGACTTTGAAATAGATGAGGGAATCAAGTGCACCCTCAGTAAATTTGCAGGTGATTCTAAATTAAGCAGGGCTGTTGATCTGCTTGAGGGTAGGAAGGTTTTGCAGATCCAGACAGGCTGGCTCAATGGGCTGAGGCCAGTCACATCATATTCAAGAAGAGTAAGTGCCAGGTGCTGCACTTGGGTCACAACCACCCCACGTAGTGGGTACAGGCTGGGGGAAGAGCAGCTGGAAAGCTGCCCGGCAGAAAGGGACCTGGGGGGTGCTGGTAGACAGCTGGCTGAACGTGAGCCAGCGGTGTGCCCAGGTGGCCAAGAAGAGCAATGGCATCCTGGCCTGCGTCAGAAATAGTGTGGCCAGCAGGACCAGAGGAGTGGCTGTCCCCTTGTATGCAGCACTGGTGAGATGGCACATTGAATACAGGGTTGAGTTTTAGGCCCCTCACTACAAGAAGGTTAGTGAGTTGCTCGAGCATGTGCAGAGAAGATCAAGGAAGCTGGTGAAGGGACTGGAAAACAAGACTTATGGGGAACAGCTGAGGGATCTGCGGTTGTGTAGTCTGGACAAAAGGAGGCTGAGGGGAGACCTCCTTGCTTTCTACAATTACCTGAAATAAGGTTGCAGTGAGGAGTATCTGTCTCTATTCTCAGGTGACAAGTGACAGTACATGAGGAAATGGACTCAAGTCGCATCAAGGAAGGTTTAGATTGGATATCAGAAAGAATTTTGTTTGGAGAGGGTGGTCAAGCATCAGAACAGGCTGTCCGAAGAGGTGGAGGAGTCCCCATACCTGGAGGTATTGAAGAGATGCATGGATGTGGCACTAAGGGACATGGCTTAGTGATGGAACTGGGTAGATCAGGTGGGTAGTTAGACTTGGTGAACTTGAAGATCTTTTCCAACCTAGATTATTCTAAGGGACTATATTACTTCCAGAATCAAACTGATGCTTTAAGTCACCCTCTCTAGAATAAGAGATGGATAAGATGTAGTGGAAATAAAAAATGCAGTTAGTGTACTTTATATATAAGAACAAGTGTTAATAAATTTCTCCTTCCATGTTAAAAGGAAGTTCAGAAACTGTCAGGCTGATTCTGTGTAAACCTACTGAATTTCTTTTCTCCAAGGATATTCTTAAATCCAGTTCTCCAGATAACCCTACTGAAACCCAATGAGAGTCTGGCATCTAACTTCACCATTCTGCTTTGAAAGTTCCAGCTTACAGCATTACAAGTGTGCTTTGAATCAGTTACTTCAGAGTAAAAACATCCTCATCCTCTACCATTTTAAGAGCTTCAGAAAGTTTCCAGCATTGCTGTTCTCAGTAATGAAACAAGGCATTTAATTTCATAGCTGAGAATGTTGTTGTTACATGTAATATTGTAAGTCACAAGTGTTGCATTTACTACTCAAATAATCACCATGGTCAAAAGCTTGATAACATGATACACAGAGAGGTAAATGCTGCATATTGAACTCAGTGGAGCTATTTGCATGTTGTGCCAGGTGGAAGAGACATTTTTGCAGTCTTCAGTGGCAAAAAAAAACCTTACAGAATCAAAGACCCTTACAGACAGATGACTAACTTTGCTCATCCTGTTATTAGCAGTTATTAATTCTACTTTGATCTAAAATATTTTATTGGGAGAAAATGTAGGTAGAATTATTTAAGGCATTACAGAGATTATAAGCAATAATTTCAATAAAGCTCTGCTGCAGAATCAGCATTTTTCTTTTAAGGAAACTTTAAAACATTATTTTGAAGCTAAAACGTATTCAACGTTGGATGAAAATAAAACTAAAAATTAAAGTATTATTTTCTCTTATAAAGTGTTTGTATTATGATAAAACAATCACTATTACCTTCTAAAGTGTCAAAGTTGAACCTGAAATGTGCTGAATTTTGTCCTCCTTTGTGTTTCAGAGAACATTCAGGGCTTTATAGTGAAAAAAGAATTCTCCAAACAATCTTAGTTTATCACCAATATATTCAAAATAAATAATATTAATCCTATATCATAATATTTGCTCCCCAAACTAAATCTCCCTAGTACCTATGGTGTTCAGGATTTCTGTTCAGATACTCTCCTTGAAATTCTTCATTCCCTCTTTTGGAGCCAATCGTTAGTTGAAGAGGGGCTTCGACCTAGAGGATCCTGATTCAAACCCCAAATCTGACAAACAGGAAGAAGTAAAGAAAGGAAAATAATGGCTTGCTTTTAAGCGAATGGGCTATGTTTCTATCACACTTTTTCAATTTGGCAAAGAGGAGCAACTTCACCTGCTTCAGGTTTATTTGTTGTGAAACTCCTTATTAACAAAGGCATTTCTTTTCCGTTCGCTATACTCCCATATACTATTTTGTTTCCATTCCTTTTCCCACTCTCATTCTGAAAGAGTGGAGGGGTTGAGATCTTATTTGCCCAGTGTCTCATTAAGACCCCAGACAGACAAAAGAAGGCTGTGCAAAGTCACCCTGACACAAAGAACTTGACGATGAGAATGGCTTCGTGTAGTACTCTAACAACATGGATCATTTGATGGGTTTGCTGCAGAGGTTATAGCTCCTATTACATATTCACAAGCCTAAAAACCCACCACTGTCTTTGAAACCCTAATAAGTCTCCTCAAGTGTTTTGACATTGTTTGAGACAGACAACTAAACAATAATGTGCCAGAAGTTGTTTGAAAGAAGCACGCAGATAAAATAAAACCTGTTGCATGATGGGTCAAGTGAGCCCACCCTGCAGACATCGTCTTCCATGCCTAGCACAGCCTCTCCACCTTCAAACACTTTACAAAACAACTTAGTAAAAGAACTTCTTCAATCTCTTCATTTAAAAATCGATAACCTTCAAGCTTCCACAGCCTCCTTTGAGACTAAGGTAAATAAAATTGAGGGAAGGCTGGAGGGATTTGAAAAGCAATGGAGTCAATTGAAACTCAAACAACAAAGACAGGAATTCTGTAATAAAAATCACAACAGAGAGAAAACTGTGTTTAAACATCATACAGCTTCTGAAAGAAGATTAGAGTCTTTAGAAAAAATCAACAGCACTGCCATAGTACTTAATGTTCTGAGCATCTCCATGGGAAGTGCCAACACAACTGGAAATTCATGGAAAAATCTTAAGTACAGGTAATGAAGAAAAATTCATTATCTGGTGATAGAGTAGCAAGGGCAGTACATCTGTATGAATGTTGAAGGCTCAAAACATTGCACAAGAAGACTATAATAATCATAATATATAGAACGTGATTGAAACCAGGGTTTGAGCAATGGCCAAAGAATTAGAATAAAAATGATCAGACATCTTACCACTCCATAAACCTTTGGCAAAGACTTTAGAAGGAAGAAAAAAATATTAAATGACCACACTTCAATCTTCTTTCCCACCAGATTGAGATTAGTGCTCAAGAGAAAAAATGCAACACTGCTGGGAAGCAGAAGCAGAACATTCTTTCACGTAGAAGTGAAAGACAGGCAGCAGGAGGATGTTAGATGGCTAAACATATTAAAAAACCTCTCTAATCTCTTTGTTTTATAACTTTTCCAAGGGAGATGTATATGAGTGTGATAGTTCTTAGGGGGAAAAAGAAAAAAAGCTATTTGTCCTCTCATCCAGTGTGGAGTATTGATGGTTTCACTCACATGGTGGTGTAAAGGAATAAATTCACCTAAAATAATGTGAAGGTTAATTTGCATCATTCATTATACAGCTGGTAAGTTCTTACTGGCAAACTAATTTAATTCCTAAACTGCACTTTCAGAAGACCTATTTTTATATTTCCCTTATGGCTGCATTCAAAGATTGTTGTTTGGGCTAAGAGCTTTTCCTAATACGTATTGCTATTGCTAATGTGGAAGTTAGTACCACCACATTACTTATCATCCTCAATCATTATACAGTTACAATACAATAAACAAATAAATGACAAATTCCTGTGATAAGAGATTGCCTGTTACTACTAAGAAACAGAAAGGAAAAGAAAAGAAAAAGGAAATGAGGAACATTATAATCCAGACTCTCAGTTTCAAGGATCACCTTAGGACACCTTCACTTTCATTTGCTGTCATTGGTTTAAGTAAAACCTACGTCTTTGATACCCTGGAGTGAAAATGTCCTTGCATGTCTGAGCTAGAAATATTTGTTTCTGCTGAATTGAGATAAGCCAGAATATTGCACCCAAAGGGAATGTATGAAGTATGCATGATAGTGACAGTGCTGACAAAGAAGATTGACTGGAACAATGCGTGTCCAGGAGAAGACGTGCTCAAAGATGAAAATTAGCTAACAGGAAATCAGGGAGACAAACTGATATGAAATATAATAGATTTATCTCAAATCATCTGATCAGGTGTCAGGGTTCTGAGGGCAACAAGAGACCTAGCTGCCCGTGATGATCTCACCAGAACCTCCAGCCGCAAGCTACCCATGGGCCCAGGGGAGCAGACAAGATCAGGCCTTGCCTGAGCTTTGGTATAGAAGGCTTACAACAAGAGAACTAACTCACAACAAAATGTGCTATAGACTAAACCTCTGTGCCAATTTTCTTCACTTTCTACCAGAGTGATATGGTTTGTACGGCTGCAGAATTTATATGACCTAAACATAAAGTAGAAACAGATGCAACTGAAAACATTTTGAAGGATAGGAATTAAGACAGCCTGTTTCCATCCCAGAAATGTAAATAGTAGCATCTTTTCCAAGTAAAAATTAAAAAACCTCAAAGTAAAACTTTCCCTACATTTAAAAAATATTCTTAATTGTCTGCACTGAATCTGGAAGTGTATGGTTCTACCAACATTCTTGCTCCAAAGCTTTGGGGTCAAATAGAAAGTTTCCAGGAATAGAACTTAAATATTGTTAATGATTTTATTGTCTAGCAAATGATTTTACTGTCTGGCACAGGCTCCTGTTTTGAGTTAGCTTGCTTTCAGTTTCTTGACTTATGCATATGTGAAGGCTTCTGTGGCTGGTTGGTTTTTGTGGTTCTTTGTTGCAATGTTTCGTTAACCTTCCTTTATGTATTTTTAATGAATACTACAAATAAGAAATGTGTAAACTCATCCTGAGAAGAGGCTATAATGTCTTCCTGTGCTTTTGATTCACTGCCTCATTTGCAAGATTGCTGCTTATTCACAAATTAATTATGCAATGGCATCTTTAGCTAATAAAGTCTAAACAAAAAACATTTAATCCAATTCATAGTTTTCTCTCAATCAAACCAAGTCTGTCAAACATAATTACATTACACATGCAAAGCAGGAATGAGCCAAGCATGTGCCACACCTGCTTAGCACGTCTTCAGGCAGACGATATACAGTAGAAGAGCAGTTGGTAGCACAGATGGCAAAGAAAAGAAGACTTGTGAAAAATTTAGTTGTGGAGCATGGTTTGGTGCCTTCTACTGATGGAAAGGGTCAGATAGTGATCTCAGTTTATGTCAAACCCATCTTTCTGGTAACTGTAGACTTGACAACTCTAATTTTGGAGACACAAACCCCACCATAGCGCTTGCTAAAGGAAAAGACCTGCAGCTCACAGGGATGCACTGCTGGTTTCCAACCACAGCCATGCACTCTGGGAACATGTGTTTTCATTTTTGATTATCCTAGCATTTATGATCCTGGAGACCATGCTGTATTTTAGGGTGAATCTAAACGACACATCTGCCCAGCAGCACCATTGTATATCTATATAATGAAGCCTGTTTGGCTTCTATAATAAGGATAGCGATTTTATATATTTCAGTACATCTGGTTCACAAAATCAGTAAGGAGCCAGGCATTTCACTTAAGATCACAAAAAGAAAAGATAAGCCGAGCAGTCCTGGGTAGCTTTTCAATTGTGTGGATATGCTTAAATGTTAAGGTTAAATCATATGTCTGTTTTAACTTATATTGGCAATTATATCAAAAGGTTGAGTTTCTGAAAATTGCTTTATCTAAATATTTCATGTTATCTCCTGCAAAGCCTTTTTTCTTATTACTAAAAAATCCTAACCATTTCATTTACAAAGTTAGCATCTTGCAGGATCTGAGACACCCAAACCCAATCATGTCTCATTCCTGGTTTCCTAAAAGATCTAATATCTAGTCTTCAGCTTCCTTTGCACACAGAAAAACAAATAAAAAAAAGCAAACTAACCAAGTAAAATAAAAACAAAGACCCAAAACAAACCTGAAAAAAACTAAACCCAATATGTTCTTATTCAAAAGACTTTTTATCTCACATCTCAGTTACTGTTAGCTCCTGCTGTGTATATTCTGTATTTTTATTGTACCCAAGTTACACAAGAACAGTGTAAAACTATCACTACATTTAGCTGCTTTGACCACATCAACGGGCTCTGTTCAGCACAGAAAGCACAAATGTCCCTATCTTTAAGGTTGTTCATAACTTTCTTGGCCCTGCCAAGCTTTAGGCAAACATTTTCACCACCCAGGTTGTCTGTCCCAATCGATGGAGACTACTAAAGGAGATCTTGGGTTAAAGCTACAGAGGATACATCTGTGATAGAACTGTAAGGATAAGAGGGCAAGTGGGTTTCACAACCTTTACTAATTTCTACAAAAATTTTTCTCCCATTTGTTTTGCTTGTAGTGGTTCCATCCAAGATACCAAATAGTGTAAGATTTAACATGCATTTACACCAACTTCTGTGACAGACAGAAGGATAGGAACCCAGTGGTGTGTGCTGCAGCGTCACATTGTGCTGACTGGGGAGGGCTGAGAGGGAGCATGGCAGGGAGCTGCCTCTCCACCCCTGAATCCTCAAATTCAGAGAAAAATACGAAGAGTGAGCTTCCTTCACTCTTCCTCAAGTGAGCTAAATGAACAAGTTTAATTTGGAGTGCTCCTCTTAACTTCAAAACACATCTGTCTGTGCAACACTGGCTCCAGATTTTAGTAACTATAACATAATTTAATAGGAAAATGTGCTTATTAAGAAATTTTTCTAATACATGTCTTAAGATTTGGTTTAAGGTCACTGTTGGCATCCCTACATCAAAGCAGAACATGGCTCAAAAATTTACATAATTTTAGGTATTGTACAGAAGAAAGAATGGACCTGTCCTGACTGCTGTGTTTCAAGTATGAAATCCGTTAGAGGAGCTCATTCTCCACTGAAACTTTCCTCATGCTTTCAACTTGTTTTTCACTTACATGACCAAAATGCTAACAAAGTATTCATACAGTATTTCCCACAGGTGTAGGTACACTAAATGGAGACTGCAGAATCAAGGATTGGGAAAACAGTACTGAAAACAGTACATGTTCAAACAACTTTTGCAGTAGTAATTCCCTAGAATGCTAAATTTTTGAATCTATTAGTGCACTTCCAAATTCAAAAATATTCTAGTGCAGAATATTTTGTCTGCTTTTCTCCAAGGATGCTTGACCAGAGGGCTGTTAGCAAGAGGTGGAAAACTGTCAGTGGAACTAAAAAGATAACAGTAAATAAATAAAAAATCACTCACAAACCATTTTCAGGGATTGAGTGCAAAAAATTATTCAGATGAAAATACACTGGGATTTAACTTAAACAAAGTTTAAAGCAATTCACAAAGTTTAAATTACTGAGTGAACAACAACTATCTTGGGAGAATCCTTATGGCAGCATAAATCAGAAATAAATCAGCAGAAAGGAGTAAGTATGTTTTTCTGAGAAGAGAAATCTCAGTGTCATCATTAGTATTAAAAATAAAAATAAATTAATCTTACAATCCTATTCAGAAAGCATATCTCTTCCAGAGACTCAGCTCCTCTCAAAGATACCAAGATGAACCAGTGAGCAAAGCTATAAAACCAGAATCCCAAACGAATAAATAAAAAGGCCATCTTCTGTTTCAGAAATCAGCAGTCCCATAACACATTGCTCTATAAATTTCTTCCCCACAGACTGGAAAGAGAATGTTCTTGACTAACAGATCTTTCTTGCTGAAATATCACCTGGGAGGTATAGTACTCACTGGCAGGCTTGCACCATCTGCTTACTGAGACTCTAGTAAAGTAGGCAGCGTGTTTCATGTTTGTATACCACAGATTTAAAGGAAATTGTGTCTGTTTTTACTTTGTCACAGAGGGACATTTATATAAAGCCCAAGTTTACACCACATTATTGTCTTAACTGTGCACTATTCCAAATGAAGCTTAGCAAACATTTTCCCAAATCTTCCCCCCCCCCCCCCCCCCCCCCCCGGTAGTCATATTTCAGTCTTTACCAGATAAGAGCCAGTGAAGAATCAATAAGTAAATTTTAACGCTTTTCATGGTTGGTCACTGATTACACTGAGAGGTGTTTGAAGGGTTGCCACAGGGCTGCAGTTTAGACACTAATTCCCCCCACTTCCCCCCATTTCCAAGTACCATGGTCCTGAATTTTTTTGACATTTCTACTGGGTACAATGGAGCAGAGCAAAGAGAGCACCAAAATACAACCATTTAGAACAAGAAGCAGCATGAATATGGAGCTTTACATCAAGCAAGGACTTAATAGTTTTCCCAAGAGAAGATGATTAACATGGGGTGCAATGGTGCTATGCTGAAGCTATATTGCTGTAAGAATCTAAAGGATATTGGTGCATCTTGTTGCAGTGAACCAGTGTAGTGCTAACGAACCTGAAAGCACCATGGGTAGCATTTCACAGCACTGTACTGTCAGCAGATGTAGCCATTGCAGTCAGCTATGCTGTGCTTTTGTTGAGGATGCAGCAGAGTCAAATTAATTAAAAAAAAATAAACACAATTTACCTGCTCTTCAGCCAGCACTATTCATAATTACACTGGAAAGACATGAGATTATTACCACCTATGGACAGAAGGTAGGAAGTTCTCAAGTTTTAAAGTGAATAAAAGACCTTTACTATCTCAACCTTTGGATTTCGCAGAGGATTTGTTTTTTTCCCCAATCAGATATAGATATCGTTTATTACTAAGTGGTGTGATCATTCATCTTTTATTATTTTCACTTAAAAATATGAAGTACTAAAGTAATAGACAATTATTCATTCTCCTACCTTTAATACCACAATTTAAATAAAAATGCTTAAGATAGAATGTATGAGATGTAGCATATCCAAATTTGTCATATCTTCTCTTCTTGTGGCAACTGCCACAACACTTTTGTTTCACTTGAGAGGTAGATTCTGTAAAATTTTGAACTTTCATCAAAAAGAGTTAAGTCACAAAGAACAAGAAAATATTTGCATATGCTTAAAAATAATAATAATAAAAAAACACTAAAAACATACAGCAAGCAAAATATCTCCATGCTTATTTTTTCACTGATCTTTGTACCTATATAATGTTTTTTTTTGAGTGTTTGAATGTCTGAAACTGGCTATGAAGTCATCCTTTACTGCACAAACTAATGTTGCAAATATTTATGTATAATTTAATCTAAGTATACAGTCCCAGTGGTGATGTTTACATGCACAACTGTAATCATATATATAAATATCTGTCAGACAAGTATCTCTTCAATTTCAGAACTGATTTTTAATAATTAATATTTTTATTTGGAAATAAGATTGTTGGAAAATGACTCCTTAAAAATTGTTCTACTTTATAGCCAAGAAAATGGTCCAGATTAGATAGATAGATAGATAAATAAATAAAGATGGAACAGATTGCAGCGAAACATGGAACTGGCTATCCGGAGCATTTTGGTTCTCTTAATATTTAACATTATTGTAGCGAAAGGGATTTTTGTCAACTTTTCAGGTCAAAATACAGCCAAAAGCAACTTCCATCAGAGCAACGTAACAATGTAACCTAAACCTCCAAGTAAAGCATGAAATGGGTTTTTGCCTGGTTCCACCAAGGACTAACATCAGTGAGCTCACTGTTGTTCATGTCCTAGTCATCTTTTAACCTCAAGCAGACTAGGCTCTTTCATGCATTATTGAAAGACAGCTCTTTCCCCTGCATAATCTGGCAGCTCTGTAACAATGAAAAGAAAAACTTGCATGTGTCTACTTCCTGCTGATGCTCCATGGATTGAAAACGTCTAATTGTATAGGTATAGAATTTTAATAAATATTGATTTTATCCCTGTCATGAAGAAGACTCTGAATCTTGTCAAACCAGAGTGAACACAGGTTAATGTAGGTTTTTATACTAATCCGTTTGTCTCTTTACTAAGGCTATTTACTCTTTGACTAGCAGAAAAGTATCAAATGATGCAAATGCATTCCTAAGATTTGTCAATTATGAATGCATAATATCACTCACGGTTTGATATGGAATAAAGACCTCAACACATACCTTGACATATTTATGTTAGACAGCAAAAAGTTAAACTAGTAGACACTTCTGAAGACGCAGGCCATGCCAGCGGAGAGGAAAATGAAAAGCACTTTGCCATTCCTAAAGCTGCACAAAGTTTTTTTTTTTGAAACAGCTCTGTCAGTTAGGATTTGTGTGCTACATTCCTAAGGTACAAAGGCAGGCCTGCAAAATTGCTCAATAACCTTGTATGCAAAAGGAACACAGTGACAGCTGAAAAAGATGTTTGTGCTCAGGATTAAGGCCAGTGTTTATCTGGGCAAAAGTATCTACAAGAAAGACTAGAGTAATGATACCATACTCTACAAACCACTACAAAAACAAGATCAAAAGAACTGCATAAATATGCCTATATAACTTCCATCACAGCAATGACAATGTAGAGACAAATACAACTTGCTGCTAAACTTGGCATCTGTTGACTACGGAAGTAAGTTAGACGCTGTACAGACAGATACTACCCTAAAGCCATTGGAAGACCATGCCTCTGAAATCATTTGCAGTGACATACAGAAGTTCATCCAGCCAACAAAGTAGCATCTTTCAGGTTTGGCAGCCCACCAAAAGCAAAACTGAAAGCTATTATCATTTTATCTATGATCTTTTCAGCTTGGTCTATGAAAGATCTACTTGGGAAGCTGACCTGGCACAGGAAAGGATTCTTGGGTCTTAGAAAAACCTCACTTATTAAAGATTTTGGTGGTGCTTTGAGCATAAGAAATTAAGGAAGAAGGTAATGGCAGCTGGGCTAAATTGATGGACTAGCAACCAGAAAACAGAAGTATTAGTTTACCATCAGATGCAGTGGAAGTCAAAGGCCTTTTCTTTTTGACCAATAAATAGTCCATGTTATAGATTGTTGCTCAGGATTTTCTGGAGAAATAGAAAAGTAATAAAGGGAAATTAGCATACACTTTGAAATGTAAACTATTTCCAAGAGTGACAAGAAAGTATAAGCTGGTTAAAAAAAAAAAAAAAGGTACCCATATACAATTTAGTTATACTATATGTTATATATAATATATAATTATAACTATATAATATATATATTTTTTTAATCATTTCAAGTATTAAGTGTTAACTTAATTCCTATTTTCAAAGTTTTGTATGTTTTACCGAAATTAATTTTTTTTAATCATTTCAAGTATTAAGTGTTAACTTAATTCCTATTTTCAAAGTTTTGTATGTTTTATTCTCAACTTTTTCCATCTGTAATTCTGAATTAGTTTTAAAGGGAAGGTAAAAATCAAAATTCCCATGAAAGTAAAATGGAGCTGCAAGATTATGATTTCTTTCCTTTTTAATTCCAGAGTTCTGTTAAGCAATTTTTCATCATAAGACAGATGTGATGGCTTTACAGTTATGCAATCAGTTTTTATTGAATACTAAAGGTAAAAATAAAAAAAAAAGACTTTTATGCAGTTGTGCTAAGAGGTATCAGTAATCACCCATTTTTTATTTTTCTTTTAAAGTAATCAGCCAAAAATGCTTTTTAGCCAAGAACTATGCACAGAGAAGAAATGTTTTTTTTCTGCTGAAGTTACAAGACAAAGACGCAAAAGGCCTAGGTTGTACAAGAAGTCATAAAGGACTGGTTGTTAATGACTATGAGGGTGAGCACACAGTGATAAAATGTAATGTAAACCCCTGTCTATTCTCAAAAACAAACCAAAGGAAGTAGGGGTCTACAGAGGGTGGTATAATTACAAACAGGAGGCAGCAGATGGCTATGAGTGGGCCTTGAATCCCACAGATGTGAGTCAAAATGGTGATTGTACAGCCTGCCTCAAGTCCCTACCACAAAGAGATAAAATGCCCACCAAAGATGAGTCTGTTAAACACCCTCTTTTGTACAAAAAATAAAAAATAAAAAATTAAATGTTTGGTGTGAAGCTGTCTTAGTGCTTTGAGTTTTCTGACTCAGATGAATGCCAAAGGCCTTCTGCGTCTGTGTCATATCCTTATGTCAGCAAATGACTGGCAATTTCTGCATAGCCTGACAAACATTTGAAAAAGCACAGTGTGAAAATGCATTTCAAATGTCTCCTCCAAATTTTTATTACCAGACCTGAAAATAAAACAGCTCCAATGGCACCAACTACAGAAAAATAAAACAAACCAAAGTTACCACTCGCCCAGACTGATGATGATCGCAGCTCCTCTCCCTCATCACAGCTCTGCAGCTGTTTGTTGTCAGAGTGGAAAGTACAAGCCCTGGCATTTCTCCTCTCTGCCATACTCTGGATGGCTGCTCAGCACATCGAGGTAATTGACTCATCTTGGCTCAGTCATAACTTCAATCAGCTGGACCATCTCGTTTTCCCCACAGCCAAGGAATCCTGCTGTTCGTAATATCAGGGCAGCAGCCAACCTGTTTTCAGAGGGAACCTTATTGCAGAACATCCTTCCGTATCCCTGGGAATTAGCTGGAAGTTTAAATGTTTCTTTTGAAAGAGAATACTTTCTCCAAGAAGGGAAAAAAGGTCTTTTTTTTTTTTTCCCCTGTCTTTCTGGAAAATCTGCAAACAAAAAAGCCAAATCCCAAAACAACAACACTGGGAGCAAATAAAAGGTAAAAACATTCTGCGTTTGACTTGAGCCTCACACTCAGTGAATTCACAATCAAAATATTTCTGGTCTGGACTTTTACACCCACTGCAGGTTACTTTCATCTCACTGCAGAGTTGCAAACCAGAAATGTCTGGTTTAGATATTTGCAGATTTCAGGGTATCTGAATTGACAATACCCATGTCAATATAAGTGACAGTCTTTGTCTTGCCTCTCTGGAAAAGTAACACCACTCCCTTTTCTTTGTCAAAAAGCTTCTTCACCACTGAGGAAGAGCACTAAAAGATTTCTTCCAAGTTAGAGAACAATGTAAGTTGAAGAAAAAGTTTTCCTTTGATGCTTCAGACCTCATTCTACCACTTGTAAAGGCTTTCCTATGCCATTACAGATGTGAATCGGTCCATGAAGTCCACTTGTAATGCCACTGCTGTGATGGTTACTATTAACAGGAGACATAAGAATGGTTCCAGTACGTGTTGGTAGTATCAGCAGAACTTCCTCTAACTCTCCAACTAACCCAGAAGTTCCAATGAAGGTGATGATAAAAGGTTTTCCAAAGCAATTCCTGCCCTTTCCATGGCATTTCTTCTGTGGTTTTGGCATCAGTAATAAAGGCAAGGCAGAGCAGAAGGGAGTTTTGGTTCAGCCAGCTCCTGCCAAGGGCTGAGCTTCCAGGAGAAAGCAAAGTTCTTTTCTGCATGCAGAGCAAAGGCTCTGTGCTTTTCACTTCTCTGGCAGGAACTGGCGCCCATGAGGTATTTCTTTCCTGAGCAGACTGGGTATGTCCTTTCCCTTCCCACAGCTCCTTGGGCAAGCATCTGTTATGCATCAGCATATCTTAGCTTCAACACCCAAGCTTCCCTGTCATGCACTGACTAAATGCTGCAGAGGCAGGTCATCACACCCAAGCATCACCTTGCCTGCCCAGGAGAGTCTTCCAGCCCCACACACCTGGCCCTAGTCTGGCATGCCGAGAGCAGAGCCTGCTGAACTGACATCTTGTCACGACACGCACTGCCAAAACATTTCAGTCAAGCTCCAGTATTTTCTATTACACTGGCATAAATAATTACAACTCGGAGAAGAAAAGCAGCTTTTTAGCTGGTGCATTAAAGAAAGGAAAATAATATTTTCCTCCAGAGCATTAAGCTTGGAGAAGATTATCTGCCCCCTCTACTGCTGGCTTTTATTTTTTTGAGAACGGAGAAAAAGGAGAAACTGCTGATGCTTTAGCAGACTGTGGTGCTCCTCACAATTGCCCACACAAGCTCTGGCCCTCCAGAACTGCTTCCATTGCCCTTCATGTAAATGCAGTACATTTCCCACTCCCTTCTGATTTGCTTCTGGTATTTTAAACTAATCTGAACAAAGTTTCATGGATGTAGCTGCTGGTGGTGGTACTGTTCCTGACCCTTTTCACCTTCCCTTTTCTCACTCGTTTTCAGCTTGCAAAAATCCCTATCCTTTAAGCTCATCCCTCTGCAAAAGTATTACTTTCTAACTGAGTCCATCTGAAATCGGGGCAAGGAGATACATGAATTCAGACTTTCTCTATTCTTGAAAAATGTCTTTTTTCTCTCCACTTCCCTGACTCTGCAATAACTCATCTGCTGTTTTTTTCTTCTTCCAGTCTTCCTCTCTCATACAAATCCCATAAGATGAAGACAGCCCCCATAAAAATAGACATCTCTCTAGCAAAATTTAGCTTCTGAAAATATTTTGTGGTGTGCTAAATTTATCCTTTGGTTTGAAGGACCTCATTTCTTATTGCGACACATAAGTCGAAATTGTAAGTCACCTATGCAACATGATATGAATGTACAGCTTTACCAGCAAAGATTTCTCCAGTTATGGGAATAAAGTTCTGGAACCAGGCATGCAAAATGGCCAGTAAGAGATACCGAAAGCTTGCAACAGGATTATCATTGATACCAAGTAGTAGCGTTGTTCTGCAACACACGGCATTTCCCTCCGAGGCACCTCACACTTTATCACAGAAAATGCTCACTAAATGATGATTGCTTTCACTTCAGCGCTGCTAGGAAATCTAACTGGGGGAAAAATAAATTACTGGAACACTTCTAATGGATTTTTTTGATGGAAAAACACTCCAAATGTAAAAATCAAAATATTTTGCAGGAATGTGTTGATTTTGACTATTTTTTTTTTTTTAAATAGGAACTGGGCAGATTTTCAGAAGAAACCTATCTGATGTACTGTCAGCCTCACTGTCTGTTAAGTCCAACAGCTGTCTACCTGGTGGCCTTCCAGGGTACAGCTCCTGCGTATCCCAAACCCTGTATGTAGGGATCAAACAACACTGTACTCCTTATCCATAAGGCAAGAAAAAGCACTGTTCCATATTTGGGCATATAAGACACCGAGACATTTCTTGCCCTCCTCCAGGCAGCTCCTTATGTAGCTGTGCTGAGAAGCATACAGGTTACACAGCAAAGGACTGCAGCATGAAGTTAAGCTGCAAAAGGGATGTGAACACAAATTACCATTAACAGCCAGTAGCAATTACCTATGTATTACAGCTTGCATATATACATGAAAATTTGTACTCAAAATATATACCAATATGCATGCATATAAGTTTGGGGAACACATTTCATCCTCTCTCACATAACAGGAGGTATTTTAGGTGCTGTTTTCTGAAAACTAAGCAAAGGGTGTAAAGTAAAGAAGCTACAGAAGTTGGCATTATTTCCACTTAATCAGTAAGAAATCATTACAGCTTTGCTATGAAAATGAAACAACTCTAGTCATACAAGATACATCATGACACAGAAAAATTAGAAAACACTCTGAGCTCTGCACAGCAAGATTTGTAAGCCTGCCAGCAGAATCACAAACTCGCACAGCTCTAATTTGTCTAGGAAAAAAGGGGTGTTTAATTGCTGTGCATAATAAACACGCAGACGTCAGAGAGCAGCCATGGATAACATGCACAAGTAGATTCCAGCTGTATCGCTAAGGAAATATAAAAGTGATTTATTTTATATCTTGATGCTAAGTCCAATAAATCACATTAAAATAAAATGACCAAATTTCCCTAAGTGCTCAGCACTCAGCAGCTCTTGCTGGCCTCACTACTGAGCTCTCTTGGAAATGCATTCATTTCATTTAGGTATCTGCAGGGTATGGTGCCATGCAGCTTTACCTGAGCTGTGATGGGCTCAGCAAGCAATAGCTTTTTAGCACATTCAATTAGCCCATACAAAGCTGGGCACTAATGTAGTCCTCATGCTCCTAGCACCTGAACTAGTTTATTGAGAGCTAACTGGTCAGTCTTATCTCCGCTCCATGTGCAAATCCTCCAAGCATCAGATGATTGCTTTTGAAAGCCTGTCCAGTTTGCGTTGCTTAATTACAGCCTCTGGGGACTAGCCCTTGTATAAATACCTAGTCAGAAATTCATCTTTGTTCTGCTTCTAGCTACAGCCAGTAAAGATCACCAGATGCCTGATGTGTACATGAATTGGATTATTATAACATTATGTTTATATCTCGGAGTTTATTTCTTTTCACCAAAGAGCGAGTTGAGAGAATACAATGGAGCCAATGTACCAGAAAGGATATGAACTATGAAGTACCATAAATTTTGGTATGGGAAGGTCACTAATTAATCTGCAACTAGCCTAAAATCAATATTCATATTCTCTTCTCAAGATATTTTTTTTTATTGATAGTTGGAGAGGAAAAGACATGTTCATGAAAACAAGGGAGGCAAGGAAGAATTTTTCTTTAGCTGAGGTGCTCTCCAAGTCACAATTTAGCCCACTGCAACTGTCTGCCTCAGTGAACTCTTTAGGGTATCTTGTATGCAAAGCAAGTTACTATCTACTTTGCAAGCAATTTGGTTTTAATTTTTTTTTTCTAATCATTTAACCTTACTTGCCTGAAGTTGTCTAAGACTTTATTGACTTTAATTCAGAACTTACAAATCTTGTCAAAGTGTTGATATTTTGTCCTTGACAAAGACAAATTTTAATTTAATAATCAGTTCTTTTTTACCTTGCCTTCTCTGCTATATCAGCTTTAAGACAAAAACAAAAAGTGTTCATTTCCATACTGAGATTACAAATCACTATCAATGCCTTGAGCAGTAGATGACAAACCACTGTTACAGAGTTTTCTTTGAAGCTTTAGACACCTCTGGATTTATCATTTGTCACAGAAATTTGCACATTCTCACTATCAGCAAATACCCTTTCTTTACTTCAGAGGATATCTTACAGTAAAGTCAACACAAAAATTCTGTCTGCAATTCCACTTAAAAGTAATAGGGCAATCAATAAAGTTGAATTTCATGTGATTTTTTTTTTTATACTTCTTTAACGAATAGGATTTATGTGAGAATTGGACTAGTGTTTACCTGATTCAGGGAGGAAATTGCTGACTTGCAAGGTCTCTTGAAAAAAATATTTATAAATTAGGCAAGAACTATGTGCTTGAAATTAACAGCAGAGATAAGAATCTGGCTTGCTTTCTTGGTCAGGTATACAAGGCCCATCCTCACACTCTGTTGTTGGTATAAATGTGAGTAACACATTTAAGATCTTCCAAGTCCTTCAGAATTTACATCATTCTAAACAAGAACAACACCAGAAAATCATGGTAGATCATGGTAGACTGTTCACTTTTTCATTTTCATGTTGGAGGGTCCTCAGTTTGAATAAAAATTGTGCTCAACATTGAGGGCATTTCTCTCCATGTTCACAGTGCTGGTAAAAATATTTACCTGAATATGAAGAAGATATTGCCACAACAAACAGAGATAATAAATAAATTCATCCTTTGTTCTAGTGGAAGGTGCACAGTTGGAGAAAGGAGAGACTTGGGACTCAGGATTATTTAGTGCAGGGAACTGTTCAGCCATCTGTCCATGAACAGATAGCATCCTCTCCCATTAGTGCTGAAATAATCTCTTTGCAACATCTTGCTAGATCAAGGTTGGTAATGAAAAACTGACTGAAAGAATGGGATATAAAAGTCATGTTGAAGAAAGATATTAAAAGAAAACCTTAATAGAGAAGACAGAGGAGAGAATATTATGATGCTAAGAATACAAAGACAGATACAAACAGTGCCTCCCAGAACTCTGGCATACTCAGAGAGGGAAAACATATTCATATTAACTGTACAGCTGGAAAATTCTCTTTGAACACCACAGAAAAAGTACAGCAACTCAAACCAGTTGGCCAATAGGTAAAAGATTCAACAAACTTTAAATGAAAACATATTTAAGTATTTTGAAAAGTTATCAAAGTGTACATAATAACAGCTAGTAAGAAAAGCTGAGTAAAGCATTTGCCAGAATCACTCATTAAAAAAAAAAAAAAAAAAAAAAAAACAACAACTTTCATTAGTAGTTGTCATATCAGAAATCACAGTAAGAAAAGGCATAAGTTTTGAACTACTTCAAAGCATACTGTGTCCAGTTCTGGGCTCCCCGGTACAAAAAAAGACAGGGATCTCCTGGAAAGAGTCCAGCGGAGGGCCACAAAGATGATAGAGGGCCTGGAGCATCTCCCCTATGAGGAGAGGCTGAGAGACCTGGGTCTGTTCAGCCTGGAGAAAAGACGACTGAGAAGAGATCTCATCAATGTGTATAAATACCTGAGGTGTGGGAGACAGAGGGATTTGGCCAACCTCTTTTCAGTGGTTTTTGGGGACAGGACAAGGGGTAATGGCCATAAGATGGAGCACAGGAAGTTCTGCACCAACATTAGAAAGAACTTCTTCACAGTGAGGGTGATGGAGCACTGGAACAGGCTGCCCAGGGAGGTTGTGGAGTCTCCTTCTCTGGAGATATTCAAGGCCCGTCTGGACGCCTACCTGGGCAGCTTGCTCTAAGGAACCTGCTTTGGCAGAGGGGTTGGACTCGATGATCTTTCGAGGTCCCTTCCAACCCCTTCAATTCTGTGATTCTGTGAAAAAAGTATATATATAACTCTACGCTTAAAGGTGTTAAGCTGCCTCAAGAAATAAGAAATATAAAGAATACACTTTTTTTTTTTTTTAACGAGATCTTTTTGAAACTTGGAACTTAAAATTTCTCTGGGAATTGAAAGGTAATTGAAGCATTAGGGTGAGAAGATTCAGGCGTTCAAAGCATGAAGCCTGTGTTCATAACCTATGATTCAACTACAACGTTCTATCTTCCTGCCACTATTTATATGGCAAATAAATCAGTGTTATGGGATTTACATAACTGATCTGTATATAAGCAGCAAGTTAAAATAAAATCTTGCACTTCCTTTGTCAGAAATGGGAAAACATACACTTCCATTTTGCATCTTAGTGACCAAACAGATTTAAAGCTTGCATCTCAGAGTATGTATGAATCACATCAGGTTGTGTGGTCAAATACATAAAGGCCTAGAAGTCTCCTAATGACTTTACAAGTCATCTTAAAGCCATTCAATTTAGATAACCTTTTCAGAATAATGCATTCTAAAGCAGCTGTTCAGCACAAATCTGGCAATTTTACTGTACAGCACATCCACATCTTTGAGAAATGATTGAGGAAAGATTAAACCACTTCACAATAGGATAAACTATTGCTTCAACTTGCAGTTTTAAGTGAAGCACTATCAAGATCATCTTGAAGAACCCTGCTTTAATATTTAGATTCTCTAGCACCCAGAATGCTGTTTTAGGTTTATCAGATTTGCCATAAGAGAGAGAAGGAAGATTTACTAAGTCAATATTGCTTGCTAAACTACATTTCTCAGGCTGACTTACAAGCACATTATGCTTTATAAATTAAACTGGACTGTCAAGATAAATGCATAGGCAATACATTGCCATTTGTAAGTAAATGCCTCTTTATGTTTAAACAGGTTCTTATAGACCAAGAGGCCGAATCTCTTTTTTCCTAACAACTTTATAAATCTATGAGCCAAAGGAATAAAATGAAAAGGAAATGGGCCATAGGCCTATGTGAAGGATTGATGACTCAGACAGTACTAAGTGTACCAGAAATTATTATTTTTCTTGTCTTTGGTTGGCTTTCTTCTAATCATCATGGGGGGATGGGAGTGGAGATGAGAGAGGAAGGGAATAAAGAGAAACAGCAATTTTAACTTTTTAATCCTTGTTCTAGGAAGACTGCTTTAGTTGCCTGCATGTCATGAGACAGTACTAACTCAGCAAATTACTTGTTCTGCTGGATATGCTGTACTTACTGTGATTCACCCTGCCACTTACAGTAAAGTGACACCCTATTGTAGTTGCAGAATGACTACAGATTAATATTGCAGAAACAGTCACCAGTTATCACTACTAAGAAGGGAACATCAGTTTGTAAACTACATAGTAATCTCCTACCCTGGTCCCAAAAGTCTGTGATCCATCTCTACCTATTTAGTGAAATGCTTCTACATCAAGACATTGCTATGAATCAGAAGCCCATAAACATGCAGCAGGAATGCATCAGCAACAAAGATACCTCAAATCCTGCAGCCCTTTGTGAGGCTGGACTGTATCAGTTCCACTGCAGGCTGGTCTTTGCCTGGATTACAGAAATTTTTAATTTCTTTCTTAATTTACCAAATTAATGTCTGAAATAGTTATTTCTGTCATTCTGTCGTTTGTTTTAACGTGCTGTAGCTATTTCAATGGGCAAGCAAAAATAAGCATCTTTGCAGCTGTAAAACCCATGAAAGGCAGTGCAAAGTGAAGCCAGACAAGCATATGTGATTTCAAATTCCATTTTCAAAGATGGTAGACTGCTATAGAGCTAATGATTCCTTCTCTGGCATTTAGCACCATTCAGGAACACATCCCCACAGCTTGTTTACAGTCTCTGTGGAAGATACAAAAAGATATACGTAAGCATTTATAATGACACACTGTTTTATGCTTTGCAAGTCGATACAGATTCACAGTTTGCAGTGCATAACTCATTAGCTGTAGGCTGGTACAGCACATCCTACATTATGAAGCACTAACAATACAAGCTATGGAAGCTGTGAAAAGAAACATTATCTCGTATACAAGTCTGTCTTCCCAGCTCTGGAGCCCTCGAATAAGACGCTGTCACAGAAACAGAGCAAAACTTCCTTGGTTGCAATTGCTCAAAGGGCAGCTCTTCAGAAATCCTATAGGGTAAGTTATTTAAATAATACATCAAAACTAAATCTGTAAAGCCTTAAATCCTAATCAAAAGATTTTGCTTACAAGGAACCCCACACACAACAGATGCACCCTGGGCAAACTGTAAACTTTTAATATTGAAGTAGCCAGATGAAGTGAAGGTTTACGCCTGCCAAATGAACTGCCTGTTGTATGGCTGCCAAGGACAGATGGGAATTTCAAGATACAACTATGGCTTAATAACTGCATTGGGCTTACATGTCCAGGGGTGGTGGAACCTGTGTGCAATGAGAGGCCGGGCTGCCCTGTGCTGGACACAGCTGGTCCAAGATGGCTCCAGGCCCCACTGCAGTGCACACCATGTAAATAACATTCATGTTTAACTGCACAGTTCAAATAAAGTGCCTTTGCACTGCTCCCTCCACCCACATGTTTTTATAAGTTTTGTCCAGAAGGGAGTACAGATTAAAAAATAGGAATCCCTGGTCTGTGTGAGGGTGTGAAATAGAAGGTAGAATGGATGGTTTTACTCAAAATACTACAAGAAAAGTGAAACAGAAAGGGCTCACATTTCCAAAACCCATGCTTTTCCTGACTCCATAACAGTTCCCAGTCAACAGTCAGCTTCAGAGATTCCAAGAGAAGTTAGTGCAATTTAGTGAAAAGTGGAGGATGTTGCTAGGCCTTTGGGGAACAATTGTAAATGTCACTATCAAGAGAGGCCTAGACAGAAATAATAAATTATTGCTTATAATAAATTATTGCTTATTACAGTAAGACTGAGGATTTAGAATAAATATTTTTCTGGACATATTCCAGACTTATCTTCTAATCAGATTGTCTTGACTGAGGACCTGTCTGCAGAGCCTAGTTTTCAGAGCGGAAATGTTATCATGATTATACACAGGGGATGCATGGAGAACACTGATCAAGAACTGGAAAAGTAAGAAACACATCTCTGTCCTGATTTATTTATTTTTTTGCCTTCTCATGTTTGTTGAGAAAAATTTGGCCTGACCTAAATCTTCAGTACAAATACTCTTAGTCCTTCGGCAAGTAAAACACAAACATAAGTGCTTCCAAGTGACTATCACACTAAGTTAAATTCTGACTGTACACAGGGTATTGTTTATCACCCCCAGATGGCAGGTGATGATTCACTGGAGGAGAGCAGGAAAAAATAATGTGATCCTTCCACAGCACAACCTAGTGGGGCGCAGGACTGGAATCAGAGCTGCAGAACCCAGCAATCCACCTCTGCCTGACACGTCTGGTGCAAGGGATGCACTGCCACCATAAAACAGCACACCGTACTGCAGCCTGGCGACTCTTGCTGTGGAAGGGTTTTGCTGCTTTGCTCAACAAAAATCTTCTACAAGGCATTTAGAAACTGGCAGTAGATAATATAAAGTAGTCAACTAACTAGATAGAGAAGCCAACTAGATAAGCAATCCAGGACCAAAATAAAAAGACACTCAATCAAATTGGTGGTTTCACTTGAAGAGGTGCTAATTTGAAAAACAACTACAGTGAGTTTATTGTAATAGTCAGCTGTCATTGAGAATGGAATTTGGCTGTTATATCCAAAATAAAATGAAGAAACAAGAAAACATGAAAGTAGTTCAGTATTACAGAAAAATTGACATTATATAGTTTAGAAAGCTGCCAGAGGTGGGCTTAAAACCATTAAATTTATATGATTTAGGCTTATGTTCTCCCCCATTTCCCCCTCCCCAAATGGTAGTGGGAAAATACACATACTCTGGCTGATATTTTCTGAAATGTTGTCTCTTTTCTACATAAACGCTTTGATCCAACATTGGATGAATTGCAGACCCCTAAGTTAAGTACTTAGGTCTTACTGTCCAATTCTAAGGGAAAATTGTAATGCAAACGTTCTGATTTGTGTTGGAACAGAATAGCCATATGCAGTAACTCTACAGTATAGTTTGTGCCTATGAGAAGACATATTTCTTTCTGCCCCATCAATTAAGTATTTCATCTCCTTGTAAGAAAGGGAGGAAAAAATCCTTACTAGAACGAGTAAGTGCTCAGATGGAACTAAATGCTTTTGTTGTTGTTATTGCATGGACTATATGGACATTCCCAAAATTTCTATTAAATGCCTCTAAGAATAGATTTGTTTTTAATTTGTCATTTTGGACAATTCCTCAGGAAATTGAGCTTTTTCCTACTGTTTTTGTTTCACTTTATGCACTTGTTATGATACTCAATGAATATAAAACATTTCTGAATCTGCTCAGTCTAATCGTGTTTAGATTTCAGTCTGTTTTAATCAAGGCATTTTTGCCCAGTACATAAATCCCTCAGTAGCAGTTCTAGTTAGAAAGAGAGGAGATGAGTGGTCCCTTCATACAAGGCTACATTCATAATGATCTGTGGAGATGTCGCTTTTCATCTACTGCCCTTTGATAAGAAAACACAGAGATTTCCCACTCAGCTGATTAAAACTGAGTGACTGCATAATCTTGTAATAATCTCATCTATTACTCAAACAAAATGGTTACCTACGGCATCGTAGTGGCTAATAAGAAAAAGGGGCTCCTTTCTGTGTTGTGGTTTTGTAAATTGTCTGCTATACCATATTTAGTTCATGGTTAACTCATGCAAGATCATGTCTCTGCCTTCATGTTTTTCAGAAGGTAGTAACACCACCCAATCAATGGGAAACATTTCAAACTGTCCACAGTTGACAGTGCAATTTGGTAAACATAAAACAGGACTTAAAATCACTACAATACTTTAGGTAGCTACAGGTAGTCTGTCTTATACTGCATTGCTTCCAGAAGCCTATAGAAAAACCTGAAGAGCATTTTCTAAAGACACCATGTTATCATTTTCTTGTGTTTTAATTCTCCCACAGAAGTCACTGGAAAATTGCACAGGGCAGAATACAAGTCAACAAGAGGTAAGACATGGGGATCATAGAATTGTAGAATACCCTGAGCTGGAAGGAACCCACAAGGGGATCTATACAGCACAGCAATGAGACCTATTGCTGCTATTTTCCTTAATGGTCAGGATGGTATCTTGGTTTTCTGGTAGAACATGGGCCATATCGGCCTATTGACATGATTCTGTTGATAAACAGAAGATGCAACTTCCCCCCCCCCGCGCCCCCCCCCCCCCCGGGAAAGTCTTTCCATTTCCAGACAAAAACACGGGAGAGGGATACCTCTTTTTCCCTTCTGAATAATCTTTTATCATCCAGAATAAAGAAATCTACCTTTCAGCTATCTTGCCACAAATCTTTTATTAGCTGCCCTTTCCTGTTTTTGTAATGTGCCATACCCTAGTGCAATAGCCAAGGTAAGAGCTGCCAGCTTAGAGGAACCAAACTGCAAGGGTCACACCCAGAAAGACCTGTTCATCTGCAGTCTGTTACAAAACTCATCCTGGGATGAAATATTTATTCCCTGAGAATTCCACTTTACGTCGTACCTGTGGCTGGAGCTACTACAAAATTTACCTGTTGATTTTAAGACAGAATTGCCATCCTTCCCTTGCAAAAATTTTGAATTAGCCCAGGCGTTAGAATAGCCACTGTCAATAAGGGAAGACCTCACTTACATGTAGGCATTCCCAGTGGCAAGGACTGCTTTGAAACTCAATTTGTGTTGCAAGGTAGTACAAGAAACATTATGTTTGTAGCATAGTAAATAAATCATGGAAATCTTTGGCAAGCAGCCTGGGATCAGATCAGAATTATCAATTTTCTATTTGTAAGGATTGGGTTTCTGACTTACAACAAAATGTAAACAATGACTTTCTTATTTGTGGTCCCCTCACTTGTTAGCCAATTTTCAAACACCTAAACCTAAAAGGAATGAGATATTCTTGGCTCTTGGCATGTATAGGTGGCCACACAAAAGAAAGTCTTGTGCATCGATGTGTCTGGAGTTCTCTATTTCCTAAAAGTACCTGAGATTCCTGTCTTCAATATTCTGCTATCTTTCATGAAGTTTTGAAAGTGAAAAATAATGATGTCATAGTGTTATTATTCATGCTGTTAGTAGAGTTTCCAGCAATACAGAAATCGTAATTTTAAGCCACAGTCTCCATAACACTGCTAGAAATTAGGAGAACCCTTGTTTCCACTTTGTATTGTATCAGATAGCAGAATAGCTGGAGATAGGAGGAAACTTGGCCTTATCCTGTCCAATTAAAGTTTTGCCATTAAGTTCTGCAGATGCAGAGAGAGAGTTCCACTGATAACAAATGTTTTGTATTCATATGAAATGTTGGAATATCAGAGCTCTCAGTACATATCCTGAAATATTTCTATAGTGGCCTTTATATCTTATTAGATTTGCTCATGTAACAAAAAGTATCTCTTTAAAGTCCATATCTAAAAAGTGATGCTGTTCAAGAGAACATTTCAGCTATATATATACACCACACTGCAATTCAGAGATGTAAATTTCTGATTCTTATGACAGAATTATCTAACACTAGTGCTGAGATGGCAGTTTTACTTTCTGTTAAACTATAAGCCATCTCGAAAGGGCAAAAAATACATAATTCTTGATTAAGCTGAAACTGCTAAACAGTTTTTAACTGTCCAGTTAATAGAAGTAGAAATAGAATCTATAAAGAAATAGCTATAAAACTTCAGTGTGCATCTCATAGGTGGGTGCTTTCCAACAGTAATCTAAGGTATGTTCCTAGAGTGGCCTAAGTCCTCTTTTAAAGGGTAGAAGGCAGCTATTCCAAAGTAACGGTTTTATTTTCTTACAGAACTTTATATTTTTATGAATGCTCTTTATTTCACTGTCTGTTCTATCTTTACCTCTTCCTTAAAAATAAAATCATAGCAGGTGGTTATCTTGAGGTGATACAAATAAATCCATTCATTATCTAGTACCAATTTCCAAAAGCTGATTTGATTCACAACAGGAATGCTTGTGATGCACCTGGAAAGGTTAGATCTAAGGCAGCTGCAGCACCACCATCTCCAGACTGCAGAGATCCTTTACAAGGCAGGCAGCTAAGCATCGTTTAGAGAAGCACTTACCAGCACAGCCTGAACTGCCCTCAGGCCAGGTCTGAAAAACGACAGAAAGCCATGTTTTTTTTCCAGTCCCCTACCTGAATCTTTATCATTAGACAATGATATGTGGCCATTCTCTATGTTTTCTAGAACAGTCTAAAATACTTTTTTTTTCCAGTCTACATTACATTTCAAGATACCATTTTTTTACTCTTTACATTTTTACTCCTTACATTATGTCAAATTATATGACAACATAATTTTGAGTATCTACTATTACAGTCTGAGATGTGTTCATCTAGTATACTTTTTTTTTTTTTTTCTGGCTGCTCTGTTGCCAGTTAAATCAATAGCGCCCGAACTACTCAAGTCTCAAAGTTATCTTTTTGCATGAATGAGGTACGGAAGTTGTCCAGATCTTTGAACACTGAGGATCTAAATCTACAGTATTTGTCTGTGCTACATCTATACTAAAAGCACACTCATACTGCTACCCTTTTACTCAGAGTGATGAACTACGCAGTAGAGGTGCAATGAACCTTTAATGGTTTTTGTTTTCAAAACACCCAAGTACAATAGCACTTCCATTTGCATGGAGATGATCACAAATTCGAAAATAGTTTCATGTCATCTGCTTTGTTAAACTGATGTTGAGAGGAGCTGCTTACAGTTACAAAACACTCCACAAGTAAAAACTGGTAAGTGAAACATCCCTTTCTACTGTGTAAGTAAAAAGATTTTTTTAAAAGAGCAAAGTTCTGAAAAATTAGCCACATAATTTAATCTCAAATAGTTACTGACATTACTAAAATGAATCATTTAGCCTCGAGCAATGCTGATATTGGGGAAATATCATTAACTAAAGAAAAATTACACTCAGTTTCTGGACTGCAACTCTACTGATAAGAGAAGAAGAAAGCATTCAAACATTGGCTTAGAAGGACAGGATGCTTAAGGGGAATATGTGCCTTTTCCCTTCTGCTGACATTCCCCAGGCAGCAAAACCAGCTTGATTCAAAATCTGTTATCAGCGAGGCAGTACTACCACATCTTTTTTTCTAGTATCCCCAAATCCATACATACATTTATAGACAAAGGGGTCATCTACGATTCCAGGTGGAGAGAGGAAAAACATGCTGCTGTATCTCATCTTGCACCATACTTCAGCTTTATTTTACTTCATCTGTTGAATCCTCATCTGAATAATATTTTCACAACTCAATCACAACTTAGATTCATTTAATTAAAAAATGGAAGTATCACTCCATGTATCAAAACATATTGCCTACCTTATCTTTCGAGCCAACTAGTTAAAACAGGCTACCAACCCTGGAAAAAAATTAAAATTAAGAAAAAAAAAAATCAGTTAACCGCATTTGCTCAGATACCAAATGAACAATGTTGCAACAGTGCTATTACACACATCTCAGTCAAAGTACCCAAGGTCTTTTAAAGTCCAGCATGTAAAACCACAAAGATATCCTAAACAAAATAAATTCAAAGGAATCTGCTCAACTGATGTCTCAGAGTTTACCTCTGTTTTCTTATGCATCTCTTTGCAGAAGGGAATCAGCAGGGAACACACACCACCTTAATTAGTGCTGTTCTCAAATCTACAAAGATGACAGATCTATTTTTCAAAGGCAGTAGCTTTAGGTAAATAAAGGTATGTCTATAGCTGAAAAGACACGGAAGGAAAAGAAATTGTGAGAAATTTTGACAGAGCTGTATGCATTTTAAATAATTATGGAAAGTTTAAATCACAGTTTGAAGGAGTATTCACTGAAACCATTACCTGGACTACTGTACAGGTATGTTTGACTGTATAACTGGTCAGAGAATTGGTTCAGAAAACTGAATGCAAAAGAGGGTCATAGCATTTAGTCTGTCCCGCAAGAAAATTTTCACGATGATTTTATTATTTCATTAACAGGTCTGTAATTACCTTCAGAAGATGTAGTGAAATTAATAAAGGGAAGGAACATTGATGAAAGCATCTTAGAAAACTCATCTAAGACTTGGGTAACTACCTCAGGCAAGCTTTATGGATTTTGCTCTCCACAACCTTCAACATTTGAGGACTAATACTGCAAAATTTTAGCCAGGGAATATATATTTTTTAAGCTCATGGAAGATCAGATTCATTATTAGAGAAAAAGTGCTCTCTTCTTAGGGTTAAAAACAAACAAACAAGCCTCCAATGGCAACAATTAGGAATCACTCCTTTGTCAAGTGTCAGCTGTAATTCTCTTATATAAATCTATCCAAATTAGAAAATAAAGGGGCAGGATGCCTTTGTTTTCTATCAGTCTCCTTCCTATTGGAAGGCCATGATGTCTACTGAACTCAAGAAAAATGTTCCAACTTGGAACATAGGGGTGCTGCAACATACTATTTTATTCCCCCCTCACTTTGTCCCCAAGTCCAGGTAAAACAATTGCATTGCAAAAACTCTCAGGCCTCTGTAAAGCATGCTAGCCACTGGTGCAACTGTTATCACTAGGCAACACAGACCACTTCACTTAACTGAAAATAAAGTGTTTTGTTTGCTTCATTACCAGATAACCAACATTAAATTTGAAGTCTTTGTTATGTACAGCTCTGTGTTCACAAAAAGTAAAGCTCTACTTTAGCACAGAAAAATGAAAATAGCTTTATGTGCTTATTGGTGTAAGTTTTATGTTTTTTCAACATCCTGGATTTGCAGAAAATTCCTCTCAAAGAGGTTTCCTGCTAAGAAGTCCGCCATCGTTCAATCTCCTTGAAACTGTCTGTAAATGCATTACTAATTAAGACAAACTTTCAAGTGATGGATTAGTTATTAATTTGCAGTTTTCCATTACAATTTTATATTAATTAAATGCATCATATTAATTAAGTCAAAATTAAATTAGCTGTTGAAAGAAAAGTTAAAAATGAATTACTTCATAGCATGTTTCATAAAATACTTCATGGAACTCTGGACTGAATGAATAAACTTTACCCATATTATGTCACATTGTAGTGAAGATGAAGAAAAGTCTAATAAGAAGTAGAGTTTTTTAACCACAGAAGGCATAATAAAGTTCATGTGACAGGAATATTTAGAATTTAATTCATGGTTGATGCAATTGTGGTTATCTGATAATTAAAATAGCAGTACAAAATTTACTAGACTAAAAAGGCTCAGAGAAAGGGTTTAGGATATTAAATCCAAAGACTCACTGCATTTCTACAGGGCAGTTCATATAGTAGGTCTAGTCGTTTTCTACGTGTTAGTATAAAACAAATATACTGGAATTCTCAGCTGTCCCTGGTGATAGTGCTCTTCAAGTTTTTGCATTTCCACAAAACTAAGAAATATCTGTCATGGATAATTACACATAGGCCAATGCTATAATTAAATCAAGTTTTGTGTTTAATTTCCAAAAAATATAATGAATCATGTGACAGGAGCACAGGACCCAGCAAGCATCTTACATATTTTTCATCTATACCTTACTATAATGGTGGCCAACAAACAGCATCACCTTCAAGTCTTGACAGCTTGATTCTCTTTGCTTAATGGCATGATATAAAAAGAGATGACTCTCCCAGCATTGTGCACTTAAGGACCAGGTACAAATCCATAGAATTGTTTATCATAGAATGATAGAATGGTTTGGGTTGGAAGAAGCCTTAACGATCATCTAGTTCCAAGCCCTGCCATGGGCAGGGACACCTCACCCAGCCCAGGGGTCCCAAATCCCACCCAGCCTGGCCTTGGGCCCTGCCTGGGGTACCCACAGCTCCTCTGGGCAGCCTTGGCCAGGGCCTCACTGCCCTCTGAGTGAAACACTTCTTCCTAATATCTAATCTAAATCTACCTTCTTTTAGCTTAAAACCATTTCCTCTTGTCCCATCTCAACAGGGCCTGATAAAGTCTCTCTCAGTCTTTCTTATAAGCCCCTTTATATATTGAAAAGCCCCAATAAAATCTATCCAGAGCCTTCTCTTCTCTAGGCTGAACAACCCCAACTCACTCGGGCTTTCTTTATAGGAGAAATATTCCAGTCCTCTAATCATTTTTGGGTCCTCCAGCCCCACTCTCACAGGTCCTCACTGATAGTAGCTCCGTATCACCGCTCAGACCCCTCACCAGCTCTGCTGCCCAGATGGACAGTTTGATTAAATGCAGATTAGTTATATTACAATTTTTATTCCTCTTCTAGCAAATGCATATGCGTTTGCCCTATGTGACCAGAGGAAGATGAGACTATCCTATTGCAAACTAATCTGGTGCTGCATACACACTTCTGCAGAGGAAAATAAATCACTGAAGTGCAACTTCCATGTAATATAAATGTGCTGCTCTGCTTAAAGAACAGAAGTACAAACACTTCACATTCTGGGTGACAGAATGATACCCTTGAAAAAGAAAACTGCAGCAGAGGATATCGAACATAACTAAGTATACTGAATGTTAAGTGTTGTTCCATCTAAATACACATAAAAGAACAGTTGCTTGGCAGCAAAAACTTCACTTTGAAAAGGAAACCAAGCTATCATCTGCCACAATTTTAACATGGTATTTTCTCACCTTTTATGACAAAGAATTTTTCAGAAGCTCAGGTGTTAGTTTCGCTAATGTATTTCCTGTCCGTCACAGATACATTTTCCATTTTGCCAGTGTAAAATTGATTACGAACGATAGGCCTCTGACATCTATATATATGCTACCAAGAAAAACAGGCAAACTCTTGTACATGCGTTGCTAATAATGCTATTATAATTCTTGTGCATTAATACAGACAGGGATGCAAGCGAAGTTAACAATAAGAAATATAATCCTGATAGGTCTATTGTGCATTCCTGACAAATTGCGTGTTGCTCCAACACCAAAAATCTTCTCACAAATATTCATAAAAATGCCTCCTTCTCCTCTTTGCAAATATTCCCTTAAATATTCTAGCCACAGAGCCTACAAACCAGTTTGGCCTTCCACCAGTTAGACACACAGCAAACCTGCATTACTTTGTAAGGGAGGGGGCTAAGAAGATGGAGCCAGGCTCTGCTCAGCGGTGCCCAGGGCCAGGCCCAGAGGCAGTGCGCACAAACTGGAGCAGTGGAGGCTCCATCTGAGCACCAGGAGGCACTTCTGTGCTCTGTGGTTGTCGGAGCCCTGGCACAGGTTGCCCACAGTGGTTGTGGAGTCTTCTTCTTGGAGATCTCCAAAAGCCATCTAGATATGGCCCTGGGCAAGACTGTAGGTGTCCCTGCTTGAGCAGGGGGGTTGGACCAGATGATTTCCAGAGGTCCTGTTAAACTTCAGCCATTCAATGGTTCTATGAATTCATCACCTTCCCACCATCTAAAAAAAGAGCCTAGGCAATACTAAGCTTCCACTCAAACTGAAAATAAGCATTTATTGGGCTGACTCTTTGCCTAAATTGGTGCTAAACTGAAGGCTGCAATTAGAATGCAATCATCAGGTCTGGAATCAATATATGATGGTCAAAGGATTAAAAACCAAATTCTCCCAGCATAGCTAAGGGAAAGTTAAGGGTTGAGCTGATCATGGTTTGCAATTGACTGTGGAAATTATTTATAATACCAGTTCTTAATCTAGTGCAGAGAGGCACAACAATTTTCATTGCTCACAAGTTAAATATGAGTAATTCAGAGGAGTAAGATGTCATGCATTTTCTACCTACCAAATAACCAATAACTGGCACAGGCTATTAGGGATAGTTTCTTTATCATTTAATGTTTTTTTTAAATCAAATCTGGGTATCTTTCTAGAAAATATGCCAACACTTCAAGCAAAACTAAAAGCTTGCCTTAGCAGTGATTGGGTTGGTCTCTTTGACCAAGCTGTGTCAGAGCTCCAACTAAATTCATTAAATTCATTATTCTGAAAGTTCATATGAAGATATGGAAGTTTAATTAAACAGCCTCTGAGAGCTTCTGAGACCCTACAAAAGAAAAAAAAATCATTTTATTTTCTTGTAATACTATTTTGTACATTTTATAATGCTGAATGTCAGCTTCATGTTTACAGTATGATAAGCTCTAAGCAATGATTAACAGAAGAAAGTCAGCTCATAGGAGAAGTGACGCTAAAGTCTCTGGTATCATAAGAAACCAGAAGATAACATTATTTAAATGAGAAGCAAGCTTGAAATTAAGAGCAATATTAAAAGTGAAACTGGGTTTAAAGAAATAATGCAGCACAAAATTTGGCATGTCTGGAGATACTTTCATATTTCCCTAATCCTGAAAGGTGCATAGCTGTTAAAATATGCTTATTGGTTAAAATGTTGAGGTGCCTAGGATCAGCCTGACACATAGAAAGAAGCAACTTTGGAATTGTCAGCTTGAGGTCAAAGTAGCTTGATTAAAGAGTGCAATTATTATTTCCTCTTATCCTCCAAATAATATAATTTATCAGAGCACTTTGTCATCAATACATGTAGTACAAACAATAGGAAATGAATCTATCTATCCATCACTGGTAAACAGTTGCAGAGAAGACACATTTTGTCTTGCTCATAATTACAATGCTCAGAACATCCTCCCCATTTGCACATGCCATTATTCCATTTGCTTCATTGAATTCTATGCTTTGCTTGGAAATTAAATCAGGTCTTGAATTTGAAAGCAGGACAATATTGAATCCCAAATCTATCAAAAAGTGCTGTCTCCTTAACTGAGCAGAAACTTCCATTTCCCCCTCAAACTATTAATATTAAGATACAATCACAAGGAAAAAAAAAAAAAAGAAAAAAGAAAAAAACCCGAGCTTTAGAATATATCTCTATGCTGAATAAGTGACAAAAAGTTAAAAGCAGTAATTTAGGAAACTTAAATGTGACAGTGTGTGATAGATGTGACTTGGCAAGGCAAGAAAATGAGAAACATTAAAATCATATATTAGAATAGATCAAGCTCTACATACCAGTTTATGTCAGCAGATTTCTTTTGATATGTCAAGTCCCTATAGGGCTAGAATTCAAGTATACTTTGAAGATATATTTTAAAAAGAATATGTTTATGTTTAGAAACTTAATAAGGTCATGTGTGTATGAAAAAGAAAAATAAAATTGAATGCAATATTAAGTTCACTGCAAGGTTTCTCACTGTGCAGCATTTCTAGTGTTTTTCATGCTCTTCAGAACATTGTAGGTTCTTTTACTGATAGAGTCTTCTGTATTCCCAGGTACCAAGTAGAATGATATAAAAGGCCATATGGGATTTTATCCCTAGCCATTGCTTATCAAAAATTATACCAAGTCAGTGAATTGCAGCTTGCTCAAAGAACATCAAGCAAATTGAATTCAGGTATGCTCTATCTTTCACAGGATGCTGTCAAAGGCTTCGTCACTACTTGCAGGGGAACAAAACCCATATTCTAGTCATTACTGAGCCACAGCCGGACATTCACGGGGAAGCCCAATCCCTATGCCTAGCTAGAATCCATAATATCACTGAACAGAAGGTCACTCAGTTATAAATAAATAGACGTACATTGAATCCTTGCCACCACTCTATTTTAAATACCACTGTGTGGACTAGCAATTAGATATAATAGCAATAATTCTGCATCTGAGATGCTATTCCTAAAATCAGAACAAGGACCGTTTGCATATTTTCATACAGCAACATCACCATGGGGTTGCCATCTTGGTACTAATACTGTGGATAAAATGAAAGCAGCAATGCTTTGGGGTCGAAAATGGATAGTCTAAAGTCTGAAAAAGAAAAGAAGGGCAAAGTGCTGTCAGTTGTACTCAGCTCAGTTTTTCTCCAACACCATCACGGCAGAGATAAACTGCTAGTATTTCAGCACCGAAAGAGATTCCCCTGTAAACAGGGACAGCCTGCAGAAGCTGAGTCTGCTGAGTACAAATACTGCCAACACTCCCTGCGGTGCCGACCACTACCGCTTTCAGGTACACCCAAGAAGCATGGTAAGAAGCGTACAGACAGGGAAGTAAAACACTGTGAGATAAGATGATTATTCCTCCCCTCAAAAAGTCACAAGAGATTGGTAGCTGGATCAGGGAACTCAGGTTTTATTGCATCCTAGGGAAATACTCATGTTTTGGAGCATTCTGGAGGGAACTGAGCATCCTAGGGAAATCCTGGGCACAGCCCTCATCCCGCCCTGGTGTGGTGCAGGTGCTGCGGAGGACTGTGCCTCTGTGCCGCATAACATTAACACAGCAGTCCAGCCTTCTGCATCTTTTAACTGTGGAACATAATCAAGTATGATTACATGTTTGCATTCACCGAAAGATTAGCAGATTACCTCTCTTCTTTTTCCCTTTTTAAATTAATGGCTTAATACGCGTGCTTGTACTTTGCATCCTGGTGGATAAATAAACCGCCTGCTAGCGTACAAGCAGCTTTCTAGTTCATACACACACGGAGAACGTAAGTGCATGTGAAATGGCTTTCTTCTTCCTGATGGCAAATGGATCTACATAAAGCCATTTGAAAGACTGATGTTTGACAGCATTATAAAAAGGCACAAATGCTTAAATGATTCTGAATCAAAGGTGAGCCAAAGGTAAATAGCATCTAGAATGACAGTGTGGCCCATATACTCCCTCAGCAGCCACCCAGGCCCAGCTGCAGCTCCAAAACCATCAACACAAGTGGCTGTTGACTCTGCCAGGAAGCCAGATGCCACTTTCTGGAAAACTGTGTTCTACAGCTTGGCATCTGGTAATTGTGATGACCAGCCAGTAACCATGAGGGGAGGGGAGGGAAATGTATTTTCTTCACTAAATGGTACTCCAGTGAACCATAAGCAACTGATTCCCCCCATTCTAAAGAAACATATTAAAAAAAAGAAGAAAAAGAAAAAGAAAAAGAAAAAGAAAAAGAAAAAGAAAAAGAAAAAGAAAAAGAAAAAGAAAAAGAAAAAGAAAAAGAAAAAGAAAAAGAAAAAGAAAAAGAAAAAGAAAAAGAAAAAGAAAAAGAAAAAAAAAGAAAAAGAAAAAGAAAAATAAACAACCTACAGAATCTTTCTTAACACACATACACAAAAGAAATATTTTCCTGCACTAAGGATATGATAAACCCAAGCTCCCATTTATGAGCTCTCATAAATGAGACATTTTTAGGAAGGTTTTACTCAAGCATCTGTAGAATTTGTTCAGTTCTTTGTTTTCATCCAAATAGTCTACTGGCAACAGGAGGGAAGGTTATGAGACAGTCCTGCTTGCCACTTTCATGAACCATCATCCCTGCCAAACCCTCCCAAACCCTCCCCAGCTTTGATCTAAAACCATTTCAATCGGCAGATCACTAGGAAGCTTTCCAAACTCCACAATTGGATAATAACCAATATCACACAGCTCAGGAGACTGGGAATTTCTGTGGTGTGGCTAGAAATTGGACAACCCTATGCAAAACGCAAAGGACGTATTCTCTTTGGCAAGAATTTCACTGAGTGAAAAAAATAGCTTTCAAGCCCCAGATCAGTCCTACGGTTACAGACAGTCCATTACTCCAAGTGAAGTGTTCCTCAGTGTAGTCTACCATTACAGGCTCACAACAAGTGTCCATCCATCATAGATAAATTATAAAAATTAGGTGATCATATTTTTTTTCTACCAACTCCATTAACAGTGATTCTTAAATTTGCTTATAACAAATTCTGACTGCAACTGAAATCTTCAAATTTAGGTTAAAAATCTTACTGCACATTTTCTTGCAAGACACTTCCTTCTAAGCAGTAAAAACCTTGAACTATAATATACTCCTACAATATTCTCCTGTTTAATCAAAAATATTTCTGTGAATTTTAAGAGCTAAATTGTTGGTCTGGCATCACCACTGAGAAACTTGAAGATCTGCTTTGCCCTAGGAGCTGACTATCAAATGGACAGTGAATCAGTGCCCGAATTTTATCTCCAGCTTTGTTCTAGGTAGGAGACGAGCAAACTAAGCCAGCTCTACTTTTGATACATGCTGCTTTTCAGATCACCCTCATTTAATAAAGCATCTGCTTTGAGTGAAATTCAGGGTCAAGCCTCTCCCGTCTGGTAGAAAGGACACTGGTTTCTGCCTAAATGCAGGAATTCTGGATAGCAAAAAGCTGCGCTGCCACTCTGGCCCTGATGTATCACAAAAAAATCTCAGTATCACAATGTAAATCATCTTCATATGATCTTTTCTTTCATGCATGGCAGTTTAAATCCATCTTCACAGCCTTATAAAAAGTCTTGTTGATCTCTTCAGGGTTTGAATCAAGTAAGGGCATTTCCAATTATAATTATTTCTGTCTAAAATCTTTGAAATAGCATAAATCAGTAAGACTAGCTATTCATAAATTTATTATAGTAAAATTTGAATCTTGTTCTTCTTAATTTGAAAAAAAAATGTGTGCAAATTCTTTTCTGATCTTTCTGTAACTTCTGCATAGTAGTATGTCATAGCCATATTCAGCAAGGAATCTGTACATCACTAATTTAAAATATAAAATATTTAAAAGAAAAGACACAGCCTGTAAACTGTGACTACAGTTCTTAATGTTATTCCTTATATAACCAGATCCAAATTGCACTGTGATAGTTAAATAATCAAAACTTCTTAGCTTTCAAAACAAGTCTATTTTGATATCCAGTGTCTCATGAAATGTTCCAAACCAAAATCTGTCACCACATTAGAAACTTTTATACATACATGCACACATAGACTACAGAACAGCAAATACCAGCAAACATTTATGCCACCAGCAGCCCCATATGCACAGGTTTTACAATGTGAAGTCTAACATAAAATACCAAATTTAATTCAAAACTCTCCTGTTGCTCAATTACTGAAAAATATAGTTGATTTTAAGCATTCATCTCACTCCAAATGTAAAAGTTGTAGTTCTGTCATTTGTAATGAAGTTGCCTAACAAGGGATAAAGTATTATTGACAGGAAAAGACAACTGCAGTACATTAAAAGCAGATTAAGGTTGTAAGAAAAAACAGTGTCAGGAAGGAAATTCACAGTTAAGGGGAAAAAGCTCCATATGTCTTCTAACACCGAGATACAATTGGGGGCACTGAGGAAGTCATTAAGGAGATACCCTATTGTGTCCTGGAATTAGAAGGCATATGGCATGTTTTCCCTAAACTGTGGATTTTCTTGATTATCTACCATCAGCATATAATTCTAATGCCTTTTAAGAAGAACTTTTAAAGAGGGAAAACAATAACCCGCAGTTACATTTGAAGCAGTTTTCATTTGCAAGAAGCATTATATTGCCTGCCTATATCCTTCAGACAGACCAAGTTTATAACACCCTGTTGTGGTTTGACGTGGCCAGCAGGACAGAAAAAAAAAAAAAGGATGATTATAATAATAATAATGATAATAGTACTACTACTAATAGTGTGTACAAAACAAGTGATGCACGATGCTCAACACCTGCTGACTGATGACCAGACTATCGCTGAGCAGCCAGTCCCCCACCCCGGCCAGCCCCCCCATATTAATCATTCAGCATGATGCCAGATGGGATGGAATAGTTCGGGTCCTTTAGCCAGTTTGGGTCAGCTGTCTTGGGTCTGTCCCCTCCCAGCTCCTGCTGCACCCCCAGCCTGCCCACTGGCAGGACAGAGCAAGAAGCTGAGAAGTCCTTGGCTTGGTGTAAGCACTGCTCTGCAAAAACTAAAATATCAGCATGGTATCAACATTATTCTCATCCTAAACCCCAAACACAGCACCCTACCAGCTACTAGAAGGAAAATTTACTCTATCCTAGGTGATACCAGGACACACACACAAATCGCATATACTAGTAGAGAGTTCAAGTCACACTGCTGAAAGATGAGATAGCAGTAGCATATAATTTGCTGTATTCTGTGGTTCACATCAAATGTGGGAAAAACTTCCAAGTTTAAAGGAGGCTATAGAAGTAAAAATCCCGGGTGGTAAAATGAATCTGTGCCTTGAAGTCTCTTGCTTATTAAATCAACATACAATCTTTTAGCACTGTGCTGGAAGGATCTCCCAGTTCAAGCCACACATAACACGACCAAGAAACTCTCAGTTTTGCAGTACTGCACCAAGCCTGCAAGGGGATACTGCTCAATGAACAAATGTGCAGTGGTAAAATAGATGTTCAGCCACAATCCAATGTTATCTCTCAATTCGTGAGTTTCTCATGATGATCATACTACAAATCAGAGTAAAATTAAACTGATGAAAATTTTGTGTTTGATGAGAGTGCCCTTGACAAATGCTACAGGGTTATGCACTCGGGTATACTCAGTCACTATGTGACTTTCATTGACTGTGATGACCAGCACCAATAAACAATTCTGTATAAAGTCAAACATGTTACTCCTGTTTACTTTATAGATTAATTCATGACTGGATCCAGAACGATTATCGGTAAATACAATATAATTCATGCCGTCATATATTTTATAATATGGATACTTTTAAAAGCATTTATTTTCTATTCATTTTGGCAAAATCCAGTTTCATATATTCCACTAATACTAGATTAATAACATTTTAATACCATTTAATTTTAAAGCAAATTAACATAATGAACTACACTTGAAAACTACTCACAATTTCATTAAGATATTTATTTCAATTTAGTAAAATGAATTCATAATAATTCCACGGCAAAAAAAAAAAAATATTAGCAAAGATGCTGTAGTTCCTGGCATATTTTCATTATTGCTAATAATCTTACTGAAGCCAATGGTTCACCCTAACAAGACCTGGGAATCACTGTGTAGGGATGTGGCCCAAGTATGAAATATAAAGTTACAGACCGTAAAACAGACACATTAAAACCTGTTGCACTAAGGCCTGGAAATACTGGTGAGGCCTCCCACATGGCGTCAGGTTTATCTGAGGCAATTACACCACCAGGATGACGTTAGCCCCTCAGCATAGGAACTGAAAATGCTGATTAAACTCATTTTTTTTTCCCCTGTATGCCTAATGCCAAGTCGGCTCCTAGAGAGGCAAGGCTGTTACAGCCAGAATGATCATATTTTGCTTGAATTTGACCTAAATTGCTTCTATGCCTTTGGAAACCTGTCTCTGTGGGTGAATTTTTAACCTTTGTCTCATTGAGGCATGTACGTGGGGAAGTTGGGGCACTAAATACACTTTATTTTGAATTTCTTATTCAGACTTACCAAAAGTTAATTTAAATTGACTTGAGAAGTTGAATGAAAGTTTCAGTCATCTTTTCTTTGGACTTCAAAGAAGGCCTAAAGAAACTTTCTAGCACTGTATGTAGGCACATGTCCATACCTTCAGAAACACCAAGTGCATTATGTATTTTTTCACGGTTTTGCTGAGGACACCGTGGAGATTGAGATGATGCTTTATCAAATTTTAAAATAGCATAGAATAGCCTACATTCTCCAAAGTAACTCTATAGCATCTCATTTTAAAAAGATCAATTAAGAAAAAATAAAAATCAAGAAAGGTTCTGATTTTTTTTTAATCTTAATGGACAGTATCCTTCTCACTTTAACAAGATTGTTTTATTTCAAGGATAAATACAGTTCATAAACAAAACACAGAAAAAAGAAAAACCTTCCAGATAGTCCTTGTATCTACAATATTACAAAGGAACAAAAGAAGTCAACAGTTCCCCTTCTCCCCTGTCTTGCAAACGCAGATCTCAGGAACAGCGATAAGCCTGAATAAAAATTACTGTTCTTAAAATCTGCAACTTAGTTGGAGCTTTGATTTGGATTCACACATTTGTGAAATCATCAGGTTCTTGGAAACACTGCATATAATTAGCTGAATTCTAAGCAGCTTAAGCTCCACACCCCCAGAATCTTTCTGTCTTCACATGTATTGAACAACAGAAGTATCAGATCACAGGAGATCACAAATCCTTTGGAAGTGGCTATAGTATATTATGAGAAGAAAACTTATGGGAATATAAGAATAAGAGAAAGATACTGTTTGTTTGGTTCCCCAAAGCACTATGGAAAGGATAAAATAAACTTTAAGAAAAAATAAGATGATGATAATTGCCCCAAAGAAAATAACTGTAAGCAACATTGATCAAGAGGGGAAATTATGAAAACACAAATTGAAATAAATAAACCAATGTTTATGTCAGTTTTCTTCTCTACCTTTGTCTGAACATGGTATAAATTTGTCATGTAAATAACATTCTCACAAGCAACGTTAATTGAGGCCTTGAACTATAACCAGACTGTGTAATCTTTTTTATCACTACTGCATCTGCTTTGCAGGCTCATTTTCTCCCCCTACTATACAACAGTAAGACCCTTGAAAGCTTATTCTCCCTCTTTATTCTCTTTTAGTTAGAAGTATGTCAACATGAAAACTGATTTCTTCCTGAATTTTGACGCCTGCAGTTTAAGTAATACAATAGTAACAATTGATGACGATATAGTCAAAATAGTTGTGGCCATTTTAAAAGCTGACTTCCATAAAATATTGTTTTCTTACTTTCTTTAAGTATCTGATAATATAGAAAGCTTCTTTTTAACATATAAAAATCACTGATCTATTCAAAAATTCATTGATCTGAGAAAAATAATTTGATGTTCATCTTGCTGCTTTCAGTACCAGCCTCACAAGGTCATGATACAAACCAGCAACTCCAATCCAGAGTCAGAAGCTGTCTCCTGAGTCCAGATAACAGTCAAAAATCTGAAAAGCAACTTCAAGATATGTATGGGCTGAAGACCCTTACCTAGTGAGTATTTACAGACTTGCTAACAGGAACGAAAAAAAAACCAAAACCATTCAAAGAGTTTGAATGGTAATTTGGCAGGCGTGGTGATGGTGGTATAATGGAATGGTATGATGGTGGAATAATTTTCTTGATATCATCACAGTTTTAACAAGAAAAAAAAGTATTTTAACTGATCATGAGTCACAAATCAATAAATATATGAACTTGTAAGGATATATCTTGTGAAACAGAACAACTTTAAAAATTGCTGCACAGTTGGAATAGTGACAATAGGTGAAAAGAGAGTAATGTTTTATCTATAAATGACATGAATAGCTGCAGATAGTTTTTCTATCTCCCTCCTAAGCACCAGAAGAAGTACTGTGCAACTGTAGAATGACATGATTGAAGCTATAGACCTGTAGAATGTGTAAGTTCAATTCAGTAATGACAGCTGTTTTTCAAGGTGAAGCTACTGAACAAAAATAAACCTAAATAGGTTGAAAATTGTATGTAAATCTGAAACAAAAAGTATTGTATGGATTGTTTCTAATACTGTAAGTACTATTTACAGACAGTTTTCTTTACGTGGGTGCCATATTTATTTGTGGGCATGATACCATATAAAGAAAGGAAGAGCTACACCTTTTCAAAAAATACATGCCAGTTTACTTTTAGGACATTAAGTATCTGCATTAAAGGAGACAATTCCAGATATTTATATTTCCATTAAGCTGATAAAATTTTGAGAGCAGATCCATCTGGTACTGAATTTCCCCAAGTCTTCAGTGCTCTGAAGGTCTCCTGGGCTTTTCTTAACTTCATAAATACTCTTCTGTTAAAATTAATTTCCAATAACAAGCCCCCCCCCCCCCCCAAAAAAAAAAAAAAAGCACTAAAAACACACACAAACTAAAAAGTTAAAAGTAACCATTTCTCTGAAAAGCTTTAGAAACAGTTTAAAGTGATCTGGAGAGAAATAAGTTCCTACTGAGACAGGGTACTCTTGAGTAACATCAGAAAACGGCAGCAGCCTCTCTTGATAAAGTACACAGGGATGCATACTTGTCTGTCTGTGACTATAATCTCTTCCGAAATCTTTGTTCCTGTAGACAGAAAACTGGCAACATTGGGTTACTGGATATCACCAGTAACAGGTGTCCACACAGAGATCTACAAGTTACCACTAAGTTTTGATACTTGGGTTATCCTTTCCACTAGGACTTTGCCAAAGACCAAGAAAAATACAACACAATGTTCTTGAAAAAATAGGGCAGAAAAGAATTGGACTGTAAAACTCAAGAAAGAGAGTGGATATATGGAGACCTCAGCCTTTCAAAGTGATGCAAGAATTCCATATTTTTTATAAATTTGCATCTCTAATTTTTCAGTGTTTTCCCAATTTTGGAAACATATTTTCAAATTTAACTCATCATCATTTAATTTACTTATCCATTGAGAGGAGTATCCATTTACCAGATCACACCCCAGAACTTCATCCAGCATCGAAACACTCATCTCTTAAAGCTCTTAGAGACTGAATCAAACTGCTCAAATTAAAAACCACAAACCCATCTTTTTACCTGATATTCAATAGCAATAACCAAACTGATCGCTAAATGATATATTATGATGCCCAAGACTAAACTCCCATGATAACTGGAGGTGAACTGATGCTTTGATGTTCAAAAAGAGCTGTTTACTCAGAGTTGTGGATTTATTTGAAATTATCTCACAAAAAGATTTGATGCCATTTGTAATAAGAAGTGCTTTTATAAAAAAAGTAAAAATAATAATAATAAAAAAAAAAAAAAGATGAAAGTCCCTTTTGTGAGCCATGAACTGATGAACTCATGATTGTATGTGATTCGGACAAAAGTACCATAAGTCCAGAATTCTAAAGCTGAGAAAATATCAAGAATATCAAGAAAAAAGAGTAGTAGGTTAAAGTTAATGAGAAAATAACAATGCTAAGAATTTCATGAATGAATTTACTGCTATTTAGAAAAACCCAAGCTGATGTTAAATTAAAAAAAAAAAAAGGGGGGGGGGGGGGGAAGGAGGTAAGGGTAAAGAAGAGACTTTCCGAAGAGTAACTTCATGGACTTTTATTTATTCAGTTTAAATCAAAGACAGATGGTCTGAGACAACATCGAAAGCCAAAGTTTAGAGGGCTCTAACTGGAAGTTACAGTGCTAGTATTCACCCGCAACATCAGCTTCCTACCTGCTGCAGTTATGTAAGGAGAGGAGAGGAAAAGTACTACCAAATCATGGAGGAGCTAGCAGTTTGAAGATTCACATCACCATAGGTCCTTTACGTGTCAGCCCTGTCCATCTGTGCCTTGCAGGGGTGCTGATAGCTCTTGCCTTCCCCCAGTCATTCCTGTTTTAAAGCCCTCCTTACCTGGTCAGCCATTCCACTGACAAAGATACCCTTCCCCTTCTGAAAGAAGTGGATCCCATCTCTCACAAGTAGACTGTTACTCCTCAAACAGGATCCCATGATCAGAGAAATAAAAATCCTGTCACCAACACCACACCTGCAACCAATTCTTCTGTCAGAGCCCTTCACCTTACACCCCTTCTCCTCACTAGCAGGAGAATGCCACTTGCATCCCCATATCCCTGACCATCACCTCCAGAGCTCTGTAGCCACTTCCGATACTCCTCAGGTTGCCCCTGGCAGTATCACTGGTGCCCACCGGCAAGAACAGACGAGGGGCAATAATCAGAGGATCAGCCAAGCTTTGGCAGTCTCTCCACAACATCACAGATCCAGGCCACCAGCAAGCAGCAAATTTCTCTAGACAACAGATCAGGCTGGCAGGTGGGTACCTGTGCATCTCGCAGTGGGGAGTTACCCACAGTCATCAGTCACTGCTTTCTCCTGGTGGTCTTGTGTGATTAGGGACCAGTTGCCCAGATGTTTCACTTGAAAGTACTTTTGGTGTGCCCTCACCTTTGAGGTCAGTGAATTTATTCTGTAGTTGCAAACTTTGGGGTGTGGCTGGAGCCTTCATCTTGGTGTCAGCCACCAGACTCCATGCCCCATAATTTGCACTTACCGTGCATGAGATGGTTTAGGCTGAACCCTTTATTTATGCCCTTCTGTGCAAACTGCTGCACTGGTTGGCTGCCCCTGTTAGCTGCTCTGGTGGAACTGTGCTCTGGGCCTATCTTCTATAGGCCTCTCTCCCAAGGACTAGCTGCATCTACATCTATCCACAGCAAAATGATTCACCAAATGGAAATTCCCTCAGTCAGGAAATAAATTAAAATTAGATCTGGGGGAAATATTTGTTTAAACTACAATGTGTATCAAAAATGTAGTTTAAAGTACCTACTTGCAAATGCAATGAATAATTCGGCCATTAAAAGGTGAAAATGATTGAAAAAAGTAATCAAGCATCCTTTGTTATAAAGGATATTTTCGCCTAGACATCAAACTTTAAAAATACACAAATAAAAAAGACACCCAGGCTGTAAAGGAAGATGCACATTATTTTGTTTCAGGTCAAAGCACCTTGGTTCTCTAAAATGCATTATTTCAGGTAAAACGTGTTGGACGGACATAAAATATTTCTCTTTTCTTCCCCCCTTTTCAAAAAAAATAAAAATGACAAAACTTAAATCCCATGGAAAAAAAATAATAAAAATGATGCTAATTTGAACCACTTATCTTTCTGTTAACATTTTAGCTTGCCCAACTGCATTATTCAAAAATCTATTAAAAATTCATCTAGAATTTTCAAACCACTGTCATTCCTCATTTCCCATCCTACTTTTCTGCCCTTCTTCTTTGACAGATGTTGCCATTTCTGAGAAAAGGGGGTGTCTGAGGTACTCATAAACCAACTCCTTGACTGCTACAGTTTTCAGCCAGTGTAGCAAGACAAACTAAATCTGTGATAGACAAGGTGAGAGCAGTAACAATTTCAGGCACCCAGTTTCAATCTGCTGCCAAATATCTGTCAAAGCTCAAAGGCATGTTAGCTCTAAGATACCAGTACTATTTCTTAGTAAAAGCATCTATCTCAGCTAAGACACCTTTTTAGAGGGATGATAAAATAGATTTCAAAATTTATAAACCAAGGATATGTATTAATACCTAAAGTTCAAGAGAAAAAAACACCAAGCTTGCCATGTTAGAGGCACAACATACAGTTGCACTTATTCTAACAGGGAAAAAAAAAAAAGAAAGAAAGAAAAAAAAGTAACTTATCACAAGTAGCCTCTGTGTGTGGCTATTGACTAGTTGACAAAACAAGCTAAAAATCAATAGCATTTTCTATGAGAAGCTAGATAACTTCCCAATAATACAAAAGAAGGGTCTGCTGAGGAATACATGTTATCTCTGCTGATGGCTTCACTACAAATATTTCATTTATTTATTTCTGTTTCTTGAAGAGCTCACTAAGTTTGGCCCTGATAACATGCTCAAGGAAATAAAAGAAAATAGTATTCCACTATAACAGGACACAGGAAGCTTCAAGCTATGAGCAATGCTGAACACTCAGTGCTTTGCTTTCAGTAAATACCAGAAGTGCTACCTAATTTTTCTGAGAAACATTTACCGGTGAAAAATTGATCTGAAGAAGAAAGAAGAACAGGCTTCCAGAATCAAATGTTAGCACAACCTGTTTCCCATAGGATCAAAATCCTGTTATGCCTCATCTCTTGTTATGGGCAAAATGGAAAACACCTTATAAGCTGCTGATAATAAAGCAGTTTTCGTTAATCAAATTAGAATTATCTTGATGTGTACTGTCCAAATTACTACAGATGAGAATCACTGATAACACTCTTCAAATCATTATGCACAAACATAACTAGACTCTGTCCATGCTCTGTGCTGTGCTGCTCACACCTTTGGCCCTGCTGGCTCCCCAGGCAACAACAGGATGCAGGAATGGGACAGACAGGGTGGACAGGGGGACAGGATGCACAGGGGGACAGGATGTGCAGCCCCAGTCCCACACCAGAAGGAGTGGGGTGCTCACACAGCCCTTTGAGGGGCAGGGGCCTGCCTATGCTGGGCCTGTGCTGCTTTACCACAGCAGGGCCACCTGCCCTCGGGCCCTCGGCCCTGCCCACCTGGAGCTCCACAGAGGCGGGCCCTGGCCCAGGCACTGGCCAAGTTAAGCGCTTATTTCTGGTGCTGCCCAGCTCCTGCTGCATCCTGCCACTCCTGTTCCTCTCAGGGCCCTCCCAGAGCTTCAGACAGCTCAGGGGAGCAGGCCTCACCCCAGTGTATGTGTTAAAACCAGCCACTGCTGGCCCAGGGGGGTCCTGGGTTGTTCTGACAGAGGTCATTCACTGGCAGTGGCATAATCGCGTTTACTAGCCAGTCATGCTAAGAACAATGTGTCAGAGCTTTCAGGAATACCCACACCAACAGACTCTTACTAAAAAGAAATACACCCACCACCAGCTTTCACAGATTGGAATGAGCTCAAGTCCATCTCTATATCATTTGAATTATCATCTGCAACAGCGTTCACTCTACATGCTGAATTCACCATCTGTCTGCTCTTTACTGACTGAAAATCTCCTTTTAAAATAAAGGACTGCTATATTAATGAACCTAATGTAAGCTGCCAGGTTCATCTTATATCAGCCAAACAGTGACTTACCCCTCAAATGGCCCAGCACACCCCTCTTGGAGGAGACCCTACCATCACTTACTAGCACTGGCCACACCATCAGTCCTGACGCTGCAGTCACTGCGTAGGCCCCTCACAACAACGGGCGCCTGGAGGTTCTGAACTTTCTGCTTGCTTTAAATGTCTGTGGTCTGCCCTTATCTTTAACTGCTCACCATTACTAAAGTGATAGCAACTTTTTAGGTCTTATACACACACTGTAAATACAACCTACCCCGACGTTAGTTTATAGCATTTCCGTTTTACTATTTTGTTTATACAAAATGCATCAACCTCTTAGAATGCATCCACATCTCTGAACAGAATAGCAATAAAATTTAAAAATAACTGAAAGAGGAAAAAACAGGAATAGTTTGGTCTATGAGATTTAAAAAGCATAAACCAAGATTTAGAAAAGGTTTCTGAAAAACAATGTCTGCTCTAACAGTGCTTGTACTGCAAATGGACCACAAACATCAGTCTGGTGCATTTTTAATTTTCAAATGACCAACTGGAATATTGCCATGTGTATTCATATAGTCACATGCAGGCCATGTTACCAAATATAGATTACATTTTTTTTCCAAGATTAAATGTGCACTTGAGGTGGGGGTCATTTGAAAATTATACTGTGTGTTCTTCTTTCCATTTTTTTTTCACCATTTATTTGTCAATAGTTACTCTAGTTTTGCTATTTGTGGAAAAATTGACAATTATTTTTAAGAGAAAAGTGAATATATATATATTTATCAGCATATGTTTTGCTCTTTGCTGTGGTTTAATTTAAATACAATTGCAAACTTAAAAACATCTTTTACTGGGGAAAAAGTAATTAAATCAGTTTTGTATTTGTGGAGCTCCTTTAAGGTATTAACGTGTAACTTGATCCCCAATGAACTTAAAATTTTAATTCATTTTACCTTATGCTGGCTGTGGAAGAAGTCAAATTTTTAAATGCAATATGACATATGGCTGTTCATTATTTATACATTCTGTAGCAGACTATAAATTTTACTTTGGACGTATATCGAAGCACTGAAACCATTTCAGTTGCAAACACATAAATCATAGTTACAGTTATTAGTCTAAATGTAATGCCACCCAGGTTCTAGATCAAAACCTTTAAAATCCATTATAATTGACATCTGCTGCATAACTTATGTCTGATTTTATTAAAGGAGCTCATTATTATTTATATCTTTGAAGTGTTATATTCCTAGCTGTGTATCCAGTTAAATGTGAAAGATTTGAGGAATGGGGGAAAGAGGAGGGGACAATAGTCTCCATACGAGGAAGAATAAGGCTGTAAGAGAGGACAAAATGTTCTGAAACTAAATTACCTAATTCAAGGTGTGAATTAGACAGACTCTCCTAGCAACTGATGTTCATTTGGGACAAATAAAGAAGGAATTCTTTATAGGCTAATCAGTGAATACAGTGGAAAACAAACTGCATTCTCCCATGCTACACATTGACCATTGCTTTACAAGGAAGGTATGGAGGGTGTAAAGGTTTAAGACAATTCCTATGGCTTGAAAAAAATAACTGAAACAAAATGGAAGGGGCTGAGAGGTCTTTATATATTTATTAGAAATCTTTTTGCTGATGAGCTGTTTTCTTTGTGTAGCCGGGATGCAAAGTGCATTCTGGGATAAACGTCCTGTAAACACGAGCAAGTTCTTTGCTTTTATTCTCTTGTCAAAGTGGCTCAGCCTCAAAGGCAGAAGCACATCTTCTCTGAATCACAGAGACTTTATCATTCCCTTCCTGCTTTTCCTTTTGTGTTTAAGAATGGCTTTTACTTAGCTTTAAAGTGTAGCCAGAAGAAATAAAAGAGAGAGCAGCTATGTCAGTTAAATGTCTGCTGAAGACCTTATACTGCTCTGTCTGAAATCAATGACAAAATTTTAGAAGATAAAGGATCAGGCTTTTAGGTGTTTTAGAAGTTTTCATTGAAGGAAACAAATCTCTGAAATGCTCTAAATTATTTTACGAGCGATTTACTAACACCTGGTGGTGGTGGGGTGGGGGGTATAGTTATATTCCCAGGCAGGTGCCTCCTGTTGGCCCAGCCTGGGTAGGGACCAAAACCACTTTGTTACTGATTTGCTTGGAACAATATAGGGCTTTATCCCCTTGTACACCTCGACCTTGCTTACATGTTAACTATATTTAGCATAACATTTACATATTATACTTTTATTACTTATAATCTGTATTTACATATTTAACAATATTTAACTCTGCTCCCTGTCTTTATTCAGTTTAGCAACAATATTTAAGAGAAGGCAATGAGAGAAAAACAAAAGCCAAGACTAGATTTTGAGTAATGACAATGTGACCGCACAGTTTGATAGCCTCCTTCTGGAGTTAATTTTTGGGTTTCTGCCATACTTGGCCTATCTGCAGAAAAATATATTTTCTTAAAACACTTTGCATATTTCTTTAACTGTCAAAGTTAACTAATGCTTCTATTTTAATTATACTTTAATACTTAATATTATCTTTTACTTAAAGTTGCATAATATGGGCCAGAGCAAAATCTAAATTTTGTGTCACTTGTGTGTAAGCAAGGAGCATTTCTTGTTTTTTCTAGGGAGAAGGTTTGCTAATACAGCTTTAGTGAATATGAAATGCTTAAAAAAAATCCAACACCAATTTAACAGTAAGATTAACTTTAAAATAAACATAGAAAACCTTGAGCTTTCTTCCCCATGATTAACGTGATCATACTGAATCATATTATATTTATCATCATAATATGATGATACAGATACTACATTTTCCCTCCTAATTCAAAAGCTACACTTTTTATAATGCCTTTCTACAAAACATATTATCCATTCCCAAGTTTTACACCATGCTCTTTTGTGTCTTTGTCCCAAAATGCTAAATGTTTCTATTGAAATAAACTTCACTTTTCAGATAAAGAAAAGTTCAAGTGTTGACATAAAGCACAGAAAGAACTTGCCACCAAGAACTTGAATTGGGGTAACTTGTAAATCTGCTTGTATAGGCTAGCAATAACAACAAAATCTCATTAATCATGTAAGGCTGAGTTGCATGCTACTCTACAACAGCCCTGCAGCACTTTTTTTGCTGTGGGGACAACATGCTTCATAAACTCAAATTAGCGTGCTGCAAAAGCTAATTGAATGTACGCGTGATACTTTGCCTAGGGATAACGCACAACTTTGATGGGAGAAACTGGCGCCATAAGTGTTTTTTAGGGTACTAATTAGGGTTAGGGTTACATTTAGGATTGTTTGGAAAGAGAGAAGGCGCAGAGTCCTGTTGTGTGTGGGGTTGCATAAAGGCTCCCAAAGGGAGTTCAGGTGTACCCAAAGGCTTCTGTTGGGAGCACTTTTTGATGGGAGAAATTGGCCCCGTACATGTTTTTTAGGGTCCTAATAAGGGCTAGGCTTAGTGTTACTGTTAGCGTCACATTTAGGGTTGTTTGGAAAGAGAGAAGGTGCAGAGTCCTGTTGTGTGTGGGGTTGCATAAAGGCTCCCAAAGGGAGTTCAGATGTACCCAAAGGAACCCAGACATCAAATGGTGTTACAGCTTTTTTTTTTATTTGGTTAAAAACAGATGATAGGCTTCTGTGCAACCCACTAAGTCAGTATATAAATTATTTGATTTTCTGTTTCCTTTCTATGAGTTGCCTCATTTTTTTTTATTTGAATATGCAAATTGACAACCAAGAGGAGAACACTAATCTATTAGTTATTAGCCACGTTTGAGCTCAGTGTGAATTTGTAAGTCAGAGGTACTCAATGTGCCCAGTTCTGCTGCCCAGTTTCCCTTGTCTTGCTTTACAGTTAATAGTAGAGAGAAAGAGTAAGTGATAAATAGTACCTAATTTAGTTTCTCGCTTTCAGTCCACAGATGGAGATTATCTTTTTTATTGGGTGTAGGCATGAAGATTTGTCAGCAGCAGGGCTGCAGGGCCTGTGTAAGGAGAGGCCGGGGCTGCCCTGTGTGGGACACAGCCAGGCACACCTGAGCCCCTCAGTGCCGCTGGTGCCACTGTGGGGACACAGATTTCAGCCTGGGCAGAGTGGGTCTGGCAGGGATGGGAAAGGATGAGGAACAGCCCAGTGAACAGCCGAGGATGCTGGTGCTCCAGGTGCAGAGAGGACCCGTCCTGGAGTAGGGAAAAGCATGAGGGGAGGATGCAACGTAGAGGTTCTGTTATGGACTGACCACAGACCCCATTCCCTATCTGATCTCTGCTGCTCAGGGTTGAGGGGAGGTGGAAGAGCTGGGAATGAAGTCGAGCATGGAAAAATGGGGAGAGGGGAGAAGTGTTTTAGCTTTTGTCTTCTTTTGTTCCGATTCCAGCCTAGACTAATTCCTACTTCCTTAGGCAACCCTGAGCCCCTTGGGATTGCCATATTGATGCCTGCCTTTGCACCCATGCCAGCATAGCACACTGCAGTCCTGAACTCCTACTGGTGATGAATATCTCTATATAGAGACACAATGTCAAGAAATTTAAACATCTTGGAAACTAGAGTACTAAGGTCAAGCTTCTCAGAAACACTCATGCCACTTGAACAAGTGGAACTTCTATTGTAAGCAGTATTTCGTCTGTCCAACACAGGGCTGATCTTAGGAAGAGATTTTAAGAGAGTACATGAAGTATCCCTAGAGAGCAGCTTGTGTGCTTACATTCAAAAATCTTTTGTGCTCAGAACTTGCTGTAGTACTCAGGTCTTCGGATAAGGCATCCTAAGACATTGCTGATACTGGGAGATTGTATATTTCTTGGAACATGATACCAGGACCAGCAAAATACACACCACGTGCAGATTCTACACTACCAAGAACTATTTGAGATAACATCCTGCCGTGGAGATTATGTGGGACAAGTCTGTTAGCCCAGAAAACCCTCTTACTTCCTCAGGTATGCCTCTGTGATAAAGCTAACTGGATGCTTAAGGTCCAGAATGAAAACAGATCCTTTATCTAATGAATATCAAAAAGTTAATCATCTGTATTTTACTGCCCATGGAAATGGTTTTGTTGCTGGATGAGTAGTCTGGTGAGCTTTAGCTTTGATTTAATACTAATTAAGTTCATTATATGCTTGTGAGTCTGTGGAATGCTTTACGATTATTATTATATTTACTGCACTGTTTACTGATAAGTCTCAAAATACACTTAATCCAATGAAACTTTTACCTGGCATAATAATATTAATATCCTTTTGTATTGGTACCCTATCACAAGAAAACAAATGGACTGAATGCATACAAAAAAAATTTAACTCTTCTGCGTAACAGAGTTAGCCCAGCTCAGGAGAAAAAAAAAAAAAGACAAAAAAAAACCAAAAAAACTGATTTTACTCGTTGCACATACTTTAAATGGTATTTTTGTGTACTACTCATGTTTTACTGCTTATAACATAACTTAGAATTTTCTACAGAAAGAGAGGTTGTATTTCAGATTTTGCTGATTTGTCCATGCTGCATCCATTCTTTGGAGACAGAAGCAGGTATTTAATGTTGTTTTTTCACAGCTTATTAGAAATTTAGAACAGAACACCCCATATCCTGCATTTTGTAACATATTTTAAATACCAATAAACTTCAGGGAATCGAAGAAAACATTATCCAGAACACTGCAATAACGATTAAGTTCTATGTAGTTACCTCTTTAACTCAGCAATTGCTGATGAGTCATGACAAATAAGATACTGACTTTTAGAAATTGGAAAGATTTTGTTTTCATTTCAGAAATTATATCAAGCTATTACATTTTCAGAGACTAACAGATTATGCGGGGAAAAAAATTGCAACCTACAGCTACAAAGATTGAGGAAGGCGGTCAATAAGAGCGTGAATCTCAAAGTGACTAAACTATGATATTATTTTGCAAAGCTTCTCTAGAAAAAAAAAAAGAAAAAAAAAAAAAGCTGTCAAACTAGTGTATAATTTCTTTAGTTTCTTCCCTTTACCATGACAGGCTTGCTCATTTCACTGTTTAAATCAAATTATGGCTGTTTAAGCCTTCCAGGTGCAACACAGCATATCAGAGTCAGGTTGACTTCTTTATGCCTAATCAGAAATTGAACTAATTCCAGTGTTCTTTATAGTTGACCATTAGAGGAATATCTAAAACAGGAAGGGAAAAAAAAATGCAATGTGACTTCAAAATTGCCTTTATCCTGTAATGTCAACAGCAAATTGCTTTTGACCACTCATGCACTCAGGTATTCTTAAGCCCTGAAATCCAAGAACATTTAACTTCCTAATATGAATTAATTGGACTGTATTTTAAATTCTTTCCCTCATTTTTGATTCCTAATTTTTACATCTGATATTGGTGGGAGACATTTTCTCTACAGTGTTTTTGCATACTGTTTTTCATTCTCCTTAGGTTATGCAGCTATTTAACTCTTTAGCTTGTCTTGAGCTACCAAAAATAAGAGTAGGAAATTGCATTATTTTGGCAGTTACTAGAATTGTTTAATGTCATTTGTCATCTCTTACTATTAAATAATTGGATTTCAGAGTTATTTAAAGAGGCAAATATGTTGCTGTTCCTTACAAGGATATTAAGGAGAAGAAATGGCTAAGATTTGATTTCATGAAGGGCTAACTTTGTCTTTTTACAGCTGGAAATGTCATCTTATGTCACTCAGTTGTTGTCACTGCTAGCTGTGGTTAAATAAGAACATGAAACTTGAAGGATATCTGGATAATGCTTTTTGTCAAGATTATCAGCATTTTAATTTATCTGATTAAAACACATTTAGCTTTTTTTTTTTTTTGCTATTGTCCAGTTTATGAATTTAAGATTTCTCTTAAATCAAGTGCAATACAATGTTATTTTTGTAGTACTGAGTGACACCCTCCCTTCTTCAATTTATTTGGAAAGTGCTGTAGTTTTTCCTAGAATGGGTGATAGATCTGACTACTAATCCATATTATCAAAATTATGCCAAAGGAATTTTAATTCTTCTAACGCTCAATTTAAAATGTTGCCAAATGCTCTCAACAGTTATGAAGTGATCTGCTTGTTAAGATTAATTTTGTACTGTCACTCAAACAGCTGGCTTTAGAAAAATATTAGTTTTGTATCCAAAATTTAATTTTTTAGATGGAGGTCATTTTTAGCAGGTGTCACCCTCAAAATCACAGGTATATATACCTCAAATGATATCCCGTACATTCTGTTGACAAAGAATAATTCTATAAAACACCTTTACTTACATACAAAATTAATTTTCTTAAATAAGCAGAAAAGAACAAAATTTATCATTGCCTTTCTGTATGTATTGCGTGAAAGGCAACAGTGAATGTGTGAATGTTTTCCCTCTGAAATGGATTTACATCAGAGACAGACAATTAATGTATTTTAGAGGTCAGACAGCCTTCCAAGCAATGTCTCTGCAGAGAAGGAATGTTCATTGCAAGGACTCATTATTCAAATCTTGTACCCCTTACTCTCACTTGTGGTCCCCTTTTAGTAACTGGAACTGTCAATCTGCATAAATTGGTTAAATTTCAGCAACATTAACTTTTGCCAAAATATGCTACTTCATTGAAACTGAAGTGTTTAATAGAAATAAACTGTTTTTACCAGTTTTGTGATTAAAAAAGGGAAGGAACAAGGAACAGTGCTCAAATTTCCCTTGCCTACAGTCAAAATGCTGATTTTAAAGCACTGGATAAATTATATTGACCACTGTGGCTGAGACTTCTGTGACCCATTCAGTCATTTGGGACAAAGGGTCTTCAAGCAGGAAGAGGAGCTCTGGCGTGTTAAGTTCTATCAGGATCCAGTTAGTGCCATAACTAGGAGCTCACCAAATGCCTAACAGGTTTCATTCATACAGGCTTAGAAGGTCCGTTTTCTTAAGTTCAGTTCATTGGAACTTTAGCATAAAGAATAACTGACAAAAGGACTGGGGCCCAATACTTTCAGAGGTCATCTTGGTGTTAGGTTATCATTGTTAGGAAGCCTGAAGAGTGTATCAGAAGAGCAGAGCAAGGTAGGGAAAGAATATAAATTGGCCATATACACTGCAGCACCTGTGATGAACTAACCAAAGTCAACCTAATTATACAAAGAATAGTGTTCTTTGAAAGAACAGCTCTTTTCAGGCCTTCACCTTCCTTTAGTTCTCATATTTACAAAAGCTTTTGTTTCCAGCATCAACACTTTCAAACACAATTAATTGCAGGACCTGCCCTCTTCTTTCTTTAAATTCTCTGCCCTTGGAGTCACAATTCTTGTTGAATTGTCCCCTCCACATCCTCAGAACACTTCATAAATAGGTCTGAGGATATGAACCAATGGCAGTTTTTCAATTTCAAGAGTTTATTTGCAGTATCTGACTCAGATTGCCAGGTCTGAGGTATCAAACCTATATATTGTAGGACAGGCTTGTCTGCCCACATAATTCAATTGCTAAGAATGTAAGAAAGAACTGGAAAAGGAAGCACTCTTATCAAATCAAATCTTTAAAAGCAAACTATAGACATTACTTGTGCACAAAAAAGTCTAATATTTCCACGTCAGAAGCACATATGTATTACTGCTGATGTAACCATTACCATTACTGTTTTCGTAGATTCCAGATTTTTATTTTTAATATGAACTTATCTATGTTTAAACTTTAGCAAATCAAGAATATTCTTTTCTCATGGATGCTAATATACCTTTCTCAGGGATGGCAGAGTGCTATAATTCTTTATTCTAACATATAATTTCTTTCTACATTTGAAATTTAGGTGTCAAATATCACATTATGAAACTAAATACCTGCAGAGTTATAGGGGTCAGTATATAAAATGTACATGGAGACATTTAAATTTGACACTCAAAATGATAAAGGAATGTGGACTGCTTACCAGAAGTAGAGCTTATACCTTAATATACCACATATAGAAAGGTAGCCTGTACTTTACATCCTGTTTAATGAATAGGAAACCAATTCAGCAAAAAATGTTTTTAATCTGTGAAGCCTGCTGCAATCTACCCATTACTGTTACAAAATGGGATTGGAGTTATTTTGTGATAGAGTTGTATCCTGCATATATTTCAATTGTTATTTATTTTAAGGAATATTTTTGAACACAGGCATAAAAGATTATATGCCATTACTTTAACAGCTGCGCATGACACTGGCAATATTCATCAACATGTCCAACCAGCATTCCTACAAACAGTTTTCTAAGAGACATTTAAGTAAGTAAGGTTGGACTGATTTTAAGAAATGATGAACATCTCCAGTTTCCTTTGTCACTCTACTTACTGTATCAATGGGTGCTTCTAAGCACAGATTTCTGAAGATAGTTAGCTATGAAACTAACAGAAAACACGAGTCATGGTATTTCTCATTATATAGGCTTTGTATTCTTTTTCATCTTTTCTGTTGACTCACTGGAGGTGAGTTGGTAATGGTTTCTATTCAAAACACACCATGCTTCTTGCAATCTTACAATACATTTTGCTAACAACACAAAGCTGGGAGGCATGGCTGATGCCCCAGAGGGCTGTGCTACCAGTCAGAGGGACCTCAACAAGCTGGAGGGTTGGGCCGAGAGAAACTTCATGAAGTTCAACAAGGGCAAGTGCAGGGTCCTGCACCTAGGGAGAAATAACCCCAAGCAGCAGTACAGACTGGGGGCTGACCTGCTGGAGTGCAGCTCTGCAGAGAGGGACCTGGGAGTCCTGGTGGACAGCAGGCCGAGCATGAGTCAGCAATGTGCCCTTGTGGCCAAGAAGGCCAACGGTATCCTGAGGTGCATTCAGAAGAGTGTTGCCAGCAGGTCAGGGGAGGTAATCCTCCTCCTCTGCTCAGCCCTGGTGAGGCCACACCTGGAGTATTGTGTCCAGTTCTGGGCTTCCCAGTACCAGAGGGACATAGAACTACTGGAGCAAGTTCAGAGGAGAGCTATGAAGATGATCAGAGGACTGGAGCACCTGTCCTACCAGGACAGGCTGAAAGAACTAGGCCTGGTTAGCCTGGAAAAGAGAAGACTGAGGGGAGACCTCATCAATGTGTATAAATATCTGAGGGGAGGGTGTTGAGAGGATGGAGCCTGTCTCTTTTCAGTTGTGCCCAGTGACAGGAGGAGAGGCAATAGGCAAAGGAGGTTCTGGCTCAATATGAGGGGGCACTTCTTCACTGGGTGGGTGACAGAGCACTGGGACAGGTTGCCTAGAGAGGTTGTGCAGTCTCCTTCTCTGGAGATATTCAAAATCCACCTGGATGTAATCCTGCGCAACGTGCTGTAGGTGACCCTGCTCAGCAGGGGGGCTGGACTAGATGATCTTCAGAGGTCCCTTCCAACCTCGGCCAACTGTGATTCTGTGAAAAATATGTACAGTTTAGAAGGACAAACGATTAGGAGTTGTGAGCTGTTACTTCTACCTCTTCCATGTTTTTTCTAAATGTTTAGAGAAGAACACTTAGGAAATTTGAATTTCATTTCCTGTGCATACCTTGTTTTTACATCTGTTAAATGAGCATGAATCTTTCTCTGCCACCTGTGTAGGTCAAGAAACTATTTACATAAACATGACACCTTTTCAAATAATGCCATAAGTTCCTCTGCAGGAGAGATATCTATACCTTTACAGCTGCATCTTTGGGTTTCTCTAAAATTCATAAAACTTGAAATACTGAGAAGTTTGGTGCTGTACATTTGAAAGTCTTTATACTGGGGATAATTGCCATTTTTATACATCATGAGAGTCTTAAATAAACATTAAGGATCCATTTTTAAAGAGTTCCGTTGCATTTCCTACCCCTTTTAAACATTGCGTAGGAATACTTTTTTTTTTTTTAAATGTACCTATTAATTAAGACTACCAAAGGAAACTCAGAACTGTCTCCAAAGCCTGTGTAACCCTTCTTTACTGTTGTCACAGGCAAGGAGGGGTGAACCCCACATGATAGCCATTTAATAAGTCTTTCTTTATATAAACATCATCAGAAACACAGTCCGCATTACACACAAAGATCTTTCAAAATGGTCTGACAGAAAGAGAAGTTTATGAGTTCCTTTGCTAAGCAAGGAAGATGCAGTAATTGAAAGTGCCCACGGGCTTGGAGATTTATTGTTAAGGGAAGTGTGCTGTAAACAAGAGTAACATTAAAGATTTGACTGTAATAATTCAATCTATCGTACTTTACAAAATAACATCTAAGTTTGCAAGTAGTAAGACCTTGTTTACAAATAATTTGCAGCCTTCATGATGTAAGCAGCTTCCAAAGCCTCCCAGATGAAAGAATTTTGATAAAATGTAAGATATTACAACTGAAACACTAGTCACAAGTGTGTAGCTTGAGCTCAGTATGTTTTTCACTGAAATGGGTTCAACCTCTGTACACTTATGCATGTAGGAATAAGCAAGGGTAAAACAGCAAAGCAGAGTAGACTTCCTTTGTGACTAGACAAACAAACCCCGGTGCCGTTACTGGATTGAGAGCTGTAAAGTGGCAGGATCCAATGAACTTCAAGATGACTAGATTTAGAGGCAGCAGTCATTTCATCCTGCACTAAATTCTTCAATGTATCTGGATAACTCCAGTTTCTGTAAAATAGGTCGTCTTCTTTCTAAAGCACGTGAGAGTGCAACTCATAGCCACCCAGGTGGGTAGGGCATACCAATACATGCATACAGACTCTCCTCTTAGCTGAGCAAGTATCATCTCTCAGCAGGTGATTGTTGCTCTGATAAAACGGCAGTAGAATCATAGAATTATACAAAACAATAAAATACATTACTTTGGCTAGAAAGGGAAAACATGCAGTCATGAAAGAATGTGATCACAGCAATGTATATTTTAAAGAATATTGGCTTTCTTTGCCCAGCACTTCTCTCTGCTATATCCCAAATATTGAAAAATAGCACTATACTTGCAAAATGAAAAATACATATTACTGTAAGGCTGCATTTCTTTTCCCTGGAATAAAAGGTGTTTCCTTCTAGACACAGTATTCACCTTAAATTGATCCTAAGGGAAGAAGAGGGTGGAACAGCTCACTTCGCAAAACATTACATACTAAATATTCAGATCCTGTACACAGTGCGATAGAAGGACTATCTTCTGCCCCTTCTTTCTCTTTCCTACTGCTTCTGGCACTATATTCAAAGAGCACAGCTGCCTGCCATTCAGGGCATAGATATATCTATGTAACAGGTCAGCACAATCATTGCAATGTAGGCATTTATTCTGACAGAGTGACAGATGTTACTTCTGTCCCAGAGCACAAGATTAAAATCTTTACCAGAGACATTTGATTTCATAGGTTGTAATTTTTACAGAAAGATCACAGATCGGTTCTTTGAACACACAGAGAACTCCACAAAAATATCTAGATACAGTGCAAAATTTGTCTTGGATCAGACAAGGCAAGGAGAAGATTAGATAACCCACTTGATCTTAGACAGAAGCATATGCTGCTCCAGAGGAATTAGAAACTCCTTGGGCCTTAAGGACAAAATTGTTAAGACAGTACTTAACTGACAGAGTTCTTTTTGCTATTACCTTTTAAGATGGTTGGTGTTACATAGCTACTATCATCACAATCTTCCATATTCAGCACTGCAGTTGGTACAGAGAAAAGTAAAGCATGTAAGTTTTCTGTCTGTGAAAAAAATGAAAGCAGATATTTAACAATATATTGAATATTTAGAGTCATCAGAACATATAGTTTAATTAAATAAATATGAAGAGATTATTTAGAAAATTATTTTTATGGTTCTTAATATCTGTCTCTTCTCTGATGTTCTTGCTTAAAAAGCTCATTTATTCATCTACTAAGTATTCTAGTTGTTCAGTGAATGAAAAGTACTCTCAATTCTGGTGCTCCTATTATGCAGAAGTAGTTACTGAGAATGTGTACTAAATAGCCTTTCACACCTCAAAAGCACATTATAATAGTGATAGATGGATGCACATGCTGGTGTGATGAGAAAAAAAAAAAGAACTAAAAAGACTGCTCTATTATCATGGCAATTTCTTTCTTAAGAGCCAATGAAAAAAGATTTGATCTATCTGTAGTAGAGATGGTGACAATTAAAAGAAAAGGCTACACCAATCATCTATTGATTCACAGCTATGCAGCAGTCTTTATCACTGACCAAGAAGTACTGAAAAATGTAGTTGTAGTTGCCTAACAAGGATGAACAATCACTAGAAACATTTTAATTTCCTCCTTTGTGTATAATAATGCCAAAGGCCGTAAATACTTCTGTGATGGAGAACAAGACAGACAGATAGATATGCTCTTTTAATGCAGAAACACAAATACACTTTCCAACTTTTAACTAATTCAATTCACATTATGTCTGTGAAATATTAGAACAAACTTTATAAAAAGACAAATTAGAGCTTAAAGAAATTCACATTCTTCAGAGCTTGAAGTAGAATGGTAAATTTTCTACTAAGCTTTTACAGAATTGGGCAGTAGATTGGTCTTCAGCTCACACAGTGATGAACTGTTGGAAGCAAGATTGAAATGGTTACAATTAAGAAACCTTTCAGCAGCGTGTATTTATTGATATAATTCATTACTGTGGAAATCAACACAACCAGTCACCACAAAGTAGTCCAAGACTGGTATTGTCCATTAGAACCATTTAGAACTTTCATGGTGATGCAATGAAAACTCAGTAACCAAAGTTACTGAGTAGGCATTCTTTATTATGGCACTGGGTGTGTGGGGGATCGCTCCACCTAACACACACCAATGGTGCTGGCAGTGTACTTATATTAATAGGATATATGCATATTCATTTAATTTCCCATAAATCTCTTGCATATTCATCAGGTCTCTGAAGAATCATTAACATAGTTTCCCTCCCCTATCTGCATGTGTATTGGAGTCCTTGGGTGGTTGTCTGGCCTACTCTGGTTGTCTTTTGATGAAGGCCAGAAGTCTTCCTCATTGCTAAACTTATGACCTTTCCCTTCTTTGACAGACTTCAGCAGTCAAGCCAGTTCTTGCTGGTTCCATTATCTATGCATACAGACTTTTACTCCCTTATTTTTGGGGTCATTAACATACAATTGTGCTAGGTAAGACCTACAGAATCAACATCCTTTATCTTGTTCTCTGTCTCAATGAAGTTTAATTCTTTTAATTATATAAAATTATTTGTTAAAATTAAAGCAACAAGATTTTGTCCTTCCTGTTCTCTGAAATCAAGTGTTCTTGCTGTATATTTAATATTCAAGAGCACCCGCAAAACTTCTTTCATCATATTTCTGTTCTCCCTCTCTGTCACTCACTAGTTAAATGAGTTTTGACTTTCTAATCTTCATACATGCAAAGTAGTTCTTACAGCAGTTACGTTGCAAAAGGCTTTAAAGTTTAAAAACAGCGTATACTGGCCCTAATGGCAAATCAAAGCATGAGATGAACAAATTGAGGAGGTGAAATAGAGCTCATCTGGGAAATCGATTGCTTCTTTTTGGTCTAAACCTGAGAGGTTAGACCAGTTTTATAACCTGGAAGAACTGATACCAGTGTACTACTGGGCTTTCAAGTCAGATCTTCTCTCACTCCATATATTCCTCGTTCCTTACTTTAACAAACTCAAAATTTAATCAAGACACATAATTTCTCAGCAGAGCTACACAAAAAGTTTGCAACAAACTTTCAGGCAAAAATCACAAGATTGTCTAAACATAGTTTCAGATATTCACTGCAGAGAGAACACAAAAGTCAAAGCTACAGAATAAAAAGAGAATGCAAAAGCCAAAGCTCTCTTTTCACCATTTGAGGTTTGAAATGTTCAAGACTTAAGTAGGCAGAGAAGAGGAAGATTTGAAAATGAAGCAACACGTGCAAGAAGGCTATCTTGAAGGCAATTGTTGCTACTTGTAGTGTTTGGTGAGCATGTGAGCTCTGCTTCCCATCTTTCTCCAATGGATAAGCATATATTTTAATGCAGTTGGCAGTGGACGTATTACCAGCTGTCAAGAAATCAATTACTGAGACCTTAACTGACAGTCAATTAGACTCCCTTTGAACGGTGATCGTGTTTCACTCTGAAGATAGTGTAGTAAGAGAATGAAACATATGGTAAAGTAAGTTATGATTTTTTTCTCAAAACAGTTTTTAATGGTATTTAACTATTGATCTGTTGAGTTCCAGTTTACTTTAACTGGTGTGCAATATTGTAAGAAGCTATTATATTTAGGCTATTTTAACTTCTTATAGCCTGCTTAAACAACAGAGAAATTAACATACTGTTATTCAAATATATATACACCTCAGTAAAATTTATGGCACACAAGAACGCTTCACAAGGCTGCAGAATTATCAATAAACAGATTATAGTTTTATCATGACCTTAAGGCAAGATGAGTGATTCCTCTTACTTTCACTGTTCAGTGAAGTTAATGCTGTCTTAGAACCAAGCACATTGGAAATGGCGTTCTAAAGCCTTTTCTAAAAGAATTCTTCTGCCTTTATGAAATAACACAAGCATAAGTTACATCATTTTAGGTAGTATGTATCAGCTGAAGAGTGTAGCGTTATCCTAAGTACTGAGCTGTGTGCATCTCTGCCTCTTGTGCTTGCATACTCACGTGCATAAAATGTGAATTGATTGCAGATGTAGTATAGTATGATGTACATTGGATTAGTGTTCTTAATGTATCCGTAACCTTTTTGTACAAATACAACTAAACTCAAAAATAATAAAAATGACATATTTCAGCCAAAAATAGACTGTGTTCCTAGCCTTACTTGCGGGTATTAAGATAATGTCTTGTTTTCTCATTTTCTCTATATTAGAAATTTGACGAAATATTTTTGAAACACTAAATACATTCAAACAATGATGAAGATGTCTGAAGAAGACAAACAAGATTATAATTTTTCTTCTCAATTTTGCCATTGACCTGCTATTGCAAAATTGGCCACACCAATGTGTTAGTGTCTAGAGGTTTAATTTCAGACCCTTTAAAGAGAATTCCCTGTGGCAGGAGAATGGATGTATCTTGCAATCAAGAAGATTCTTGTAATTCTTGCATTGAAAGTTAAGAATCTAAAATGCCTTATCTAATTGGTTTTAAAATTATATGAAATCTTAATGTTCTGTTTTCCCTGATAACACTAGACAGTAGTAATCTGATTTTATTTATTTATTTCCAAAACATAAAACCCTCCAAATAGGGGGTAGTAAAAATGCTACAAGTCTATTCCTATTAGTGTCAGGAATTAATACCTAATGGTTTCTAGTTACAGCTTTAAAGAAAAAAAAAAAGGCATAATTGGATTGATACGAAAGTATTTGTTTTCTCATCCCACTAACCTTTTAAGACAGATGCATACTAAAGCCAACAACCTGGATTCACCCATCAAGTCTGGATTTGTTCAGATAGTTAATAGCTTCTTCATGAAACTCTCTCTTTTCCATATAACAAAATAACTGAATAGCAAACTTACTTCATTGTTATACCACCATCCAACTATACTTTTGGATTAAACATATGTATTGTAAATGATGAGCTAATTCAATCTGTGAACACTTTGTTTCCACACTAAGCAAATAACATATGATGAAAATTGAGGGAAACAAAAGTTTCCTGTTAACCCTACCTTCCCTCTTCTCCAGGAGACAGAAGCACCAAGGCACTCCAAACTTCAGAGATTTGCTTCTCCTCAATCAGCATTGCTTCTAATGGGTGAAAGCCAGAACTAGTAGGTGTCAGATCCATCGAATTAAAACGCTGCCTGTTGATGCAATCAATTAAGATATCCAAGTCAGCTGTGATGATACACCATTTTATCTTTTGTGTGCATGTATACTCTTTGGGGGAAATAAACTGAAATCTTAAAAGAGATTTAGGGTTCCCAAACTGATAGACTGATGGACCACTAAGTCACTTCACTCTAGGTTTTTAAGAAAAAGTGGTAAAATTCAGAGGCCACTGACACAGCACCTTTATAGCAAGTGCTTTCCATGACTTACACTTTAGCCTGGATTTCATTCAGAGATGTAAGAAGCCAAAAATGGGCAAATACAGTACCAAAAGAGTATTTTGAGGTGAACTGAAAGCAATGCCAAAAGTGATAATATCTAATTCCACTCTTGTGGCTTTTATCTGTAGATCTCTAAGTGCTAGCGATATTCCACCAACTAAGTGCTCTATATTCAGCTCAGGAGGAGGTCAAGGGCAGAACTCCCATGGACTTTAAAAGTTTGCTGTAATAAGACAGAAGTATCAAAACATATTACTGCAGCTTCTGTCTAATATATTATTTGGGGGGCCAAAGGAGCAGTAAACCATCAACCACTGACTTGATAATTGCATTTATAATGGAAATGTGTGCCCCTTTTGTGTCATTTCTACTGTAAAACAGCATGCTAGTACCCACTAGTGAACAGTGTACTCAGCAGAAGAATAACTAATAGGTGAAATAAAAATTATGTCCCTGATGGTGTTTTTTTTTTTTTTTTTTTTTTAATGTATTAAATAATGATAAGGGGCAAAGGGCAAATATTCAGCAATCAGCAAGCAACCAGTGGGGGATTGGGGTGGAGAGATGCAAAAGATGGTGATTCAATAAGTAAGGACCATTAAAAATCTTAATGCAGCCCTTCTCTGAAATCTTCTCCCACTTGTCATAAAAGTACTGAAACATATCATCCTTCATTTTGATTGAAGCTAGTCTCTTCTCCAGATGTTAAGGCTGTTCTGTTATCTGTTACTATGTCATATATATTCCTGCAAATATACTGTCAAAAAGACATACTTGCAGGTTGACAGCTAAGATATTAAAAGGCAATTCCAGTTACAGCTGGCCAAATTTTTGATTAGCTCTTCAGTAAACAAAGGGCATTATTACTGACAGTAGGTGATTTCAGACAAGATAGGTGTATGCCATGGCACAACTTCCAAGTCTCAGTTGTGTGTTATGGTATGTTAAGAGATAGCTTGAGCACCCCTAAGAACCTTGTTGTCAGGCTTAAATAGAGACAAGGGGAGACAAGGGTGAGAATTCAATGTACTAAAACTCTTTATTTTTACAAAATTTCTAAATTGTACTCCTCTTTGACATTGAGCATATTGAAATACTTCTAAATGCAATCAAAAATTGTTGCTTGGCAAACCTAGCTGAAATAGGATATCATTTGGGGACTTTATAATATTTCTGATCTTTTACAAAGGTTGGCTGAAAAAAAAAAAGTACACAGAAAAAATGACAATTATTTCTTCTATAAAAAGAATAGCATAATACAGACAAATGGATTTTGCAGGCGAATTGCCAATTATACTTGGCCTTGTTCAAAAGGTTAATGATGAAATATATCTGGCTTATATTTCAAGAAGAAAACTAGCAGTAAGGCAAAATTATTCATGGTGAATCGAGTGAAAATGTTTCCTTTGGTCTTTCTTTAGCTTTTGCTAACGATCAGGAACTAAAAAATGCTTTCTGCTGTTGAAACAGGTATGCTTAATCTTCTAAATTGAATTTAAATATTTTAAGACAGAATCCATTTTTTTTTCTTTATCATCTGCTACTTATGTACTTCTAATGATGTAAACAGAAATGAAGGACATGGCAATGACCCTCATTAATCCAATAATACTTTGTGACTAGACCAGGTCATGGGAATATTTACAATAAAAAACTTCATTTGCTCTACAGGTTTGTTTGGGCAAAGACAGTTAAAAGAGAACACTTTATACAAATCTAAATGAAACATCTCCTGGTAAACAAGTTGTTAAAAATATCTGCACCATTAGTTATGGTAAAGTTATGGTGTTTTGTGAGGCTGATAATGAGCAGAATAGAAACAGGTAAAAACCCTCCTCCTGTCCAGTGGATGGAAATGATCTATAAAATCTTTTGAGGAGTTAGCCAACCCAGACTTCGGTGCATCCCTAAAAGAAAACACATATGCACAAGATGAAATACACAGCCATTAAGTCTTTTTGAACTTCTAGGGAAAAAAAAAAAAAAAGAAAAAAAAAAGACAAGCTAAAATGAGTTATCATTTTAACATGCAGCCTATTCTTCATTCTATTTGCATTTCTTATTTTTGCTGTTCCTTCTATTAGTAGAGTTGTCTGGTGACAGCTCCCAGAGAGAGACTTGGAGACATCCAGCACACACATACACTACCATGTAAACTTGGCTAGCCCAGGTAATGAGGCCAAGATGCTGTTCAGGGGCAAGACAGCTGCTCAACCTAGAAAGCCTGAGCACAAAACTGAGGAAGTCATTGAAAGAATCATGACACCTCAGTATGACAATAAGAAGTAGGTGAAATAGAATAATTATGTTGAAAAACTGATTTTTAAAAATTACATTGTACTGTTCTTTTGTATCTGAATAGAGTACCACAAGAAAAATAAAATATTTCCCTGTATCCATTCACATACATAAACTGCTCTTAATACTAAAGGGAAAAACAAAAAATCCTTTGTATCTTGACAGAATTTTTCATTTTAGAATAGAATTGGTATAATTTCTAGTCTGCAAAGGTATAATTTATAATTTAATAATTAGTTCACATGTATAATACAATAAGTTTATTGAAAATATCATGTTTTATTGTTATGTAATGCACACATGTTCAACTCTCTCATATGAAGAGCTTCTTTCCAGTAAGTTTAAAAAGAAGTGAAGGAGGCACCTAATAGGGAATTGCTATCACAAGAGGCACTAGTCTCTGTAAGAATCAAATGGGTTTAGCCTGTTTTAACCAGCACTTTCAATCTTACAAACCTTGTTGTCAGAAGTCTTTCAGGGTTTGAATTGCTGAGAATATATCCCCGTGGAAATCAAACGCATACATCTCAAGTTGAATAATTAAAAAATTTCTAGCTATTTTTAGAGGCTCTGGCTTCTAGTAGGTACCAATCTGGAGAACAACTGTTTGAAGACGTAAAGCAATTTTATATTTGCATTAATTTCATAAACAAAACAGCACTGTTATGCAGTTACATGGCATATTTCCTCCTTTCCCCCCATTAGATTTCGCTTACATTTTGAAATGATAGATCAATTGCTTTGATAAGTATACATGCATGGCCAGACTGCTGCAGCAAAATATATCCTTATCATGAATAGTGTCCAGGACAAAATGTTCAGTCAAAAAACCTCACTCAACAACAATGACAAAAACAGCCCTCTACCATCATATGAAACTTGTCAGAACTCAGGGACTGATGGATAAGCAGAGAGCAAAACTTCAAAAGGGAGTTTGACACAAAAATGTGCGAAAAAAACAATACTTTAAGAATGAAAGATTTTAACAGTGAAACAAATAAAACCATTCTATAGATCTGCATTTGGGAATGAACTGAAATTTTCTCCAGGTCACACCACCGTCTAAGAATATTACATGGGTAACTTGCTTCATCTGAACACAAGGAAAGGCTATTGCTCACTTTGACCTGTCAGCCCAATTGACATCAAAGTTGTCAAGAAAAATAAGAAAGGGTGAAAAGGAAAGCAAAGGACAAATATAAAGTAACAAAAGGGAAGACCTGGAAAGAAAATGTCTTGCCATAAAGAACCTCTTTGCTTAGGTCATGAGCTCATGTCACATTCTCATGATAGTTGTTAATAAATATCTGTTAACCTCATACAGAAATGAAAGTAGTAAGGATAGTCAATATTAATTGTTGAAATAGAGCACACCGTTGCAAAAATAAAGATTGTATAATGATTAAAGGATACCACTGATGGTAAACTGAATATAGATGCGGGGAGCCATGAGATCCTGAATGTTAATACCAACTGTGAGAGTTTATTAGGTGACCTTGGCAAGTTGCTTGCTTCCATTGTTCCTTAGACCCACGCAGAATATGAAATAATATTTACAGATTTGGATATGCAGCAGCCTACCGACAACTGCTACAAATCTATTTTTTCTGACATCATCTGTTTGTATACCCAATGTGCTTTCCAGATGTAATTTTGGTAAATAGGCTCATGTATTTCATGATTCAGATCTTTCCTACAGCCAAGTGGAGTAACATGAAGAGCTATGTGAAGTGGCAGGGTTGATAGTCACAGGAGGCCACTGACCAAGTTTGCTCTATTTTTTACCATCAGCAGTATAACAGTCCTATGAATACCTGTTTATTCATATTGATGAATTCAGGTTAGTTTCATGGATAACTCATTAAAATATTGCATGTGCCAAAGGAAGGGAAGAATATAATGAAAATCTGTTGATTAAGTTTTGTTTAGTAGAGAAGAATTTTGTAGAGAAGTTGCATTTTGGGCTTACAATTGATGAGGCTTACTGTGAATGATGTTCAAAAGTTGCATGCAAGTTATCCTATTTCCACTACAGCAGAAGTGCAGTTTACAAACCATTTCAAAGGCATTACACAACAATCAAGTATTTATATATATTATTATTTTCAGATGGATAGAATGATTCAAGAAAAATCGGCAATCCATGCTAAAACCAGATGAGAACTCACAAGAGTCTGACTCATGATCATGGCGTGGCTGCATGACAAACTGTTCATTAAGTAGCTTATAGGACACTGCAATCACCTGGTTCATTTTCAATCAGCAGGGAATTATGCAGGTTAGTTTCAGCTGCCACTTTTGGCTGCTGTAGAGAAAGCAGGAGTAGCAAGAGATATTTTAAAGACGTGCTGGGGGAAGGGAAAAAAAAGTAGAATAAAGGTCTGTGCATACTACATAATAATAATGTCAAGTCATAAAAGTTCATGATCCAGGAAACTACTATGAGTTCCTATTTAGAAAGTTTACCTTTGAGAATTGAAATGTACTCCGCAATATATCCTTGGCTCAATAATGTTGCTAAAAATAACAAGAATTGTTATTAATCTGAATTTCTTATTTTGCAATCTAGTTTTACTGAAAATGAACCCAGAAATCCTAAAACTCCTCCAATACAGCATGCTGATCTAAGTTATTTAGGAACAGCTTTGATTTATGTCTAACAAGGTATTTTGAAGTATGTTATATTAGCACAAACTTCAGTTTTGTGAATTGGTCTAATGTCACATTATCTAAATTATCTGTTGTTATTGTTATCAGTTGATGCTGAAAGCAGCATGTTGGCAAATGCATCTTTCTTCCTCCAAACTAACATTAGGACATACCACATACTCTATAACAATATGTAAAATATTGTTTTAAAGTCCCAAGTGAAACAACAATTTGGAATACAAAAAGATGAAAGATTAGGATTTTTTTAAAACTGTTTTAGAGATCAGTAATGCTAAGAACAACAGATTAATTATTCTTGTTAGCTTGTTTGATTTCCCAAGAGAACTGAAGAAATACTTATTAAGGGAATGTCATGATGACAGCCAACACTGAAATCAAAAGAATCACCAATTTCAGCCCTCGTATTTGGGAGCTTTGAATGCTCCCAAAAATATTTGAATACTAGTATTTCCTTTGGTGATTTCCCAATTTTAATAGCCTGTATCAGATATAACAAATCTTTAAGTTGTTAAAATACCTTAAGTGATACATGAACAGAAATAGATATAAAATATCATAGTTTCAATATTCAATTTTATCTTTTACAGAGACAGACCTGTTATACAAATATATGATTGTACAATTTATCTTGCACTTTTTAGCTGCACACTATATTCTGATTATAGTTCTTTACATAATTATTCTTTCTTCAGGGGAAATACAGTGCACCATGAAAAACATACTAGGGAAAAAGTCATTACACAATTACTCATACAATACTCTAGAGCCAAATCCACAATACTGTGCAAATAAGTGACTTCCTCAGCATACTTCTGTGAAGGAAGGTTATCCTAAGTGAGCTATCAATTTTAAAGTCAAATCTCCTTGGTTGTGGAGGCAGAGAGCACATTTCATAGAATTTACAAGCACTTACCACATAAACAGATTAACTTTGTAGAGGCATTGGAAATACTGTTATTCCTTTGTTAGTTTTTTGCCTCCGACTGCAGTCTTGTTTATTTGCTTTGTAAGAAGTAGAAGTGAGTTCAAATCAGTTTCCCAAAACTCAACCTTTCAAAACCCAGAAAACACTGGACTTCAAAACGGTGAAATATCTGCTAGCAGTGGGAAGAATTTTAACATTTTAAGAATTTTAACAATTTTAACAGTGGGAAGAAATTTGCTTCTTTGTCCTCTTGATCCTGAACAGCTTTCAGTTTTTGTAAGATGGAAATAACTTACAAAACAAACAAAATAAACCAACATGACCACCAACAAAAAACGCATACGGCTCACATATTGTGTGAAGATAGTTATGTAATAAATTCATGTGATATTGGAGCATTCACGCCTTTTAAGACAGATCAAAGTGAGTTTACTTGTATGAGGACAATTTGGAGGACAGTGAAAAGAAATGAAATTGCTTGCTGCAAGGCAGATAGAAGAGCGATCTTTGTAGCCCACTGCACAACAGTTCTTTGTAAAAGGCAGTTCAGTGCAGAAGGAAGACATGCAACTTTCCAGTTCAGGAGGTACTGTACACTAACTTTTTCTGAACAATCCTCCTCCCCCAATAACAATATGTGTATGGACACTACCTTATTTATATGTTCGTAATTATAAAGAAGGTTGAGCCTAATCAAAAACTTTATATTCCTATAATCATCAAAGAATTTCCCCAGGGAATTCCATTGAGATCAACAGGACTGCTTAGCTGCAAAAAAAAAATACCTCTGTGATTCAGGCTTTGGGAAGCCTTCACTGGTAAATAAACCCTATGTACCTATGATACTAAATATGCTGGATACGAATACTGGTAGGATGTTTAAGTGGCAAGGACACTGGACTGGGACATCACCAAACAGTCTTGATGACCTCTCTTATCTTCCCATAATGACCTTGCCTGCTTTGCCAATTTAAGTAATTCTGGGAAAAGCTGTCTTTCATTGTTTATGTGTGCAGTTGGGGTCCCAGTCTTTGGTGTGGCTTCTAGAGGCTCTTATAATAGAGACAATAATAATATTGAGCTCTTAATTTGAGGAACAATCCTGTGGAAGCAAAGACTAGCTCTTACTCAGGCATTTAACAGGTGGAAAATACTCCTCTGAAGGGTCTGTGAACATAGTGCTTAACTTTAAATAAACGTCGATGCTGCTAATAGCTAAATATCATTGCCCTGAGCCAGCAGGTTTTGATTCAGTTCTGTATATTCCTTACAGTTATTTGCCCCCTAGTTGTGCTTGTTTTCTTTTGGAGAATAATTAAGATTTAATGGCTTTTTTTTTTTTTCCCTGCTTGCTTTCTTGTTGCCTACTGTGCCGATTGCTTGTGTCTGATCCAGGTCATTACAAGAACTGTACAGTAATTGCCTATCTGGTGACTCATTAATGAAGGTCCCCAGAGAGATGAGAAGCTGTTCTTTTGAAGTTCATCATGTTTGCTGTTGGCCTTCTAGTTTAATCTATACATTCAGGACATCTTACTCAATTACTGGAAACTCCTATTTTTCTAACGCTATAGACACCTTGTAAACAAAGACCTTTATCTCTGCTAACAACATGGCTTACCTCTGATAAATCAAAGCATTATACACACAGACACTCTTTTCATCTTTGAAAAGCCAGAATGGTTCAGAAAAAGAAAACCAAAACATTCTGGTACAAACAGGTGTTTTGGATCAGAGAATTACCTCCAAAATACATCATTTCATACATCTTAAATTCAGCAACATATTGCAACAAAAAGCTCTGTTCATGAAAACATTTTTTCCAGTTCTCAGAAGCTGATTTTTTTAAAATTTTTTAACAGAGCTTTGTAAGACAAAGGATTACATTTTAGAATTTTCTGTGAACTATGTTTGACACTGCTTTAAAATTATCATAATGCTTGGCACAAAGTCAACCAAAAGCTTCCAGCTATTTATTTCCAGGCATCTCATCTGCTCTTTCAGACAATCTACAACTTGTGCTTTAACTACCCCCTAGCCCACTGTGACCTAGGAATGAGAACTCCCAGATGCTCAACTCTGACTCCCTGGGCTTATATAGCCCAGCAATATTAACGTACAATGTCTCCAGAACACCTTAGCAGTTACCTGGTGAATGTATTTTTGAGAGACCTATTCATGTTTCACCAGAAGTTTATCAAGATCTTTTCCAACACATTGTGGTTTTGACAAATGAACCTGACAGGGGAAAGACTGCTTCAACAGAACATTCCTGTGACTGTAGCACTGGAAATACTCAGTTCAGACAATTAGATTTTTGTTTTGTTGGTTTGCATGTTAAACCACATTAGGGTAGCTTTTTGCCAGCAGTGAAGGGCGCACTGAAGGTGATTAACTGCTTTGTTTTTTTTATCCGTGTAATTTACTCAATTGTTTTTCTGAAGTTGTGTTGTCCTTACAAGACAGCTGTCAGCCTGCATGGGTGGTCCATTATTTGTATTCACAAGTCTGTTTCATTGTCTCTGTTTATCTACATGTAATTTAATAGGAAAGGAAAGAGCTGTGAGCAAAGCAAGTCTCCAGAACAAGAACTCTGAAAGTGAGGGAAGGGAGGAACTCTCACTGCCAACAGACACAAACATGTGCTAGAAGTCCCACCAATACATCAGGACTTGAAAGATCCATGCAAAAATTTTCTCTGACTGTCTAAGGAGAACATCAGGGAAAGATGGATCCCTCACGATCTAAGGCTTGATGAGGGGGGCAAAGGAGCACAACAGCACTAGTGTAAAGTTAAGCTGGCAGAAATTAAAGACAAGTTTTGCATAAAAGCAATTATAAACAGATACAAATGGGGAGACCTTAACAACTCCATGACAACTTAATTAGCCCAAAGTACCTGATGATGATACTTCAACCTCTTGGGCAGCTGTACTACTACCTATTTACATACAGTCAGATATTCTGCAGAGCACCACTCTAACAGTTCTCATCAGGACAACACAAGAAATCAGATTTAAAAATTCAAACAGTTCTGTTTTGTGCATAGTCATTGCTATCCTGGATATTCCAGTTTACTAAAATGAGAACTGAGAATCTTTTTTATTTTTATTTTTTTTTCATAACTGTTTAAGGAATCATGGGAAAGGCAACAGTACACATGAAAATAGTCCCTAACACTTAACATCACTTGTCTTAGCAACAATATAGGGTGGGTTTTTTTTGCCCCACTGGTGGATGAAAGTAAAGTTCACATTACCCTCTCTCCTGCTAAAAGCAAAAAGAAGCAGCTAATAGGTGTGGTTGGAATTGCATTGTCACCCAGCAACTGTTATGTTTGTTTCTTTGCACACTATCACTGAGTTAGGATTTAACTTGTTTAATCTCTCTCCCTGTGGAGTGATACAGCATTTCATACCTCTTGAAATGCCATCACCAAACTGAAGAGATCCCCGGATGGTAGCACCAGTGTATTCCTGGCTCTGTGGACTTTGAATGAAGATGCACAATTGAACAATATTTCTGCAACTGGAAATCCACATGCCAAAATATTTTAAAAATAAATGTTGACCATGAAAAATCCATGCTGCCAAAGACTTGATAGTCCTTCTTACTCAAGAGATTGAAACACATATCTAAGGTATATGGTAGAGCAAAATATTTATTTTTATTTAATCGAACCAGTAGCAAATCTTACCCCTGTACATAGTTGTATATATAATAGTAAGAAAACTATTAAACTTCTTTCAGAGAAGTTTAATTACAGAAGGTTCATTTGTGACATAAAACTATACTATGCATTTGTTGTAAACTATTTCAGTAGCAAGGGGATGGAATTATTTATTGTCTCTTTTACATATTAACATGGTAATTTGTTGTTTTAAACCATTCATATTTTAACCAGCTGCCAATCACATGTTTTTCTAACTTCTTTACTTACATTTCATGTGAAATGATTGAAAAATGTTTGGAGTTTTACTTAAGAGCTGATTAAAATACGCACTATTTGAAAGAGAATTACTAGGGCATCAGGAATCTATTAAATGAGCTGGAAAAATCCTGCAGAGTATAATATATGCATGTGATTAAGAGCTCTACACTGATAGGGTTTCCTTTCCTACCGTCTATTATAAAGGCATTAGGAAAGTTGCATGAATTAAGATGCTAGGCCTGAATATAACAGTACTCAGTTTTTCAGGGAGATCACAAATAAAGGACAATGTGAAATGTCAATCTCACTTTGTATAACCTTCCTCATGAACGAAACCTAATGATTTGCACAAATTTTCTTGATGAATCTTTTGAAAGCTATTCCACAAGCATCCTGTAGAATGTCCACCAATTAGTATAAAGAATCATTTTAAGCTTTGTTGAAGAATTTGTTGAAGAATTTCTTGTGCCTTGTCATATTTATCAGTCCAGTTAGACTAAGCATTACCACTGGCCTTTATCACAGAGGCCTCAAATACTTTTTTGGACAAATGAACTCATTCAAATTTGACAGTTAAACTACCAAAACTCAAGTAAATTTTCCTTGCCACTTGTATAGATGAATTAATTATATGTAATGTATTTTTTCATAAAATACAGGGAGTAATCCAATACAATCCACTATCCAAAGTTGCACAACTTTTCATCAATTATTTGAAATCCACACAGTTAAATAAAATTTGTCTATTGCCCAATTTTGATCTCACATGTCTTAAATATTTTACAATGTTAAGTAAGTTTCAGCATTACCGATACTTTCTGGTTTAATGTATTAATTTTTTTTCAGGGTGAAAGTAACGTCATGCTAGCTGGAGATCACACTCAAATAGTCTTTGGTGGAGAAGCCTACAAATTGGTGAAAAGTTAAGGGGTTTGTCACACGCTTGAATTTGCAGCCATGTAATACCAACCATTCCTTCATTGATCCTTCTCCCCAAACGTGTCCTGTGTAAAATTAATGTAAGAAATGTAAGAAATCCCCCACACACATCTCCTGGCTCTCTTCACCTCTGCTAGTCATATTCTTTTAATACCTGTTTTGCTCCAGCTGAACTTCACCTTCACAGAAAAGATGCCACACTGCAAATTGTCATACGCAACATGGGGCGGGTCACTTCTTAACATGTCATCTGGTCACCTCTTCCATCCAGCATCTGACTTGTTCTCCAAAAAGGATCGGTAAGCCTTAAGAACACAAACACAGGCTTTGCATGAGGTTTTGTCCAATAAACAAAACATGAACTGCCAAAGAAACTTACACTAAGATCATCTTTCCAATTATTAATCACAGAATGCTGAAGAAATGTAAAAGCAGATTTAATTGAGGGACATTTATCAGAGCAACTCTATTAATAAATTATTCCACTAAGATAATTTTGTAGATATTTTAGTTTGTTCCAAATGAAAATATCTCTACCCCCTTCATCCTTACATTATTCTACATCTACTGAAACTGACATTAAGTAAAATAAATAAATATAAAGTCAATCACACAGCTTTTTTTTTATGGCTAACGAACAATAGCCATTTACAGACTCTCATATCACTAAAGCACTAACATCATCCAAGCTCATAGATATTGCAATTAAGATTACATAATGAGAAGGCTGAAAACTGCTCCTGGTGGATTCTTGTTTAAATGGGTAGTGAGAAACAAATCATTTGGGAACTACACATGAGGTTATGGTACATGATTTTGTAGATCTGATTTTTTTTTCTGCTGAGGCTGCAGTTAAACTAGGCTACGAAAACATTAAATATCAAATATTTGAGCAAACAAAATTCACAGTTTATGAATGTTATGTGCGGCTTGAAATTTACCCTATTTAACATGCATTAATATACTCAACACTACTGTTCATTTGCTCACGTGTATCAAAACTCATGCCCATGCTAGAATGAATCAAGATGTTGTCATTATATTAAGCATCATACAACCTTAAAACAAGTAAAACTTGGGTTAAAATAAAATGTGATTGAAAGACAATGAGATTATTTTGGTTTCATGATGTGCCCTAATACCCTTTAAATTTTTGATGTGAAGAGATGCTCATTTGATATCTAAACCAGAATACAGTTTGCCCAAGGAGGATGGGATGTGGCCTTTCCCTGTTTCACTACCAGGTCTTCTAAGGATGATGAGTGCTCTTATCTTAGTGTTATTATAACATCAAGAAGGAAGTGTTTCTAAGGTTAGAATCAGGTGGAAACCAAAGTACTGCTGATGATTTGGTCAAGTTTGCCATTTTCACATTCCAGTATGAGATTATTTTTATCCAGATCCTAAGGGTAACATCTAGGGGAAGATTTGTTATCTATTCTTACAGTACATAGATGTTTAATGAGTACTTGATGATTCATCTAGAGTATAAAATTTCAGCTGAGAGCCTGGTGTTATTATTCAAGCCCATTTTGCAGTCAGACAGCTCCCGCTCTTCTATAAAGTATTTTTTCACTCTGTGAAAAACAAGGCCTTGGAGGCAAGTCAGGAGCTACACAATGGCATATTGAATTTACTGGCTTTATCTTGAACAATATGGCAGAAATATTTCAGTGATGCAAGATGTAATCTATAAATAACAAGGAAACACAGTAAAAGACTGTGCTGACAGATTGTTGCAATCCCCAATGGTTTGAATGGGAGTTTCCTAGACAGAATTCCTAAAGGGTTACAGTTTTAAGTGGAGGTGAGCTAAATAAAAATAAAAACAGGGTATCTAAAATGTCGCTGTGTAAAGAAATCATCTGATAATGAAAGGGATCAACATTCAGTCACTGTTCAGCTTTTCACAATTTCAAATCTTTGAACGTCTTAAAAGAAATTAATTTTGTTCCCCTTTCCTTCTCCCATCTCTCCCTCCCTCTTTTTTTTTTTTTTTTTTTTTAAGGGGAGTGCATTGCAAGCATTTCACATTGCATTTTCACTTCAAGCCAGCAGTAGGAAAATACAAGCACTGTACAAAAGAGTAGCCCAAAATGAAGAGAGCCAAATGAGCCATCAGAGCGTGAAATTCCCCATTCTCCTCCCCAATCTGTTGGTCATGATTTTCTAACTTCTTATCTTCCTCTGCTTTGCTTGGCAGCTGCTGCAAAAATTCTTTGCCCTAGCCAAAAGTTTAAGCTAAGAGGTTCTCTTCAGCACTGATGCCAGTGCAGCTCTGCAGAGCCCTGCTCAGAGAGGGTACAAGCTGCAGAGCTGGCACCTTGCTGCAGCCTGTCAGTCTTGTCAGCGTGAGTCCTCTTCTCAACTTGGACAAGTACTTGAGAGCCTGACACAGCAGGGCCTAAAGTAGCTGTGTGCACATGTAGCTCTGAATGCAGCTTACTATTGAGAAAAGCTGGAGAGGAAAAAAAAAATATATCAAAATCAACCCTTCTTTTATATCAAGAAAAGCAAAACTGGCAGCTTCAACTATCTAGAAGCCAAGCCAGCTGTGTTAACAGCCATATAGGAGTGAATCATATCACAGCAACTTTATATCTGAAAAAAAAAAAAAAAAAAAGTAGTACAATTGTACAATCACAACAGCAGCTCTTGCATAACAGGCTAGAAGTATCACCTTGCTCTCCTTTCTATAACATCGCAGTGACATAAAATAAACAGAGAGTCCCTGAATCAGAGCCCAGATTGTATTCAGTTGAAATCACTCCAAGGTTAAACATTTGACCCAGAATTCTGATGCAAAGCTTGTTTCCATTAGGTGTACAAGGGAGGTAAATTAGCAGATTAGATTAAGAAAATAAAAAGCGCACAAGGAGTTCAGGAAGATGAAGCTGTTTGTTGTCAGCTTTTTGCCAAGACCCAGCTCTGAGCTGTTTCTGTCCTGGTTCAGGTGCCATTAGTGATCGAGACTTTCTGTCAAACTCAGCTGCCTTCTCCCCCACACACACCATCCCTGCTGGTCTTTAAAGTACACTCGATTCAGGAAGGTAAACCCTGTCTGCTTAAGACATACTCAGACTTTCAAATCAATTGAACTAATTGGCAGCAAGTACAACGTTGCCTTAATCGTAATTGCAAACACTCTGTGATTGTACCAAATCCTTTCTGAAGGGGAGACTGCTATTTTTGTAAGGCTCTGAAAAGTAACTATTTAAAAAGGAAAAAAAAAAAAAAAAGTTACCTTAGGGCATTTCACTGCACCACTTTCAAAGGTCAAAGAATCCAGATAAATAACATTACCACAGTAATCTTACCTGTTTTAGAAATATACATTACCATATTCATTTTGTAACCATGATTTGTTCTTTTTCAACAGTCTACACCTTTAGTAAAGTCTTGTTTAACCAGCCTCTATCCCCACCTATTTTGTGTTTTAACATATACAGGAAAAACAAATTATTTAATGATTTTTTTCTTTTTCTTTTTTTTTTTTTTTTAGTATTCATAATTAAAAGAATGGTAGCTAATTTGACCTGACAGTTATCACCCAAACATGCCAATTTGCCAATTGCAAAGTATTTTCCCTAATGCAACAACTAGGCAGTACAGCATCAGAAAGCACAAATTTAAGGGACAGAAAGGAGTTAATGATCTCTCCCTGAAAGAAGCTTAAATCAGCCCCCACATGCAGCACTTGTGAAAGGCCTGGCCCTGATTCTTCCAGCTGTTAACAATCAGGAGGGAACAAGGTGCAGGAGGGGAGCACACTGCACAAGCAGCTGCTCTGCCTGGGGCAAGAGCTATCCCAAGAGACTTAAGTCACCAGGGGACTTTTTTCATCATTTCCCACCACTGCCAACGCTGATTCAGCTTCACTGATGTTAGAAGCATTGAAAGCAGGGCGAAGTCAGGCTCTCACTGGCAATTCAAACATCTCTTTGATTTAGACCTATTTTGAGCTACATGGAATGAAGCTAGTGAATCATTTATGCAAAGATCTCCAAATTTACTGGCATTAGAAATGCTGCACAACTTTTTTTTGCAGACAGGTGAGGCTCCTCAGGAGACAATGAGCAGAAGCAGCAGATAACCAAAGACAGTGCTGAGAGCACGTTGTCCCCCACCAGGTAACAAAGCTGGGTCAAGACTCTGGTGGCAACAGATTGTCTAGAAGAACTGCAATGATGGCTGTGCTTATTTTGAACGACAGCCTGCTCATCCAAGGAGGCTGTTAACCAAGCAGATGTATTACAGCTGAAGCATCTGTCCCTGCTTTTATAACTGGACTCCTTCATGTGCCTGAGTGCTGGCTTGTTAACTTAGCATCTTTGAAAAGAAGAAGGAATTATTTACAGGCAGAAAGAGATCACTGCACCTCAGTACAATCAACAGGCATACCAGGCTCAGAGCAGAATCTGAATGAAAGGAGAGGGAGAATGAGAACCACAGAATGGTTTACTCATTGTGGTTTAACCTGGCTGGCAGCTCAGCACCACGCAGCCCTTCATTCACCAGCTCCACAGTGGGATGAGAGAGAGAACTGAAAAAAAAAAGTGTGAGAACTCATGTGGGTTGAAATTACAGTTTAATAAGAAATGGGCAGGGAAATGGAAGAGGAAAAAACAGGTGATGCACAGTGCAATTGCTCACTGTCCACCAACTGATGATGATGCCCAGCCAGTCCTCAAGCAGCAGCAGCCCCTGGCCAGCTGCCCAAGTGCCATGGCTGAGCACGGCACCCCAAGGTCTGGCACATCCCTGGGGCCAGCGGAGCTCAGCTGGCCTGGCTATGTCCCCCCAGCTCCTCGGGCACCCCTGGCCTCCTCACTGGACAGGCAGTGTCAGGAGTTGGAAAGTCCTTGACCTAGTGAAAGCACTGCTCAGCAACAACTAAAACATTGGTATGTTATCAACATTATTTCCGTCCTACATCCAAAACCCAGCACCATACCAGCTACTAGGATGAAAACAGACTACGCCAGCTGAAACCAGGACAAATGGAACAGTCTTCAGTTACCAGCTGGCAGGCCACACTAAGTTGTACCACACAAGTTGCCTGGTTTCAGGCATCCCTTCTGAGACTTCTAAGTTCCATCACAGGTGTCTAAAGTATGTGGAAATGTGTTCAAAGTTTTATTGTTGCTGTTGTTGTTTGCTTGTTTTTCATCTCTGCTAATATAAATGTATTTGCAGGAAGAGTTTGTTATCAAATGCATCTAAGTCCTTTTCATCTCACTGCACTTTCAGAAGCCAGAGAGGTTTGACAGTGAGATGAATGATTGCTCTAATTTTGCTAGACACCATCATCCACTTGATAAGGACACAACATACACTTTGATTCTCGATGCCCAATGACAGCTTTGGGTTGGAAGAATATGCTTATTATAAAAGCCTGAGTTTTCATAAATGCAAATTCTCAGATACTCCAGTTAGGGTAAGTTTGTTCTAATGCTGTCACATAAAAAGGAGCTATAGAACACATTTCCTATTATGTTTTTAAAGAAAATAGCATCCATTTTTATTTTTTTCAGAAGTAGGTGATAGAGAGTGGGAACGCTGATGATACCACCCAAGAGGAGTCCTTTGGGAGGACTGGAGAAATGTCAGGCTGCTTAGTCTCTAAGATGCTCAGCCCTGTGAAGGCCTTTGTGTGTGTACAAAAGGAAACGTTTGGACAGACAGCAGTCAATGGCAAATTTCAGGATTTCCACTTTGGCGTGAGTCCACAGTGCTTTTTCCTTTTTTTTTTCTTTTCTTTTTGACGATTTTAAACAAGCCAGTTTCAGCCAATACCGAGAGAAGCATTTAATGCAGAATATCTAAGTTTTACTATATCTAAGTGGTTCATGAAACAGTGCTCTCAATTAATATGACATGCTATATTAGATGAAAACTTAGAAGAAGAATTGTTAATTGAAAGAACATTACCCACAGCATGAGCAGTTATCGCCAGTTCTGAGCTTTGCCTTCTTCAAAGCCTATTTCTCTTACTTTGCCTTTGCAAAGAGTTACTCTGAGGTAACGAAGATTTGCTGAGAAAGTATTTTGAATAATTTGGAGATTGATCTCTCCAGCTATTCCTTATTTTATTAAACATCCATACAAACTTAAACAAAATTATTATTTTTTTGAAATTATGATATGAAAACAAATAATCTGAGCTCTGATCTTTCAAGAGTTTTTAAAAAAATAAGAAGGAAAATGTTTATAGTGTTTTTTCCTGAACTAGCAACAGCTTGCTTCTTTCTAAATAACTTGTAAAGAGAATGTCCTAAGATACCATGTGGAATATCAAAACTTAAAAAGGATGAAAGTTGATTATATTACCTCTTCTCATGAGAAAGTAATCTCTGTCGGGCAGAGAAACAAATAAGCACTTTCTGTCACCCGTAGCGAGGATAAAGGATATGGCCATGGGAAAGCAAAGATATTTTCAACAACCCTGACAACCATAGGGTATAGATAAAAACATAACTACAACTTAGAGAGAATTAAAATAAATGTGGAAAGTTTAGAGGGCAGTGTGAAATCACACTGATGACCTACCTAACTCTTCATTTCCAGAAAGGCAGTTTAAAGGATTTTTGTTAGTGGTGGCTACTCTTCTTGGTGGTGGACTTTTCCTTTTTTGAGGGGGGAAGAGAGGTGGAATTTTGGGGGATAATTATGCATATTCTCATTCAAATGAAAGTAAAAAGGAATTAATTTACAACTTAAAGCTCTTAGTTCACAAGTTTTTTAAATATAAGCAGCGCATATGTTTAATGGCAATTTTAATGGTGAGGGTAAAGAGCAACAATGAATGAAATCACAACAAATTATGTTAAGTATTCAAAGGATGTTTTGACTATAATTAAGAGATTGTGGAAGCAAAACAGGTTTCATAAATGGTGACCTTTTACACAATGAAGTTCAGACAATTTAGATTTGTTCTCATTGAAGGAAGGACTCTCTTCTACCACTGTTTGCCATTTTGAATTTAATCTTTCTTCTGTCTCTAGAGTTTTGCCATTTGTTTCTCTTGCAGGTTCTTTATAGACAGAGTTTCTGCAGTGGCAGTATTTCATTAGTATTTCTCTATAGGGAAAGGTGTATTTTTTTTTATTTCTTTTTTTTGACAGAGTATTAGGAGAATACCTACTGGTGAAATGTAGTGGCTATAGTACAATTTCACAATGAAGTATCAAATGCCCTATTACTTGAGACATTTAAAACTTAACTGTACAAAACCTAAGAATTTTCCACAGGAAAATGATCCTACATCAGTGAAGTATTATACTAGACTGAAGACCTAAAAGTTCATCTTGTTTCTCTGATTTCTATATCCCCTCTTGTCTGAAAATGTGTATCTTCTGTCAGTAACTGGTATTGCTCTCCAGTCATCTTCTGTGAACAAGTTCTTCTCCTATTTCCTATGCCGCCCCTTCATGATATCCATGTCTGAAAATGGAGTTTGTATATCCTCCAGGGAAAGTTTATTGCAGTGAGGCAGCCACAGTGAACAGAAATGTCAAGTCTTAATGACAAGAAAGCAGTTTACTCAAAAGATACAGATCTTGGAATATAGCAGTGTATGCACAGCTTAGATTATAGGAATTCAACCCTGAAGCAAAGAGACTCTTAAAGACCCCAGAACAGTGATTGCTTGAAAAGGCCATCTATTGAGTATATGCTTCTCATTTCTTTCAGTTTTTCCGGCTTGTATTCTCTCTGATTTTTAATTAAAAGATAATAGCAAAAGATCTTTGGGTTTAAAATTAAATTATCATATTTGTTCTGGCTTTTCCAGTAGTCTTTAGCTTTTCCTTTCAAATATCTCAAAACTGTCAGCAAAAGAAACCACCCAACTCAATATAAATAGTCAAATGCCCTTCTCTCTTTTCTCTTTCTTTCTCAGGCATTCCAAGATGTCAGAACTGGAGAGGAATTCATGCATTTCTACAATGGGAGGGATTGGGACTGAAATACCGTGGAGAACCCACAGTCTTTGTTCATTGTGGTCTTCAGTTTATGACACAACAAAGAGGTTTTAGGTGGCACATTGGGACCATTCTACTGCTTGAGATGTCCCCCTGTGGGAATAAAAATGTTGTTTTTGCAGTTACATTGTTTAAAGGTAAGGAATGTGGTATTGAGATATGCTTGCAGTGATAAGAAAACTTAGCAGGCGACCTTGTAAAATGCAGACAACCAGTATCTGCCACTGCGAACACAGTGGCTAAGGTATCACTGGAGCAAATAGTCCCTAGATATGGGATAGTTGAAAACATTGATTCAGATCAAGTCATTTCACTTCACAAGTACTGCAAGGGTTAATGCAGGCCTTAGAGATTGAATGGGATTTTCACACCCCCTGGCACCCCTCCTCTTCTGGGAAGGTAGAGCAAATGAACCAGATATTAAAGAAGCAATTAACTAAATTAGTGTTAGAAACCCAACTTCCTTGGGTAAAATGATTACCTTTAGCACTCCTCCAGGTTCAAACAGCACCAAGAAAGGATATAGGAATTTCACCATATGAGATGCTTTATGCATATGAGATGATTACCTTATCTGGGCAGAAGGGATGAGATACCACTATTCGAAACAAGAGAGTTTTCTTAAGAACTGTATTCTGGGGTTGTCCTCTTCTTTGTCATCTCTCAGGACCCATGGGTTATTGGCTCAACCCCCCCCCACCATCAACCAGGAAATTGAGTCCTGATTTGGACCTGTAAAGAATGAACTCCGGCCTGAATGGGAAGGACCATTACTAACCACTGAAACAGCTGTAGGAACTGCGGAAAAAGGTTGGACTCACTATACTCGAGTGAAGGCATCTGTCGACCCTAGTACCTGTGAAGCTGTTCCTACAGAAGACTTGCTGGAAGTTGAAATCGAAGAGAAAAATCTCATAGTGGACTCTAAGTGGGATAAAAGCTTACAATTGTAAACTAACCTTTTATTTTCACAGGTAACTAATGACTGTGGCTTGCGAGTGAGAGAAAGGACTGGCCTATAGCGAATCAAAGTGCTCCCAAGGGGGTTTTGTTCTAGTAGTACATATATCTTATTCTTTGTATTGATAATTATTTGGAAACCTAAGGGTTAAAAATAATGACAGGGAAAAATCAACTATTAATTTTGTTTCTAGTGATTGTAGGCCTCAGAGAAGGCCTTGGTCAATTGGCAACTTGGAAAAGGCATGACCAGATAATAGTAAGACGGGATACCCCATCAAAATATGGGTGACTGTGACAGAGGGTTATGTACCACAATCCATCATGTTTGATGCTTGTGAGGTGTTAGCTTGTGGAGATTTAAATGCCCAACGACAATTGAGCAGAGAGAACAAATAACTGGGAGAGACCCAACAGCCAGATTGAGAATAGCTGTATGGAAACGATCCTCTATTGCCATCAGAGAAAGGGAGTAACTCAAGGAGAAAACAGGAGAGAAAACAGGAGGCCCTCTTTGAAATGTGGCAGTTCAAACATTTGAGATTGAAACAGGGTATGGGGATGTGAATGCCTGGATAGAATGGGTCAAATATACTGTCCAGAGTCTCAACCATAGCAATTGCTATGCTTGTGCCTCGGGATGACCGATTGCCCAGATAATGCCCTTCCCATTGGGGTGGACCAAGGACTCCCAGGGGATGCGATATATGATTGCATTGTACCAAGAAAAGACTGCTTGGGGAAATGAGGCCTGTAAGTCTCTCTCTTTGCTGTTCCTTTCCTTGCGTGATAGCAATATCAGGGTTCCCTCTGCATTCTCTACAGCTATAGGTAATCATACAGCTTGCCTCTCATGGCAGCGTGTGAGTACTACCCTGCATCTGGGAGAATTTGCCTTGTGCACGAGGACCTTGAATGCTACCAAGGACTTGATGGGAAACTGCTCAAGACTTGAGATCCCCAGGGCAGATCTCTGGTGGTACTGTGGAGGAAAGATCTTACAGTTCACCCTACCATCTAATTAGGGAGGCATTTGTGCACTTGTTCAATTAACTATACCCTTCACCCTGGCATTTGAAAGAGAAACATCACCTGTATCCAGAAGAAGTAAAAGAAGCTTAGGAGTATCATCCTATGATAGAGTATACATAGGTTCTATTGGGGTGCCTAGAGGAGTTCCTGATGAGCATAAAGCCAGGACTCAAATTGCTGCAGGGTTTGAGTCACTGTTCTGGTGGGTAACAATCAATAAGAATGTGGATTGGATTAATTATATTTATTATAATCAGCAGAGATTCATAAATTATACAAGGGATGTGATAAGAAGAATCACTGAACAACTAGATGTCACCAGCAAAATGGCTTGGGAAAACAGAACAGCATTAGATATGATGCTTGCGGAGAAAGGAGGTGTGTGTGTGAGATACTGGGCAACCATTGTTGCACTTTTATACCCAACAATAGTGCCCCGGATGGCACAGTAACTAGAGCATTGCAAGGGCTTACCACCCTTGCCAGTGAATTGGCAGAAAACTTAGGAACAGACACTTCCACCACCAGACGGTTGGAATCTTGGTTTGGTAAATGGAAAAGGATGGTAGTGTCCATATTTACATCCTTGATCGTAGTAGCAGGAGTTTTGACAGCCATTGGTTGTTGCACTATCCCCTGTGTGAGAGGACTAGTACAGTGGTTAATTGAAACTGCACTGTTGAAACAAATGGCCATGGAGCCACCACCTTACTCAGATAAGAGGATGATATTAGAGGAGATGGAAAGCAAAGAAAGTGAAGAAGAGGAAGATATCTACCAAATTAGACCTTAGAGAAAAGTTTTGCAAAAATCAACAATATATAAAGAAGAAAAGGGGGGAATTGTGGGAATAAAAATGTTGTTTTTGCAGTTACATTGTTTAAAGGTAAGGAATGTGGTATTGAGATATGCTTGCAGTGATAAGAAAACTTAGCAGGCGACCTTGTAAAATGCAGACAACCAGACTCCTTAGAACAATTAGGTAAAAATCACGGTGTCAAGTCAGATAAGTGAAGAAACATTACCACTTCAAAGAGTAAAAAAGTCAAAAGAAATTTGAAATTTAACAGGCCAGCAACTGAAGGCCATGTATTGTCTGTGAAGCATCAGATAGTTGTGAACCTGGATTACCCAGTCAATGGGGAAACAGGGGAGGGTCCCGGTCATCAAGAAATAAAGTATATAAACAGTACTGTGTGACTAGTAGGCACGCTCCTGCTTGTGGGACGCCCGCCATTGCAATCACGAATAAATTACTACTTCACTGAGATCCTTGCCTGAGCCTAAGTTATTGGCTACAGAGTGTTTCTCACACCCCTCTCCTTAGAGAGATATAGCCACAGTGGAAGGTACTACAGCAGTACCTAAAACAACTTTATCTCCATTATCAAATGCTACAGCCATGGGGAGAGGACTGCCTTCACCAAGTGTGCTCCTGTTCTCTCAGTTTGGGTTCTGGGAAGACATAACCATTCTTGAATAATGATAGCTCCTGTGCTTCTGTCTGGAGCCTGACGGGTGAACTGCAATGAGTCTGAATCTCCAGTTCACAGCACGCTCCAGCTCCTGACAGGCCTACTGTCTATCAGAGAAGATTTACCTATGTCCCCCTATCTGTGGAGATCATTCTCTTCGCCGATTTCAAGTGAGTCCATGAAGTGATTCTCAATTGCTGCTTTTTCTTTTCCTATAGGAGTGAGAATTATCCTAGTACTTGTGTTTATTTCCCTTTCATTTATTTCCTTTTATTTGTCAATTTAGTCTCAGCAATTTTTTCAGCACAGCTTACAAGTATCATCACAAATTTGCATAATAATGAAGCAATAATTAAAGCAGAATAAGCCAATCTACCACCTTCAAACACAAAACTCCACAAACCAAAATAAAGGTTTGCCCCCACCCTTAAACCTGAGATTTTGCCCAGAACTTGCTTGCAACTGAAATTGGGTATATGGCTAACTTATATCTTTTTAAATATCTTACTCATATCTGTACTACTTAGGTGATAATAGGAAAAAAAATATCAGTTATAGGCATACATTTATTTCTATGGCATTCTCTTAAAAATTTATCAATTTAGCTTACATTTTAAAGGTCTACTAGTTTTAGCTGAGATAGAGTTAATTTTCTTCATAGTAGCTTATATGGTGCTGTATTGGATTTGTGATGAAAAAAGTGTTAAAAACACATTGATGTTTAGCTGCTGCTAAGCAGTGCTTACATAGAGTCAAGGATTTTTCCATTTCCCACTGCCCTACCAGTGAGTAGGCTGGGGGTGCGCAAGAATTTTGGAGGGGACAAGGCCAGGACAGCTGACCCCAACTTACCAAACGTATCTCATACCATATGGTGTCATGCTCAGCAAGAATTGTCTGAGTAAAAAGGAGGGGGGAACATTCAGTGCTAAGACATTTGCCTTCCCCAGCAACTGTTACACGCACTGAATCCCTGCTTTCCTGAAAATGGCTGAATACCTGCCTGCCAATGGGAAGTAGTGAATGATCTCCTCCTTGTTTTTCTTTGCTTGTGTGTGCAGCTTTTGCTCTACCTAGTAAACTGTCTTTATCTCAACCCACAAGTTTTTCTCACTTTAACCCTTCTGATTTTCTTCCCCATTCCATTTGCAGGAAAAGAACATGCAGCATGGTGGTGCTTAACTGCCTACTAGGGTTAAACAACAAAAGGAAATTAAACCAATATCTTAGTAAAGATGAAGGCAATGAAGGCACAAAACTTTTCCAAGAAAGAAAGCAGAATAGCCAGAGAGTGAAGGTTAAAATTCCTTCACTCCCATGTTGGAATTTAAGGCAGATCATAGACCAGACAAAATGCTTCTATACAAGTTTATTTCTTCAGTCTCTGTCCACCTCCCCCGCACAACATGTTACTTCATTTCACCGAGAAGGCTGAAATCAATATCATGAGTAGAGAAACACACAAATTGGAGAAGCGTGTGTCAAGTGGCAGCATAAAAAGAGCAAGTGAGAATTCTGTTGATAAAATCTCCAAAAAAAATCTTATGCACCATCAACATGTATTCATTTCCATAAAAAACAAATTGGTAGTTGATGCTGATGAAGGCTGCTGTACACTTTACTGCTAATAAATGACACCAGGGGCCTTGTTACAAAGTATTTCTAAACATAAGAAATTCTGTAATGGGGCCCCCAAGGGCTGAGTCCATAAACTGGGGACCCTTTTTGTGCAGCATATGCACAGCCACTTGTTTCCAAGGCAACTAACAGAGTACATGAGCAGTATGAAACAGCTGCTGTATAGAAGTTAAATGAAGCCTTCTCAATTATTTTCATTCTGTGCTAGGTCTTGCATATTAGGAAACACTGTCTTTCCTGGATTTTGGACCACAGAATTAACCTGTATTTAGATAACCCCTATTATGTAAATGTCATCCAAAGAAATAATACGGCCTGTCACAAATAAGAAAAATGAGAATAGTAAGGCACAATCCTAATTTTTCTTTTTTTTTTTTTTTTAACAACTGAAAAAAAAAGTCACCTCTTTCATCAGAAGGCAGCTGCAAGACATGAACCAGAAAAACCAGCAGCTATGTCCCATTCGAGGACCGTAATGTAGCAGAGTAGTATCAAAGATAATTGGTTTATTCCCTTTCCAGTTTGATTCTGGTCACACTGCTGCTGACAATTTAACACCAGCCACATTTTCTAGAATGTGGTGTCAGTTCTGCTCATTTGTTCTGCGTCAGCCATCAGCCAACAACTTTTCCATCACCACAAAGATACCTAAAAAATATGGGGGAAAAATAACTGTAGACCCCAAATACCTTCTTAAACCATTACTTCTTTCCACATCAGTTGAAGAATCACTTCATTCAATTCAAAATTTTCATGCTTTTTTTTTAAGTGTTGAATTCTTTTTCAACATTAATCTCAGAAGGCCAGGAAGGGTTAGAACAAGAGAATTCTATAAAAGTCACTGCTATATAAGCTAAAAGTAAACAAATCCTACATACAACTTGATCATTCATCCTTAGATGGTCTCAGAAAGGTCCCTAGGATCGACCTGAAGAATAACCTTCCTTGGTTGTCCCAGTTCTAGTCTCACTGGAGAAAAAAACAAAAAACAAACAAACAAAAAAAAACCACGAGGGTAGTAAGGCCCTGCAGAGGGACCTGGACAGGATGGATCGATGGGCAGAGGCCAATGGGATGAGGTTCAACACGGAGGTTCCCATGCATGAGGTTCCTCATGCAATGCTACAGACTTGGGGCAGAGTGACTGGAAAGCTGTGCAGAGGAAAAGGACCTGGGCGTGCTAATTGATGCTCACCTGAACATGAGCCAGCAGTGTGCCCAAGTGGCCAGGAAGGCCAACGGCACCCTGGCTTGTATCAGGAATAGTGTAGCCAGCAGGACCAGGGAGGTGATCATCTCCTTGTACTCTGCTCTGGTGAGGCTGCATCTCAAGTACTGTGTTCAGTTCTGGACCCCTCAGTACAAAAAGGACATCGAGGCCCTGGAACATGCCCAGAGAAGGGCTAGGAAGCTGGTGAAGGGCCTGGAACACAAGTCCTGTGAGGAGCAGCTGAGGGAACTGGGCTTGTTTAGTCTGGGGAAGAGGAGGCTCATGGGAGGCCTCATTGCTCTCTACAGGTATCTGAAAGGAAGGTGTGGGGAGCTGGGGGTCGGCCTCTTCTCACAGGTAATAGTGATAGAATAGTGATAGGATAGAGAGAACGGTTTCAGGTTAAGCCTGGGGAGATTTAGGTAGGAAATGCGGAGACATTTCTTCTTAGAAAGAGCAGTCAGGCATTGGAACAGGTTGCCCATGGAAGTGGTGGAGTGTTTAAGGGGGTGTTTAAGGAAAGGATGGACATGGTGCTTAGGGACATGGTTTAGTGCGTAATATCAGTGCTAGGGTGATGGTTGGACCAGATGATCTTGGAGTTTTTTTCCAACCTTAACAATTCTATGTGAACCTCTCATCAGCTCACAGTTGCACATTAGTTAGCAATACACATTTGTACTTTAAGTACTGAAGCCAAACAAAGGATTTGGACTGCAAATCCTATGATACTGGTTCTGTGTATCTTGCTCAATCCATTTAGAGCTAAAATGAGTCAGACCCTCTACATCTATGTGCCAGTTTGAATTTGAGAAATCTACCTTGTTTTAGGTGCAAATATGTACATCTACAAATATATGATTCATTAACTATTTAGCACTAATTGAAATTTAAATACTAAGCTTTCAGGAGGGTAAATAAAGAGACAGATAGTTTTCAAGTTTCCTACTAACACTATAGTTGTTAATTAATAAAGCACTGTCTTATCCCAGAGGAAAGAGAATGAAAAGCAGGGCAACACACAGACTATTGCATGCCACTGTCCCAACACAAGAGCATCTCTCTCTCCTTCCTTGGAGCACAGCAGAGTGGACAGGGCTGACTAGCTGAACACAGATAATAGCAGAATGAATACCCAGGGCCAGCACCGTTATAGGATGGATGCGAAAAAACTCACCACACTTCCTCCCAGAGCAGCCTCACAGCATCGCACTCATAAGCTCAGAAAACGCATTACCTACATTTCATTAAAAGCAAATCCTAGAAGAGGTTATTTTCCCTTCAAGACACCATGCAAGAAATAAGGTTATAGTTACTAAAATAGCTACAGTGTATATTAAATTCACTGAAGTTTTGATTAAAACTACGAAGCTGTGCTTCACAGTAGATGGAACAAACTCACTCATGTACAAAGGCTCCCCCCTTTGCCTTTTCCTTGCTTCAGACCTTGATATTTTTTTCAGAGTAGTTTCAGATCTCTTTCAAGCCACATGCACCATGCATTATGTTTATAGCCATAAACCTGTCGTTTGGTGAAACTCTTTTTGATAGGCATTTCATTTTTAAAGTCTCTTGAGAAGCAGCTGACTTTTCCATGGGTCAACATTTAAAAATCACAGAAAACCTTACAGATTCTCATATTCTCAGCAGAAAGAACTAGTCTCATCACCTGTTTCTGTAGATATGCCTGATGACATGCAATGCCACCCACTTTACACTGAAGGTGTACACCAAACTCACAGTATTGATTTGGAAGTTTTAATAAAACTACTGGCTTTGTGTAAGCAATGTCACAGCCTGCCGACAACTGCATCCAAAGGAACAGAGGTAGATACATTCCTTTCTAAAAGTGTACCTGCAAGTCAGAACTTGAATAGTCAAAGATAAAACCTACAGCTAAGCCCCCAAAAGATATTAATACAGGGAAGGAACAAAGGCACAACTGAAGTACCAAGGTACTTCAGTAAAACTAGCCTAAGGATCGATGTGCTTTTTTACCACCACCCCATGGAGACACTGCTGTTGAACACATAAGTGTCACAGCATAGCAGCTGACATTAAAGAAGCATCTTTTCCAGCATGGCAACACATTTGGAAGCAAGATATGCTTTGCATTTCCAAGTTTCCCAAAGCCCACAGGGCCACCAAGGAAGCAACATAGCTCCAGAAACAAAGCAATGTTTGGTTCTCTTCCCAAAGACTCTTCCTAGTTGCATTATCATTGACAGGGCAACCAATGCTGTTAGATGGCAAATTTGCACAGATGTCCTGCCATGGATATGCTGGGGGGGATTGTCATATAACAAGGAGAGCGGAGAAACTTTGAAATAAGTGGTTTCTTTTTCTCAAAATATCTTGTATTGCAGAGTTTCTCATAGTCCTCTCTGTACTGAAATATGGGTAGAAAACCTCAAATGTCTTTGTGGAAATTGCCAGTTAAATAAGAGCTGACACCTCTTACCTGTAGTATGAAAAAAATCCTAGTCTTTGTTTGTTTGTTTTTCTTTAACACCTATACCATAACAGGAATATAAAATAGCATTACCTAGCCTTATAGTTGTGAGGAAAGTGAACTTCAATGGATTCGGCACTCATCATTAGAAAGGCTAATTTTTATCCATCCCTTGATGAAGATTTCTCCAATTCCATCCAGTGATGTTGTTGAGAATTTGCTACTTTGTTTTAAAAGTTTCTTTCAAAGCCAAGTGAGTTTGCTCCTGAAGAATTATGTAAAACTCAAATCTACTGTATATGCTGACAATACCAGCTGTAAAGGTCTTTGAAAACACTGTTCCCACAGCATGAAAATTCTGAACAAATGGAAAACTTTATGACAATACAAAAAGCATAACCACTGCTTTCACAATTCCTGTTGACACTTAAATATTTAAAAACAAAAAGGGATGCATGGGTTATTTTTTTTTTAAACTTTAATTCTACTTCTGAAAATAGCTCCTAACTTAGTTATTTTAAAACAGAAATGGCATCATTTTAGCACTGAACTTGTAGGCAATTCATCAGGTTGTGAATTCTAACCTGACACTTACAATATACCAAATGCTTTTTCAATGCTGCTGTTGCACCATCTGCTTTGATATTGCTTCAGAATTGTACTTAAAAATATGTAGCTAGAAGCAAAATGAGGTTTATAGAATTTGACTACAATCTATATCTTTCTGGGAGGGAGGATTAATCTTCAGTGCTGGAAAGCTTTTATGCTTTATAATTTTTGACAACATTTGAAAAACAGAACACAACTGGCACTGCCACAAGGACGTAAAAGTTTGCTCTTTCCAAATCCTAAAATAGTGGTGTTCTCGCTAAGTTCTTCTAAGGAATAATTTGTGTGATGTCATTTTTCTGCTTAAAATCTAACCAACAGAAGTAGCTGGGATTCATTTTAATGTTTCTTTTATATGAGTATTAAACCAAAATGTTACGTAACTTTAAAATAACATTCTACATTACTTCTCACAAATGTATTTTAAAGTCTCTGTTATCATTTTCTTAAAGACTGTAAAGAGCAAAACAACTCAAAAGATCAATTCTTTTGTGGACATACATAGCATAAGTGAATGGAGAGGTTCATGCAGCTTTGTGTCTTAGTATAAATATTGTAGATTTTACAGTTTCAGTTAGAAAGTTATATGGAATAATCAGATTGCAGGGTAAGGAAGCAGATGATTTTATGAGACATCCTGTGATTGTTCTCACTTATTCCTGCTATTGGTGAAAAAGGGCCAATAAAGTAAAAAAATCTTACTGTTTCATGGTCCTCTGTCTAAATATGACCTAAATGTTGCAATTCATATGATGAAAATGAAGCTGTTTCTGAATGCTAGTTGGCTCTAGAGTGGCAATAAGAATTGTTGCAAGTTTTTATTTGGAAATCATATTTTACTAGAACTGCTGAGTGGGAAGGTCTCTGCTCTTCCTCTCAGACATCTAGTGCTGGACTCTGTCAGAAACAGAATCCAACACTGGATGGATCAGAAGTTTAAGCAGCACTGGAAACCTTGCTCTGGTTTGTCATTATTCCAAGCAGGAAAACAAACAAACAAACAAAAATCCAAAACCACTCTCAACTTTATCTTTTGTGAACTCTTAGCTATAGGAACATAAAGTAAAGATGAAGTAGGTAAGGTGTATTATTTATATTTGTGCCTTTGAAAAACATTCGAAATACCCAAAAAAAGTCAGCAAAACTGTAGAGATACCAGCTATGATTGCACAATACCCTTTCATTGTAGGTTTCAGACATTTTTTCCTAGTAAACTTCAAAGTTGCAAGATAAAGATTTTTGTTACTTCTCAAGAGGTTTTATTCCACATCTAGAAATTTCTTAATAATCCAAAGGCAGAACTGTGCCTTGAAGCATTTCAACACTTTTCCAGAGGGTGCTCTACTGCTTTAAAGTTTTCAACAGGAATGGTCACAATTGTCAGAAATCACAAGTACTTCTTCCAGTGCGAGCCCATTTCTGCTTGCAGCTAATGGATTTTAGAGCAAGTGCAGTGAATTGACTTGAGCTTGTTCAGAGGAGCATGCAGCCCAATGGACCATCAGATACGAGTCAACAAGTGAACGTACCCTTGATTAGAAAACAGTGATTATGTACAAGGATCACTTCTTTACATTCTGCCCTTCACTCATTCATCCAAGTATTTTTCTAACTTGTTTTTATACTTCACAAATTCTTTGAGTGCAAAGAGAGCAATAAGGAAAATGAATCATTACATCAAGTTTTGCCTCATTTATCTGCTTGTGCTAGAATGGACAGGACACAACCAGTTCCACAGGGCTTACACAGTCATAAGCATATCTCCACTGTCACACAAATTGATACCGTTGAAGTTTAGCTTAAGATCTAAATTGTATTCTTCAGACTGGTTACCCCACTACTTTCTTCTGTCTCAAATACAACTGTTTCTTTGCAGTTCTCCTCTAACTCTGCCACTTTCTCAAGTGATCCCAGCCTATTTCCCATCCCTCATTTTGTCTTACTCCTCCAGCCTTCTCTTATCTTCCTCAGTAATATTTTCAAACATCCATCTTTGCTTACCATTTTGTACTCTACACTTGGGTGTAGCTCCTTCTAACAAAGCTCATCATTTGTTCTCCTACAATTACTGCCTTTAAGTTCCCATTTGCTGAGGAGAAAAAAAAGAATAAAATAAGACTGCTGATGTGTTAAGGCTTCTGCTCATCATGCTTTTGCACTTCCTTCCTTTTTTGCATGCATCTATTGTTTCTTTTTCAGAACTCTTTGTAGGACAGCTTTTACCAAGGTCCATTACAAGGACTCTCAGATCAGGACAGTAGTAGTGATAACAGTTTCCAAAGCAGAATGTGGGTTATGCTCATCATACATTACAAAGCACGTTTCCTGTCCATTTCTTTATTGAAATGTGTGATGCTGCTTCAACTGGAAGCATTCAAATTGCTTTTCAAAAACTACACTACAGTGACTGAGGACTGCTCAGACTAAAAGCATTATATAAACTTCACACTGCCCCAGCTGTGTAGGTAAGCATTTTTCCCATTTCATAAATAGGAAATTGATTTACAAAAAGATGGGGTTTACAAAGGTCACATGCTAAGTCAGTCACAAAGCTAGGTCTGGAAATAATTTCTCTCTGTGCTCACTAAGTGACGTAACACAACCTCACAGAAACCTGTACGTAGCAAAGCTGCCACTCTGCCCAGCCTTCCCTGCTCTTACTGCTGAGAATTTCTGGAGAACTGACAGTCTCAGTTGCACGAGCTGACTCTGTTCACTCCAGAAAGACCCCTGAGCATCTCCAAATTATACTTTTAGCTTTTTTTTTTTTGTCTTTTTTGTTTGTTTTTAACATAAAGACATTTGTTGTGAAAACTGACATGTGCATACAACTGTTGTATAGACACAGACAGACACAGACACAGATTTCTAGGTTGGAAGAGACCTCAAGATCATCGAGTCCAACCTCCGACCTAACACTAAGTACTCCACTAAAACATATCGCTAAGAATAATCAGTCTTGCTCCTCAAGAATATCCAGAGTAGCATATTTATGGTTTTGGCAACACATGTAAATCTATGCTAATTATTGCATCGATGAAAAAATTATCTGAATTGTCTTCAGCAAAGCAGAAGTAAACTGCCTAATATCCCCCCACATACACACAACTAATCCAAATCATTCTGTCATTAACTGAGGCTCTTTAATTTAAATTTCATATTTAAAAATATAAACTAAACAACATTTTCTTCTTCTATTGCAGACAAAACAAATGGCCCCCAATTTCTTTCAAACAACATTCCTGCACATGAGGTTGGTAACATAATTAAGAAATGTATTCAAGCTATTACTAATTTAATACAGATCATCAATGCTTCCATCAGAAAGCTGTTTATGGCCAACACTGTCACTACTGAATTTATGTAATGTAAATATAAATATATTTTATTCATAGAATATTCTTGCAACTTCAATTATGGAGTAAGTATTTATTTGGAATTCATTATTTTTTGTTTGATAACCATCATTAATTCATGTTCAACTGATTAAGCCTGCTGTAAAGCTTTAGTGAACATTATACAAGATAAAACACAGATTTGTATAGATCTGTATTTTCCATACAACTTCAAATCTGGAATCTGTGGACAATGGTGTTATGCTGTTTCATAACACCACTGAATTTTATGTTATAATTTAATGACCACTGAATTTTATCTTACAATGGCATGGATAATCATGTAAATATATCACAATCCTTTCTATTAAAAACAGTTTAAATCTCTAGACAAGAAGAGAAATGTATTGATTTAGAGTTTAAGCTCCTCACTACTTTTAAACTGCACAAAGTTATCACTCTTCTCACTACACTTCTTCATTTCTGCATATCAGATTAAGACGTTAGCTGTTTTTTTTTCCCCCACTTCATGGGAGTGCAAATGCTTGCTTAGCAAACAACCAAGCTCTCAGCACAAATGCTTCAGTTAAAAAGGGTAGTGTGTTTAAGTATACGCTGTAAGTTTAATCTTCCTCCACATTTTCTCTTAAGCTAAGGCAGAATGCTAAAATTTGTGTTGGAATATAAAGTACGGTTTGTAAGTTCTTGAATTGACTTTTTATATTTATTTTTAAATTTATAATTTTTGCTCCTGTTTCCTAGAGCTTATTAAGAAATCAGAGGCAAAAAGAACTAATTAAAACAGTAAGTATATGATGGAGAAATAAAGACAGCACTGGTACCATTTTCTATAGATCCTATTCCACTGAGAAATCTGCTTTGGTTATCCAAGGGAACAAAAGTTCAGGATGATATATAAAACTATTTTACTGAAGTCAACAAAAGCTGAAGACAGAAAGACTGAATTAGTCCAAAACAAAAATGCCTACTCATAAAACCAAACAGCTGTGTTGAGATAATTTCTGGTAAACAAGGGGAGCATGAAGCCAGAAATTAATGAACCAAAACAGCAGTGCTAGAAATTAAGCCCAATTAGTGAATACAATAATAAAAAGAATTGCTATTTCCCTCTCACTTTATTCTTTCAGTATGCTGGTTTGGAGATCTTAATTTCACACTGACACTAACAGCGTGGACTGAAAGGAGAAAGTGCAGTGTCACAGCTGCTGTGCTGCACATGTAGGACCCGTGAATTCACAATTATTACTATTTGGACACAGTTAAGAAAAGCTGAAGACCAGAGACTCTAATGATATAGACAGGACGTGCTTCAGCACGTGTACTGAACAGTACACCCAGATGAGCTCATGTGGCCAGCCTACTCACTCCTACCCCCCTTCACCTTACTTCTTTCTTTTGTACTGTTCTGGTTTTGCCACTCATCTGCAGCCTGACTTTGCCGTCCAGTGCTGAATCTTCAGCTTTTGTGAGTCTTCCAGCCAAAAAAGGTGACTAGGTGACAAGCTACAGGTGATACGTTAAGCTGACATTGTCTATGTTTGCCAGGTTTAAATCCATTAACGATCACTACTGGATTACAAGAAAGCACTACAATCTGAAACATTTTCATTGCTACTGTTTTCTGTTTCTATTGATTCTATAAAGTTACAGTGGCATGTAATTGGCATTAATACTTTTTCACATGCACCAAAATTACCAGAGCAGTTCCATCTTTTCACCAGGAAGCATCAGATGTCTGTTTTACTATCAACTTGAAAGAAAGCCTCTCCACATTTTAACCTTCCCAATTGGTTTACAACTGTAGCCGATCTGACTCTGAAAATGAAATTCCATGAAAGTCTATAGATCCATACTAATGCCTTCATCTGCGTACATGAATTCAATGACTGTTATTTCTGAAATAAGATTAACTGTCTCCAAAAGCTATGCTTGATCCAAAGGTAACTGTCACCAATACATTCTCACTTTGTGTTTCAGGCTCAAGTAATAGTTGTATTGAAGAAAGTGTTATAGTCACTTCCTTTGTACTAGGAGAATCTTTTCTGCAGTGTCTGTCCTAGATGCATTTAAAGCTACACTTTAAAGAGACAGACAGTTTGGATTGCAGTAATGACCCTCCCTCAAAACTGTGCATTTTTCTCTTGAGTCAGATATAATGAAGTAGTTTTTTTTGTTGTTTTTGTTTTTTAATCTCCTGTTAGACACAGAAGAGAAACAGAATGGTATAGACCTGTATTTATGTTTGGGGCCCATGTTTTGTACAAAATTAATTTATTAAGAAAGGTTACATGTGTGTTCAAACTAAGTGACTGTATACTATCAATATTATGATAATATTTAGGACTCCACATTAAACAACCATAACTTTACAGAATCACAAAATGGTTGGGGTTGGACCTATGAAGGTCATCAACCCTCCTGCCCCACCAGGGCCACCCAGAGCAGGGGGCCCAGGCCCATGTCCAAGTGGCTTTGGGAATTCCTCAAAGAGGAGACTCCACAGCCTCAGTGGACAACCTGTGCCAGGGCTTGGTCACCATAAACCACTGATTTTTATGTTCACACAATTTTTGTAAAACTCATTGGTGAACTTAGCTTTTGAAACTTCTAACACTAAGGCAACTAAGTCTCACACTTTCTCTAAGACTTTTATTTGAAGTTTTCAAAACCATAACATGGTCTCTTTCCAATAAACCTGTGAAATTAAATGTAGGACAAAGGACACAAAAGGAAGCATTTGGAACCATAATGAATACATTTGCATTTTTAAACACATAATGTAACTCTACAAGCAGAGAGAAGGCTTAAATGTGGTAAAGAAAAAAAAAAAACATTACAGCATTGGTGATTGCTTTTGATACTAAAAATGTATTACCCACAATAATTCATATTAAATTTCATTCAAATGTTCATACTAAAAGATGTTATTCATAAAATAAATATTGGTTATCAGTCAGCACTACCCCAAATCAATTTTGGAAATTTTAAGAGAGCCTTAGAGAGTAATCCTTCATGAAGGATAACATAGTATCCAATGAAAATTGATGCAGAAAGACTGAAAGAATAGTTTCCTTGTCCTTTATTGATAGCACCAAATTCTGAAATGAGACTCAACAGGTAGACGATCCAAAATGGATTTCAAAAGCTTTCCTCTTATCATACAGTGATTGAATACCAAATTACATTTTTTCTAAACACATTACAAGTCCCTCCCATTTTAAAGAAAACCCACCAGAAATGCACTGTGATAAAACCTTTGTAATAGAGTAAACACTTCTTTTTAGGAAACCATCGTTGCTCACCAGTACTAAATCATTTTTTGTCATAGTGCTAGGAGCAGCACATGGATGCACTCACACACACGCTCACTCTTCTAAAATACTCCGGAGGAGAGCATCTACAGCCTTTACCCATTAAGACTTTACCTAAACAGAGATAGTAATACAACCATCCCAGGGAACACGATTGCTTAGAAAACTGGTAGTAGTACACAGCTTACACAGTTCTTTTCTACTGGTTTTAATCAGGCATGTAACAAAAAGGCTACTGTCATTTCCATTAATCTAAGTTAGTTTGCTCATCACTTCTTGCTCTATCCTTTTTAGCTGAGGAGATAATTTCTCTTTGTTGAGAACCAAAGTGAGCATATGGACATAATATTCAGCTACAATAATACTGCTTTACATCTTTCTGACAATATAACAGCACTGGATATTAGTATAATTTACTCCCACTTCAAGTCTCCTTTTCATTGACAGAACAGCATGAAGAGATCTTCATGTAAGTGAAAATAAGTCCCACATGAATTCTAGGACAAAATTATGACGTAGTGAATGTGAAACAGTGAGAAAAAAAACTTGGGATGTAGATGGAAAACATACAATTAAATTATCATTTCAACTTGAGGGCTTTCTGAGTATTGCAAAATAAATAGGGAATATCTATTTAGTTCACACTTAGACAACAAATCATAATTTCTCTGCTCTCCAGAGATGATTGCAGTGAGGCACATGATTAATACATTATGGTATATTAATCACACATTATGCTGTATCTGTATTCTGTTGCCAGTGTTGCACATGAGCTGCCGGAGAGGATTTCAGTTTCTTGTGGTAACTACTTAACACCTCTCCTGCAGTACTGACTTCCACGGGGATCATTCTCAGAACAAAACCAACAAAATTAAATCCTGTATCATATGAGAGGTGACATCAAACGGCATTATCAGGTACTGGGCACCTCGAGGACACTTCATGGTGCAAAGGATCAAAGACTGTTAGAGACTTTACTGCCATGTTCACATAGTATGGAGTTACACAGCTTCAGCAATAATGCTGCCAGCTATACTCTTACCAGGCCTAAGTAAATCAGCAAAACCTTCAGGCATGCCACATTCTTAATCCCTCCTTCAGCAGAGCCACTTTGTAAACAGAGACAAATGTCCAGCATTTGCCTTGTTCTCACCCTACCACCCTCAGTACTCCAGAGGCAGGGAGGAGGAGGAAGGAAGGCACCAAGGAAGCCTGTTCCCTGTCCTGCAGAGCCCCTGCTGGAGGAAGAAATAGGCTCTGGAAATGGTGCGACTTGGGATGCAAGGTAACCCATGCAGCTTGGAGGCTTGGGGCTGAATCAGTTCCACCACTAACAAGATTGTGTGCAGTACACATTTGCACAGGGTATGATTTTACAATGCTCTCCTCCCAGTCATATGAGCATACGTTACAGAAACCACTTTGAGAAGTAGCTTTATACAAATGAACAAATGATGTGTGTTTTTTTTTCTTCCTTATTTTCCCTCACAGTGTTTACTAAGCACAGAAAACTAAAATGAGGTTCAAGACAGTCCTGCAAGGCTCACAGATATATCCACCTTATCCTTGCGAGCCTTTCCTTCTACTGCTTCTTAAAAAGATGAGAAAGAGTCCTCCTCTCTGACATGACATCTGGTCTACATCTTCAGGCAAGTTCCTTCTGTCTATTTACTAAAAAGACACAGATAAACCACAGCTCTTCATCTATGTTACCCTCTTTGTTTTCACCTGTCTCTACCCATGCCAGTCTTAAAGTGGGAGAAAAAGAAGGCAAACCAGAGTTCCCATTATAAAGAAGGCTTTAGGCTGACAGACAGGCAATTTTAGGCATCCATAATTAGATTTCACAGCCAGATAGGATTCATAAATTTCTTTTCAAATGTGTTCATCAACTGGTATTAAGTAGTTTAACAATGTAAGATTTAGTAAATTATTTCAAAGCATTGTGAGATTCGACCTTGATCATAGATGGCAGAAAGAGAAATGTATGGGATGTTAAATCAAAACCAAGGCAAATTATAGTACAAACTATAGCAAGATAATTCATTGTTAAGAGCTTATTTTATTCTACTTCTACAATTTTCTTCTAATTCCTCACCTGTCTACCCACCTTCTTAAAAAAAAAATAGAAAGGTATACTTGTTTCCACCAGCAAACACCTTTCACATATACAAAGGACCAACTGAAGAACTATCATTTGCCTGTTTGCTATCCATTTTAAATAGCATTTTTATTTCAGGCTTCATTTTACATGAGTGTAACATTTTTAATGTAGCGGAGTTTCAATCCACTAAAACTTAATTTCAAATGCTGCTTTTCCAGCTTAAGGTATATGCATCATTATGTCAGCACAAAAATTCTTCACATTGCATTTTTAACAGGATACTCAAACTACTCGCAATGAAACATTCTTAATTATGAGAATGAATTCTTGCTGTCATCACTGCACTTTAAAGATGTGATATCTAATTTTGTTTAATTATTTCCAATTCTGGGAAAAGGTAGCAGAATATGAGCAATTATGGGCTACCAAAGGGTGGTAAGACAGTGGTGGTATAATGCATAATCAAATAAAACAATTTAAATAACAGAGGATTGTGTGTATAAAACAAATAGCTTATTGTTCAAATGATCAACTGGTTTATTTTTCTGCGTGTGTTCTACCAGTGTGTTTTATTAATAGGCACTCAAAAACCTTATATGGTATTTGCAGGATTTGTATCAACTTTTTTCCTGGTGGTTTTTCCCAGCAGTTGGAAGGCCACCTAGTTCAAATTTCTCATGGCTTATTTCTTTCTCCACTAACATTCAATAGCTATTGTTTTATTGAAATGTATTTACAAGAAACAAGCAATTTTTTCAAGGTGCCAAGAGCTTTGAGCTTTGTTTGTTTATAGCTCCTCTGTGCACTACTACATGTCTCTTGGATTCAACTGCCAATGTAAGGGATTAAGGGGCTAAGCAAGTTTGACTGGTGCAGGAATCTTTCAAATATGTTCCTCTAGCTCAACTCTTCACTGGCAGTTTTTATTTAATGATAACTGAAAACAAACAAACAAACAAAAACAAAAAAAACCTTGGTGCAGAAGGAATGACAAAACAATCACACATTTCAGGCACAATTCAATATCTGTTCACAACTCTGAAAAATAAAATAAAATTTGACAAAATTATAAAGCTTGTTGGCCTGTTTGCTTGCTCTTGCTGTGTTTTTTTGTTGTTGCTGGTTTTTTGTTTTTGTTTTTAAATACCTGCAACTAATCTTCAGCTTGCTAGAGAGTGTTGGAGCAAATGTTTGCTGACCTGTATCCTGCCCACAGGGCAATAAATATTCATTAACCTACTGTAAGTTTAAAAAAAAAAAAAAAAAGTTAAATATACTAGAGAAATCTATCTTGGCTCCTGTTCCCCATACATCAGTGCTGCCTCTGGCTTTTCATCACCAGAAATTGAGATTGATCCTTACATGGGTTACAGACTGCTTTACATTTGTTTTTCTAGGGAGGGTTGAATTTTCATTGCTGATGGAAAGAGCTATTTACTAATATCAGCAACTAAATTCATGGTTACCACAAAAATGTCTCTGCCAATGCAACTTACTTCTGGCTGGCCCTGCTATTTCGCTCGTGCTCCTCTCCAATGTAGAAATTAAGTTGTAATAAAAACTGTAGCGGTTTTGGGTTTATGCACAAATAGAGATGAGTCCCTCTTGCTCTAACTTGCTTCTTAACTCATGCTCCTCAAAGTGGAATACAATTGTGTTAAACATACACCAGTATGATTCTCAAGCAATTAAATAGATATTGCCTACACATTGCTTTTCAATAGCAAGATGAAGGTAACAGTTTTGATACCTGTTCTCATATGCTTTGGTTTCTGGTTTTATTAATTGAATATTTCAAATAGGAACTGTTTTTCTGTCTTTTCTTATTAATAAGAACACTCCTACATCAAGATGCTTTTTTAAACGTGGAAGATCTCCCCATGCACGTAATTATTCTTCACGGTAGATCACAGTGTATTCGTGGGGAAAGGGGGAGAAACATGAGAAGAATCACCAAAACGACAATCACTTTCATCACAAAGTTGAAGGCTGATACAAATACTCCTAATAAAATCTGTGGATGATGTATTATCAAAAGCCATATAGAATAACTTCTTGAGAAAGTTGCATTGAAACAAATATAAAGCAGAATTATAGACTTAGGAGCAAGAAGTACAGGTCCTACCTAGCAAATGACAGATAGAAACCAAAAAAAAGCTGCAGTTCTGACAAGGAAGTAGAAAATATTGTGGAAAAGGTAATTCATATGTTCTATCATTATGCCAGTTAAAATAAACAAAAATAAACCCCAATTCACTATCTGACAAAGAAAAAAGAATAAAGAGTGGGAACAAGATGTTGCTATAGTCCATATGAGTATATCTCAGAAAGCTGAGAAATTAGATAGAAATTGCACGTATATCACAAATATGAATTCAAATTATAAAACGCATCTTATTACTGGTAGGAAAAGATTCAATATCTTTAACCTATCTAAAAGAAATGTCTACTGTCATGTGCCTGTACCATCTAAACTGTTTCATGGAGACGAAACAGAAACAAAAGCAAGGCAACTGTGAGACAAATGTTTTTCACAGTGAGAGTGGCTAGCCACTGAAAATGTATAAAGCCAAATCACAGATTCCTTATTTCTTGACACTCAAGGCCTTTCCAAAATATTAAATACTTTTAAAATAATACCAAATATAAATAGAAATACTACACAAAGTATAAATACTTAAATACAAAATATTAAATAATTATACTTATTAAATTATATTCTCTGTACAGTTATATTAGAATGTCATTTGTAACATCCACAGGATAGTCATGACACAAACTGATGGATACAATAGATCTTTGTATACTTAAACCTCACCAGAATAAGCATCCAGTATATTTCATCTCCTTAGCATGTGGAAATAACCATAACAAGTTATGTATCTGAATCTCTTCCTCACTTTCATCTAAATATATATATACATTCCTCACACAGAATCATTCCATCTTCGAAAGAAGGAACCTTGATAGCTCTCAGCATGGAAGAACATGTGATTAACACGTGTGGGCTCAGTGTTCATCATTTGAGAATACTGTCAACAGTTGTATGGAATACAAATGTCACATTTCCTCAACAGCTGAAACAGAACATTTATATTTATGAGTATATAAACTCATTTTCTCAAGTCTCCAATATTTGTTGAAAATTAATCATCCCCTTGCGAAACACATTCACTAGAATATTCGTAGGAAGCAAACATAATGAATAATCATATTCAACTTTTATAATCACAAGTTCCTTTTATAATCACAAGAAGCAATTTACAAGAGGTAAGTATCACTATCTCCACTTATAGACAGGGAAACTGAGGCATGATATTAAATTGCCCAACATCAACTAGCAGAAATATAATACATCTTGGACTTTTTGCAAACCACTGGAATTCTATTCCTCTAATATATAAAGGTAGTCGAAGTTTAAAAAAAAAAGTAATAAATTTAAATCAATATTAGTATGCTTTGTGATATTCAGCAAGATTTCCCCTGAAGCAATTGATATTTCTCCACAGTGTTGATAACGTTTGTGTTTTTTAAGGCCTACCCATTTTCACTTGAGTTTCCTGAACTACTGTACTGAAAGCCTGTGAAAACCTAAAAGAGGTTTCCTTTCTTTATTTATTTCTAGAAATGCTGAGAAGTCAGAAATACTATGTGGAGCCTCTCTCCAATAATTTTTACCTCTATTCTGGTCTAAAAGCTTTTCTTATTTATAAGAATATAATAAGGACGTAACGTTTCATTAACCAAGGTTTGCTTAATCTTTAAGCTTTTTTTTTTTTTTAAATGATTTTATTAAGGGAAAAAGAACTCAGTCTAAAATCTGCTGTAACTTACAAATTTACAAAATATCATTCTTCCATTAGCTATTATAATTTTAATTAAGGCTAAAGTATTCAACCCTTAACACTAAACAGGAAAAAGAAATTTATCATTATTTTTAACTGAGAAAAAAAAATAAATTAGATGTGCTTCTTAAGAAAAATTAGAACACTGGAAGAGTAAAACATTGCACTGGCATCTCCTCTCCATTTATGTATCTCTTTAGTTTGATGAAGAAGTCAGTTCACGGCCCTACTTAAGTAGCATAACTATATACACATTATCATTTCTTACTGCTGAGTTTAATAGTTTCCTTTAAAATGATACAACAATGTAAATATAGTTAACACAAAAAATTATATTCACAAAGTATTTATTCAATTTGCTTCCCCACATATAAGAGTGAAGAAAAAAAATGGAATGATTTGCTCAATGATTTTAATGTGAAACTGCCAGCAAACTCGTCAACATGCTCAGTGTAATACATTAAGCCAGCATGTGTGGGTGTCAAGTAATTGTAGACAATTTAGTGCCTGTATTCCCTCAGGGTTTTAAAGCCCTACTATATTTTGCTTGGATACCTCTTTTCCAGGTCATTAAGATACAGTTGTCAAAAGAACAGATGAAACAAGCTTTTAGTGTTTTATTGCTGAATAAGAGGAGTTATTCTACCTCGGTATCCAGGGTTTACAGCTGTATACCTGTATTGTATCTCTTTTTTTTTTTTTTTTGTAGCAGTCTGCTAAAATGAAATTCATTTTAGAAAAAATAGAGATCTTTCTGTATTTTGTTCACAAGTCTTACATTACTGTATTATCTTACATGATCCCATTCATCAATGCATACACTGGTTACTCTGCACCAGTAGGTGCAGGAACTGCTCATGGCTTTGTTGACTGACACACTCTCTTGGAAGCTAATCTATCTACACACAGAAAGCAAATCATATTGTGCTATTATTCCCAGTTACATTGTTCTGAGGCCAAATCCACTCGGCCCATGCAGAGCATAGAGAACCATGTTTGGCATTGTGATGCCCTGGAGGGAAGGACATTCAAAGGGACCTTGCCCGGTTGGAGGAATGGGCAGACAGGAAATTCATGGAGATCTAAGGCAAATACAGAGCCCTGGCCATGGGTTGGATTAACCCAGTGCAACTGAGGAGGTCGTGGTTGACAAGCTAGAAAGCAGCTTTGCAAGGTCCTTGCGCAGCTCAGCAGTGTGCCCTTGCGTCAGAGAAGAACAAAAGTGTCCTGGGCTCTGTTAGTAGGAGTGAAGCCAACAAGCCCAGAGAAACAATCTTTCCCCTCTGTTTGGGGCATCTAAAGCATTGTATGGTTTTCTGTGGGCCCTGAGTGCCAGAAAGACATTGACAAACTGGAGTGACTCCAATAGAGATTTACCAAGGTGGCCAGCACACAACAGCTCTCAGCCACTCCTTGTGTGTCTTTTTCTTTTTGGCCTGGAGAAGACAAAGATGAAGGGAAGGGAGCAGAAAAGGGTATTACTGCCTTCTAGAACTGCCTACCAAGGGATGTAGAGAAGACAGAGCCAGACTGAAGTGAGTATTGCAAGGACAATAGTCAAGGGACACGTTACAGTAATTCAAATGGTATGAGATTATTTTCCCCCCACATTGAGGGGGTATTCAAACACTGGAAGTGAGTCCCAGAGAATTTGCAGAATCTCCACCCTTAGAGGTATTTCAAGCTCAAGTATGCAAGGACATGAGTAACCCGATGCAACTTACAAACAACAACTATAATTTGTTGATTTTTTCATCAACATGATTGTAATCTCAACATCAACATATATCATATAATGTCAACATAATTATAATTTGTTGACTGCAGTCGAGTTTTTCTCCAGTATTAGTCTTGCTACTAATATTTTGGAGGAAAACATCTTCCTACTTTGCATAAAATTTAAAAGTTGTAGTTATATTCTAACTCTGCCATCCACTTAAGCTTATTCCCTGAACACCTTAACCTTAAGGGCACACATTCTTTCACAAGGTCTTTCTGAAAATATCAATTTCCATGTTAGAGCTACAATGACCTTGTCTGGTTACAGAAATATGAGGGAGGAGACTGGGAAGACAGGGAAGATGTCATGAAAGGACTTTCAGAAAAAATCAAATAATATAAATTAATGAAAGCCAGACTTCCACAAAACTTCACATTCTGCAATATACTGCACATTAGACCAAGTTTCCTCAGATCTGGGGAACAAACTTACAGGCTTAAGCCAGTGCAGATGAAGTGGAAATACAGAAACACCTCCATAGAGGAAACAGTCTGGAAGGCTGAGTGAGAAGTGAGAAGTTAGTCTACTGTGAATTTACTACATGATTGTGAGGTAAATAAAAGGTTAGGAGAATCTTAGGCAGTTTAGAAAGGAAAAGTAAGGTGCTGAGAACAACATCTCTCTATACATTTGGGAGCAATGCATCCATTTTTGACAATTCAGTACAGAAAGACAGGTGCATTTGACAGATGTACATTTTCTTCAAGACTGAATGAAGAAAATTCCAGACAATTGCAATAAAAATGTATTTCATCCTACGAAAATGAACTGACAAGTTTGCTGAAACCTTAGCAACACAGATATCTGAAAGATTGCACTAAAACATGCAAACATCTGAAAGGGGGAAAAGGATGAAAAACTATTTGTGTTTTTTATCTGACATTCCACTGAAGTAAGATTTGATCAATGTTTCTTGTCCCTTTACTTCATTCACTGCAGAGTGATTCTCTATTGTTACTACCATACACTCCAGGGTGAGGGGAGCATGGGCTGACATGGACATTACCTCATTCAGATTTGCTTGTTCCTGGGTTTTTTCCTGGAGCATATGGAACTAGCTTAACTAAGGCTCTACATTCAGCTATATGATGGATAATTTCCTGGTTGACTTGGCCCATAGGCTGTCAGAAACTCTGTGTAGAGCATCATGCCTACATTAAGCCTAGAAATGTTGTTAATTTTCAGACATCTATTTCAGTGCATCACTTGGCATCATTTGAGGAGCTAGCTGCTATAATATACAAAAAGCGGTAAGAATGACCATAGACCATCAATTCTAATATGCTTTGTTGAGCATGCAATGCAAGAAGGATTAGGATTTAATTAAGAACATTTGGTTTGAATAATATGAAAAACCAACCTGATTGTGGGATTAATTAGGCCACAGAATGAATACCTTCCCAAAGGAAGAGAAGGAATTTCTATCACTTGAATCATTATAATGTTATAACAAGACAATGAAACTAAGGAGAACCCACAGCAGAATAACCAGCTTGTGACTTGGTAAAGTGGTATAGGAGACATTTAGTAGATATCTTCTAAATTAAAGTTGTCAAAAAATGAAATTTTCATATTTAAAGAAAAGGGCTGCCAGTTCCTATAGCTGTAGGTTGGGCAAGAGAATACATGACTTCTGTAATACAAAAAGGAACGGTGGCAGTAACAAGATAATGGAGAAGAAGATGCATCACTGCACAAGAGCATGGTATCTTGCTAAATCTCCAAATGCATTGGAGAGAATAAAAAAAAAAGCTCTTAACACCTTCCAACTTGCTACCAGGCAGAGGCAGGAATCTTCTCCCACTTCCCTCCAGTAAAAGCCTAATTACCTTATGTCTTTTTTTCAAGTGCAAACATGTTCCCTGTATTTAAAAATGGTGGCAAAATGTATATCTGCTTGTATACATGGTGCTGATAAAATGATATTGAGCCTGACGTTTTTCTGTGAATTTCTGAATAAAGCAAAAGGAGTAATAACCAATTTTTTCTGCTACACTTCCCAAACACTGATCTGCTGGGTTTTTCACCTAAATAAAATCCACTGTTGTTTAACCCACAGCCTATTTCTTTGCATCATTTTGCATTCATTTCTCTTTGCCCTTTTAAGCCTTGAAATCTACCTCTGCAATGCAGCACCATCTTAACACAATGATCATATTCAGGTCTTCTGCAGTTTTATTCCATAAAACACCACAATCTATAAAGTAAAATTCAAACTTTTTATCCCATTTGCCATGACAAAACCTTCTTCTAAATTGTCAACTATTTTCTTACATTCAATGCAGCCTAGCCGTTTCAAGAATTGTAAGCCTATAAACTAACTGGATTACAAATATTGTCCAATTTTGAAGATGCATGCCTTATTCAAAGAAACCCTTGTGAATCTTATTATTGCCTACTATTTATATTACAGTCATGCTTTAAGATTTGAAGCAAGTCAGATCATACTGAAGCATGACAGATACCACAGAAATATTATCTTCACCATTTTTCTTAAACAGATCTCAGTTCCATTCTCTTGCTCCTAATCAAGCCTCTATTATGACCCATGAAGAACCATCTTTCAAGCTTCTGATTATTTTGCCATCTGACTAATAATGTCCTACAAATACAAAAGGTACCATACATAATATCTGCTGCTCCATCTTTCAAAGAAATGGGTCATTAAATTTTCTGGAGATAGAGGAAATGGAAGGAAGTACTTGGAACAGCTTTCTTTAAACTTACTTTTGCTACAAGAGACATTTATTTTACTAGATAACAATTTCAGTTACTAACCCAATATCTATATGCTTTATAAACCATGATTCAGATTAGGAGGATTTGTGAAAAACAGCATACTTGTCACACTGATACACTTAGCAAATGCAAGCCTCCAATATATGTGTACAGTATTGTGGAAGAAAGGAATTGCTAAACAAATTACTGCATTTCACTACCCAGCAGGGTAATAACCATAGCAACATCTCACAGAAGAGGAGGAAGGTTGAGAAATTGTAGCTTTGGGATTAGGTATTTGTAGACTCCATTTTGAAGAGAGAATCTTTATTTAATTAAATGTTTATTTAATTTGGGAAGAAAAACCAAATATTTTGTGTCTATGATGGAATAGAAAAAATATATAGAAAGTTATATAACCTTGCAGAAATTATACTGTTACTGACACACTTAGCATTTTACAAAATAAATAATAAATAAATAAAATAAAAATACATCTATATAGAGAGTGGCTGTGTAGATATTAATCAAACATATAAGGATGAGGTGAATATACAAAGACTAGACAATCCAGTTTTCAATATAAAACTCCTCCTGGGACTCATCATCATGTCACATATGCATTTACTAATACAATTATGAGAACAGTCTAGCTCATTTTGTATTTCTTGGCTTAGAATTCAGTTATGCCCTTCAAAATTTATTGAATACATTGCTCGCAAATTTAAAAGATAAATTCAGAATCACATGGACAGACTGTAGAAGTCTAGGAGTTGATGTTTGTCTCAGTTTTAGAAATACCTAAAAGTGTGCATATTAACCTGAACTTCTCCAGCTTTTTGACTGAGAAACCTTCCTGAATGTTTCATCGGTCTTTTGAGATATGTCAGTCCTTTCAATTGCAGTTTAATTTGTGGAGGCAAAGCTGTGACAAAGCTGAGTGAACTCTATTTGGATCATGAATTCCAGAGCCACAGAAAGTTAGAAGGGATCTCCAGGGGTCTCTAGTCCAAATCCTGAGGCAAAGCAAGTTCAGTTAAAGCAGGTTGCCAGGGGCTATGCCCAGTCGAGTCTTGAAATCTCCAGAAATGAAGATCCTCTCTGGGCCTCATTCCAACAATTTACCACTCATACAGTGAAAAAGTTCTCTTACATCAAGTTGGAATTTCCCATGTTCCAACCTACTGACTTCTTGATCTATTGCCATACACCTTTGAGATGAGTCCAGCTCAGTCGTGACTCTACAGGCCTCCTTGCCTGGTTGTGCAGCTGTAAACACTAAGATCTTCCCTTACCCCTCTTCTCCAGGCTGAACAAACACAGTGGTCCTCATCCTCCCCTCATATGTCATGTGCTGCAGCCACTTTAGCAGCCTTCCACTGAACTCACTAATTTGTCAGTATCTTTCTTGTAGCAGAGCACCAATACCACACACAAAGCGCCTGCAGATTTCTATCTAAGTTTGAATCTCAGGTAGGTTTATATCAAGCTTAAGTTTTTTCAAATTTATGACAAACTCAAATGAATCACTAGCAAAACTGAACACTAAATCATAGGATTTTTTCAGAATTTAAAGGAAGGTTTTGCTGAGACTATGTTCCAGATATGCAACTTGGCCTCCATTTTTCCAGAAGAGTATCAAACCATATTTTCCGTTTTGCTTTCTTTATAAGTTTCCCTGTATGAAACCACAAATTCTTATAAAAGTTTATTGTGCTTTCAGTTTTTTAAGTATATCAAGGTAGGTAAATTCTTACTTTTTAATATGCTGCCTCTTTATAATTTACCATCATAAAACAGGAAGACTCTCCTCAAATTCTCTGAGAGCAAGCTTATCCTTAGAGAGAACAGAGATGAAAGAGCTCTTTCAGAAAACCAGACACCTAACAAAGGATCATCCAACTGGAAATCATTATAACAATCTAATTGAATTAAATTTCTAAGTTAAGTACGATATAACCATTCTAGCAAAGCAATAGTTGGTCAGACTCCTTACCACATGCAATGAGAACATCAGCATTGCAGTTTTTATCAGGAGTTCATTTTTAAAGCAAGTGTCCCAATTGCCTGTACATCCTCTACTCACACAGTAGAGCAGTTTTGGACTTCAAGGACTAGGTTCCAACCAGGTGAGACATGCTCTATGACAGCACTCAATGTAGGTCACTGGCTCATGGGCATGAAGTCCATGATACCAGACTATAACTAGTCTGAAATAAAATCTCAGAAAGAATTAGAGAGTGAATTTCAGGTCCTCAGTACCAATTGCTCTGTCCTGGAGATTTGCTCTGCATAGTTCTCACTACCTGATCTCCTTTCTTTGCCATGCCTCACTAGAATAATGTGTCAGAACTATCATGTTGGTTAACAATTTCTAAGGCTTTAGAGGTGCAGTCTATGTTGCTTCTTAAGAACAATCCATATGTGTGACTTCAGTATCCTTAAATGTTACAAATTAGTTTCTGTTCATTTTTAAGAAATGATTTTTGATTATGGTTACTTTAGATCTAGATTACTTTTAATATGATTAGCTGGGGACAATTCCATCACATTATTGGGAGTTTCTAAGCTCGCAAGTACTTACGGCACTAATTTTTTTTAGCATACAGTACGTGTAAGGTTGCTTATTCTTCAAAACCAGAATAAGGTACTATCGATAGAAGGATTCAGTATAGTGTGGTGAATACACTGCAAGTTTATCTTAATGCATATCAGCTTCCCTTTGGAGGAACCTAACCTTGCCACAAACAAGTATAAAGTTCTTACTGTGAATGTTGTATGCAAGTTTCAAAGCACTAAAATCTGTACTGAAACTAAATTATATAAAGCACAAGTGATGTTGCATCAGCAGACAAAAGTGTCAGAACATTTACCAAAAGGTGTTATTAACTTATTATTTGACACAGACTGTTTCTTAATGTTTTATGTCTATAAAGCTACTCTAGATGATGCATTTCCATTAGATATGATCTTCCCAGTTATGCTCAGCAATCATTTTCAGATGCTGACAATCTTGTTCCCTATGAAAGGTATAGCAGGCATCTAAAATATGCATAAAATCCATTTTTGTGGCATACAACATTTTAGTGCAAAACAGAAAATTCATTGATCTTAAGATTATACAATATATTGTGCACAGAAAAATGTTACATGCTAGATAACACTGTGGAATTAAAATAAGAGATTTCTTTCAATTTTTCAATGCAGAGAAGATAAGGAGAAAAAAATTGCATGTCATTTCCCTCATCCCTATGTAAAGCAATAAAATCTATGCAGTACCTGCCATATCTTGCAAACTCACCAAGTCTGCTTATTGTATTTACCATATGGAAATGATTCAGAAAATAATGTATGACTTGGTCCTTTCTGGAATTCTCCATGCACTGAAATAATGACACATTCATTTGCAGATGCAGGTAAGAAAAAAAGAAGGAACAAATAGACAATCTCCAGCAGGTACCTTTTGGATTTGCATTTCATGAGATAAATACATTTAATGAGTAATACACATAAAGCACTGAAGAAAAAAAACCAAACACATAGTCCTATGAGATAAATCTTGAGGTCATATGGACAGCATCTACAGTGTTCTCTAAAACTGAAAAACTTTAAGTAATGGTCAAAATTGGAATGTTCTCAGTAGCCTTTCAGTATTGATTTTCCCAACTCATTTACCCATCTAATTCAATATTGTCTTAGAAAAACTTAATTGTGAAAGGGAATAGAAAGGTTGAGGCAAGAAAACTTGAATTATACACAAGTGTAAATGGAAAATCCATTTGTATAACCTTTTTAACAAGGTCCTGAAGTGAAAAGCTTCTTAAAATGAGAATATCAGTCCTGCATTTAGCATCCAGACTTTTCAGAAAGGTTTCTCTGTAACATATGATGTTATATTCTAGTACAATCTGATGTTTGATCGTAAGTACCAGTAATCAATACAAAAATACCTTAAAAAAAACATACTGCCTGTGAAAATCAGTAATATAATTCTTGGGAACACTCACACACTATTTTTTTCCTCATAGACCAGTATATTATTTCAGTATTTTCCCTTCGTTCTTCTTTCGCAAAGTTTCCGTTATAATATAAACCCAACACTTGAGAAGACTCATGTTCCACAGCCCAAGAGGAAAACCAGGCCCAGATAGAACACCAAACGCTACTAAGAATGAAAAAAGACTCTCCCAAAAGAATCACAAAATAAAGCTTCTATATATTTTTAGATTGATGATACAAACAGATCACAGTGTTTCACCTCTGTCACACCACAAATGTTGTGCAAATTCACCTGCAGGGTTCATCTCTCTCTCAAACCCTTTCACATTTCTTCTAGAGACACTTAGCTCTTATATTTCTCTGAAATCCAGATTGGCCTTCTGTTTCCTGTGATAGAGAAAATCACTTCCTCAGTATCCTCATACCACAGTGATAGTAACTGTTCTGTTGTTTACCTATGAGTTACACCATGAGATAAGAGTTGACAGTCATATGGAAAGGAAAGAGGGAATATGACTAAATAAAACTAAAGACCTCACAAAAGCAAGATTTAATCTGCTTTGAATAAACCTAAAGAATTGCCAGATCTCCAACAGACAGGTCAGCAGCAAGCAGTTTACAGTTAATGAGAGAAAAATGTAAAGAGAAAGGAGAAAGAGGAATTCCTTTAATGTAAAGATAAAAGAGAATGAGGAGTTGCTTTACTGAAGAGAATAGTAAACCTGCAAACACAAATCTGAGTGCGCAGGTGAGAAGCGTACGATAGTCAAGAAGTCACTTCCCTAAATCACATTTATTTTTTTTTCTTTTTACTTCTAAAGGCCAGAAATTAGAAAATGTTTTTAATTACCAAGGACAATTTCAAAAATTATGTAGGCACACGTACCAAGTAGAAGAGCCAATAGCACACAGCAACAGCTAACAAGGGATTTCAGGTAGTTACCTGAAAACATTCTGAAAGTATATTAGTAATGAGGGAGATCAAAAAGTAAAAAAAAGTAAAAATAAAAGTGACTGGTCTGCTACTGTATGGAGAAGAAAAACTAGAAAGAGGAAAGTGGTGAAGGCCAAAAGTTTAATCTCGTCTGTGCTTCCACCTGCACTAGTGAGATCAACTGCAAACAGGTAGCTAGTACAAGTAATACCAATGACTCAGGGAAAAAAATCTCTCCAAAATATAGAAATTACAATTTAGGAACATTTAGATAAGTTAAATATTTTCAAAACAGCTAGGGTTCAGTTTTTTAGAGACTGACAAAGGCAATGTCAAAATGAATAATCATTTCTAACTCATGAGAATGGTAAAGTATTGGACAAACAAAAAAGGAAAAATGTTGTGCCTGCATTTTTGTTGTTGTTGTGTTTGTTTTTTAAAGGGGGCAGGGAAGAAGGGTCAGACAGTTATAGAGGAAGCAGCTTAATTTCCAGGAAAAATACAGGGACAAGTAATCAAACTAGCTGTGAGCTTCTAAAGGATAAGAAACAGTCCACACAGATTTAGCAAGAAGTAGTCACGAGAAATACATTGAATTTCTATGGCAATGCAACAAATCTATTAAAAAAACAGAAAGGAGAAATATGTTTGACATATGTTTGTTGACACAGTCTTACAGGCAAGCTTAAAACAAACAAACAAAAACATGAACTAGATTAATCTAATGCTGATGCAGAACTGAAAGTAAAAATTTGCCACAGCTGTTAGGCATTCACCGTCAGAGAAGGGACATCAAGTCAGAGTCCTTCCAATACTGTTCTATGTTTTCAGTAACATGATAATAGAGAGTATGTATTTTCTTTTAAAAAGATACAGGAGTGCAGAGAGTTGTACATGAACGCAAAAATAGTTGGAACAAAACAAATTCCACCAAAACGTCCCCCAAAAAACTAAAAATAATTGGAGAAGCAATCTGGAAAATTGAAAGCAGTTCAAAAGGAACAAAGAAATTTAGAGAGACAGAGAATAGTGAATAGTCAGCTAACAAGAAACCCTCAAGACTTGATCAGAAGGTTATAGTTGATCATAAGTTGTTTATGAGTCAGTAAATGTCATGTACTTACAAAGAAAGGAAGCAACATACCAGAAGGCATAAAAAAAATATTCTATGTTCCAGAAATAATAATTCATCTAGATATCTTCTGAAATATTGCATATATTTTGGTCACTGCTGTTCAAGAAAAATTTGAAAAACTTGAAAAAGAAAGAAATAATGAAAAAAGACAAAAAAATAAGAAAGATCAAAGGTCTTAAATTTGTCTACAAGAAAAGATTAAACAGAAGAAAAAGAGCAGACTGAATGGAGATTTTATAACAGTCTTCATATACGAAAAGAAAGGAAAGTATCTGTTCATTGTTTTTATATATGATACCATAAGAATTAATGAGCATAACTCACAACTAAGGAGATTTAAGTTAGATATTAGGAAAATCTTTCTAATTGTAAGAATGCTAAAGCTCAGGATAGATTTCCCTGGAGATCTTTAAGAACAGTTATGTATTCATCTGTCAAAGTTGAAAAAGTACAGTTGATCTTGTCTTGATGATAGACAAGGTGACTAAGATCTCTACCTGCTCTTCTTCCTCCAATGCAGAAACCTCATTTACTAGAGAAGGATCTCAAATGCACAGACTCCTACTGTGAGAGGTGAGTTTAATTTGATGCAGAAATGTCGTTACCTACGGTGAAGGATTTAGGAAATCCTAACCCTCCAACTTTCATCGCAGGAAAGATGAGCTGTCTAGAAAATTTTAAACAAATGGAAAGATATAATTTTCTAGTGATCAGTTAAGGGCATTAAAGGTATGGTCTTCCTACATACTCCATCCCTTTAGCTACTTTTTCTAAACAATTTTCATGCTCACAGTTGTATACTGTTTGTAGTAGTTTCCATCTTCATATTTGAAGAAGCCTATTGTTGTCAGAAAGTTGAATTTCAGAAAGAAAATTTATTTCTTGTAATATCTTTATATGACCTTTCCTCTCTATATCATCTATCTAGGTACCAAAACACATCATACTCATACTACAGTCCCAAGTGGCAATTTTTGATGCTGCAGCTTTTTCTTTTCATGGGATAAAACCTATGCTAAGTGTTTAGCATCACTTTAGCTGTGCTGATTAAAACAATTTTTATCAGCTTCATATAAAAAATATATTTCGTTAGAAAATTGGGAAAAGGGAAGTTTGAAAAAAAAAAAAAGATTCATAAGATTCATTCAAAAAACTACCAGAGAAGGTTTACAGCCTTCCTTACACATATTCACATTATAAACTCACCGGACCAATTCTAGAAACTCCTCCTCCTGGCTGAGCAGGGTGTCCTCTTTTTATAACAATCTTTGCTCTTCATTTGCCCAGGAGATTTCAACTGTCTTGGTGGTCCTTAGGCTGAAATTTGGTAAAAACATGCCTATAGTAATAGCTATTGATTGACAAACAAATTACAAGCTGGGTAAGTATATAGGCATAATATCCAATGACATACATCATCTAAACTGTTTTTAAACTGTTTCCTTTAGAAGAAATTATAACGATTGGGGGCACACAAAGATGCACCTAGACTTCCAACTGAAGATGAGAAATAATCCTATATAAAAATCTAACCTAAGTCTTCATAATACAGGGATGAAACAAACTGAATATTCTTTTGATGCTAGAAAAAGCTCTGACACCACAGAAAATCTATTTTGACAACTGTAGGAGTTAAACTCTAATTTCAGATGCATGGCTGTCAAAGAAAAAAAAACTGTTTCTATGCCTACAAAGATTAGAATCAGGCAGATGATCTAAAAACCCAGCTAAATATTCTTTTTATAGAGTCACCTCCTGGTCCCCTTATACACATAAGGAGTCTTGCAGCATTCAAGAACAATAAGGAGGATTTGGCTCTTCTTGCTTTTCCGTTGAAAAACATGCTGTAAGATAAAAATCAATACAGACAACCCTACATTAAGCTCAAGGTCACTCATGGCAGGTAACTACTTATGCTACCACATCTCCTGTTTATATGCATCTCTGCTATTAAGACTGCTTTTGCAACTACTGGCAATTTTTCAGTATAGTTTTCCATGTCTGTCTTGAGGTATGGCAACATGCAATGGAGCAGCCCACTATGACAGAACTTGCCCTTTGCGCAGAAGTGTTCTGTATCTTCAAATACCAACATAAGCAATTTCTTCTTCCCTATGCTGTTATAACGCTTTGATGAGCAAGTTTTCCTTCATCAGACTCTTGCTAGATGTCAAAAAACTCTTTCCTTGATATGCAGAAATATGAGGCACAAGTTTTGAATAGAGGAAGGAACAATTTCTCATGGTTATATGGGCTGTACTCACAGTAGCTACACAACACTGCTAATTGAATATGTACTTATTTGTATTTTTATGTATATTTATATACACATACATATATTTAATGCATATATATATATATTTTTTTTGTATGTACCTGAAAAATGAGGTACAAAAGTTATTGTGTGGTTTTTAAAATGTTAGCTTAAGTATCATCTGAAATCTGAAAAACACTGCTCTAGACCATCTGTCTAATTAAAGAGGTTAAGGAATTCAGCAAAGAGATGGTTTAAATAAAAATAAATTTACTCTGAATACTAATAGTGAAATAAAAAGATTTCACATATATAAAACCTAAGCTGAGTAAAACACGTCAAAGTACATTAGACACCAAAAATATGATTCATAAAGCATATAGGTGATCAAGAAAAATGTTTTATACTAAAGATGTCAACTTCCACTGTCAGCATTAAAATATGGAATCAGCAGAAACTCTGCTTAACACAATTATCTAATTCTGCTATACATAAAGGCAGTGTGATATTGTCAGTTTCTCTTCTCTACATTTTCAGATTTTTCATAAAACACTTCAAAAGTAGACCTATTCTAAACAAACAAACAAACCTACAACCAAATCCCAAAGGTTTTTCCCATGACATTTGTATAAATGCATTTTCTTCCAAGAATCCATTTTTTTCCCCTCTAGCAACTTTCCAAAAAAATGTGTTACGCAGACATAACCCTTTAACATCCCTTTAACATCCCTTTAAAAGGGATTTTATTTTATGATACCTTTCCCCCCATACTCTGTATATGAAAACCAAGAGGAAGTGGAAAACAAACAAAAAAAGTAGGATATGATACCTTTTGAAAAATGTTTCAAAAAAAAGTGTGTGTCCTGAAACTTTCCACGTTTAGAATGCAAAGAAGTCTTACCTAAAATGATCCTGACCTTTCCAAATAGAATCATTCACTTGTAGAAGCTGAAACTCATAGGGTGCATTATATATTCCTTTATAGTTATTTTACTATTCTTTGCCTTCTCAGGTATTTACCTATATTGGGTCATTTTTTGAGATAACGCTGTAGCTATAATTATTTTAATCTCTCTTTTCAATTCTGTCTCTAGAACATCCTGTTGCCTGTGACACTACACAGCGTTCATAAAAATAATTAATTTGGTCAAGGAACTAAATTGGCTAAGACATAATGCTGACATAATACAGTTGGATTAAACTATTCTTCATACTACAGATTTTCCTCCAGCAGCATCCTGCTACGGCAGGAAAACATCACACATTGGTCAAAAATGTCAGGGGGATTTGAGTGTGCTAATGTTTAGGTCCTGATACAAAACCAGGAGAATTATTCTTGCTTGCATCTTAGCAGTTGTTGGTACGTGCACACCATCTGCACTAGGAAAGCACATCAAGGGTGGAAACAGCTTTAAACTGTGTTTCACAATCTTTCCAGCTTTTGTATGAGTTCACCATTGTTTTATTTATACTTGCCTTTTAGTGCATATAGAGACAATACACCAAATGCTGGAATGAGAGAGGGACTTGCCAGAGCTAACCAAGGGACAAATCACAGAGCGATTGCCGCACTTGGGCACAGGGATGGCCAGCACACATGGGCAATCTATTACTCTGTGGAAAGTAGAGCAGAGGAAGATACTAGTACTTATTTTATTTTTCAGTTTCACATTATGCCATTTTGCCCAGTCATGAGTGAAAACACATTCAGAAAGATATTTAATCATCTCAGAGTTCTAAGCAACAAAGTAATTTCTGGTCTCCTTTCCCAATTTCATAGCGCTACATACACAGTGTAAGAGGGGAAAGCACATGCATACGTACACAGAGCATAATCCTGAAGAGCCGAATGCTGTGAAGAAGTAACATAGCTTCTGGCAATCTTCTCTGCAAGTTTTAACAGCTATGTTCAGGTTTCAGCATGCCAGACCCATATCAGGTTTGAGAGTTTATGGGTGAATATTAGAGAACAAGCCAACAGAGGCAACTTCTTGATAGAGTGTACTACCATCCACCCGATCAGGGACAGGATATTGATGTAGAGGTTTTTTTTTGTTTTTTGTTTTTTTTTTTTCTTCAACTCCAGGAATCATCATGCTCACAGGCCGTGATCCTGCTAGGTGATTTCAACCAAACTGACATCTGCTGGAAAAGTGGCACAACAAACTGCAAGCAGTCCAGGAAACTACTGGAGTGCATTGAGAACAACTTCCAAAGTATGGGGGTCAAAGATCCCAACCAGAGAAGAGGTATTTCTGGATCTGTTCCTCACCAATGCAGAGGAATTTATCAGGGAGGTCAAGATTGAAGGTAGTCTGGGCTACAGTGATCATGCCCTGGTAGGATTCTCAGTCCTGAGGGATACTCAAACCCAAACCATGCTCCGAATCACATGGCCACAGCCTTTTAAAATCTGAGTAGGTTTGTGCTTCTGTCTGGTTGCAGCTGCTCAGGAGCAGGCTGTTTCTGTTACCTCTTCAAAAAAGTCACTGTATGAGTATTTGACTCTAAAACTAGCGATGATTCCAGTTGTTCTATATTCTTGACTCTCTGGAATTTATTTATGGACACGACATTACTAAAAGCTGATGTTCAACTCTGCAAAGCATTCCTGAACCCATTTGCTTCACTTCAGATAGCTCAAAAAGTACACATAACCTATATGCGGCTTTCTCCTCAATTTATGCATGCCATTCAGGTTTCTCTCATTAATTTGATCAATGTTTTGGAAGAATTCTAGAAAGCCTCTCAGAAACTTTATCTCTTTAAGGGACATGACTATCCCAAATTATAGCTCACATTTCTTTGACTTTGGCTGCTCCTTTCCCCAGAAATGCCTCTCTCCCTCCAGAAAAATATGCCTTTAGTTGCCTAGACAGGCACTGGGTGCTTTGTGCCTGGATAGCAGCTAGTGGATTCCACTCAGACTGATGTTTCCAAAGATGCAGCAGCATCAGCAAACCAAAACTTCACATATAAAGATTTACCAAATCAGTACTACTAAGAAAAAAATCCATTTTTTTTTCTTTTTTTCCTCTATTTTTTTTTCAGTTATAGTTGTTGATTCAACACTCACTCAGCACCCACAGGTTTTATTCTCTCAGGTGTCAGCATGCTCTCTACACCTGCAACACATCTGAGTGAGATAGCAGCAGCAAGACCAAGCACTGATGAAAGCACAATCCCTCCTCCTTTTCATGCTGCTGCTACCTTGCTTCACCTCCGGTTTATAAAAAATATCGCCTCCATCTTCTATGCAGCACACAGACAGCCTCTGCACATTTCGATCCCTTTTTATTCCTCCTCCTCTTCTCCACCCCTCTTTTTAAGACTGCTGTGTTTCTGGAGCTTCCCTGGGGAAAATCTTCAACTTGAAAGGGCTTCTTAATAACCTTGCTCAGACCTGCACACAGGAAATTAAGCCATTCTGCACATTCAGCATTTGCCACTTTGCTCTGCAATCCAAAGTTCTCACACACACATACAGTTTGCAGCCATTTGGGGATTAACCCCTTCACCTTGCAGAAGTGCAGGTGAATTTTCATTTCAATGTGTGAACTCTGCCTAGAGATGTGGGTAAGAGTTCATATATTGAATACAAACTGCTCTAAATATATCAGAGCTGCTTTGCATCACTGCCAAAGTGATCTGTCAGACAAAAAAAACTTGTACCAAGTGAAAACCTAATTAGGGGCCTTTGACTCAGATTTTTCTCCACTTCATTAAGTGTAATGAGTGCCCCCCTCCACTTAAAAAAAATATATATATTTTTTTCCCTTTCTAGTGGACTGTGGCCTAGGGTATTCATTCTTATTAACCCCTCTTAGTTGTTTTCCCTCTAGTCAAAGGCGCAGACACTTAGGGACACAACCCTCCTATATTTACATACCGAGACTGAGAAACTGACTGTCTAATTTGGCTACATCCCAGCCTGCAAAAAGCACAGTCAAATTGATCAGCTGCTATGTGAGTTTAGAAAGCATGGTGCCTGACACTCAACACAGTACTCACAATAATTTCTGATCATTTTTTTTCCATAATCTCGTAGAATGCTTGGACCAAATATATTTTTCTAATTTAAGAAAAGTAAAGACCAATGCTAATTGTGTTTGCTCTCCAACTTAAATTCATGTTTCCTTGCACAACTGCAATTGCCGACAGAGCACTGTGCTTCATCCCTGACAATTAAGATACAAGAAACATCTACAAATGCAGACATCCCACATTTGAGACCAGGCATATCTTTTGGTTTCTAAAAGAGACATACCAGGTGCACAAAGCCTTTTCTTCCCCCAATTCTTCACACTCAAATACTCACCCAGCATTTTGCCCCCCTAACTCCATGCATTTAGTGCCAAGCAGAGCGATCTTTCCCAGCTTCCAAAATGCTTACATTGAAACAACATCTGTGTTCCACTTCCCTCATATGAATTAGGGAATGACTGAGTGACTATTTCAAAGCACAAATATAAGAAGATAGGGTGCTGTGCAGGGAAGCTATTTATTGGTCACAAAATATTGAAAACAAAATACGAAAGCCTAGCTTAACCCTGGACATGTTCTAGTGAAGTATGTACTAGTTGCAACAGGCCACTGCACCCCCCTGCCAAAATTATTAACCACTGGAAGTGTCTTTGAATAAAAATTCATAAAATTCTCTTAACTCTTCCTCTACCTCCTACACCTTCCTTCAAAGCTGCAGTAGAAAGCACTGGGTAAGAAGGAAGCAGCACAATGCTATAATAAGCTCTAATAACACAGAGAGAGAGATTTATTCCCACTTCTTTCTTGCTTAAGCACAGTCTGCAGCAGAAAAGGCTGGAAAGACCCATGAAGGTGAACTGGTAATTCCACTTGTAGCATAGATATGGCAAGCTACATCTACCAGCATGAGTCAAACATGAACTAAGCACAAATGGGCCACAAAGAAAAACCTTCAGTGAACTAGTCAGTAAGCAACTCATATATAGTAAGCTCCATCCATACAACTAGCAATATGATTTATTTTTTCCTCAGTCAATTGATATGAGTCAGAGTTTAAATTTTTTTGAGAATGTCAAATCTCAATAATGGCCATGAAATAACTGCTTTTACAACTGTTTCATAAGTAAAAGCCTACCATGCTAATGTCATTTTATTAGTTCTTCTGGAATCCAAAAGACAAGGGTGAAGAATTCCTACTTAAGAAGGTCCCTGACAGTCTTGAGGAGATTTATTACAAGAGGTTTACAACTGTCCTGAAAACATGTAATTCTGACACAATAAAAACTGCTTCATTCTCTTCTGTTTTCATTCTCCCTCTGTTTTTAGGTGATTAAGATAATTTTTTTTTCCTCTAAACTATCACCAGTTACACATGAAAACTCCAAAATATGTAATGAAGTACAACATTACAGAGAAATTAAGCCAATGCTCAAAGCTGTGCAGTACTGGAAAGAAGACTTTACAGTTTAAGCTCTCTGTGATACCTTATGAAAGGAAGTCTCCAACTTCTGAAGACCTTTTCTACAAACATTCAAATTACAGTCACTCTTTTATGACAGTCTCTATGAGTCTTCACATGAAAACTGTCCATTGAACTTGATCTTCCAAAGACAGTAATTGGAATATTTCATAAAAATATAAAAGCCTTACTCCATTGATATTTGGAAAACCTATGTGGCACTCAAAAGGGCAGGATTTTCCAGGCTGTATGCTTTTTTTCTTTCCTTTTCTGATAAAATTGACACTTCTCAGTTGTTTGTACAAATGAAATAAGCATAAGTGTGTCTATATACACTTTGTAAGTTACTGATAACCATAGCAGAATAGCAAAAACACTGGTCATCTTGAGTAGCTGCTCCAGCTCCCAGAACTTAAAACCTAAACACCTAACAAATTGCCCATGACTGAAATAATTTTCCAAAGACCTAGATGCAAATTTTTGAAAAGAAATGAAGCAAAAATCACTCTAAAACATCTATATGTAAACGGTGCCATAAACATAATAGAACTTCTATGAAAACTAAGATTTTCAATACTTTGAGAAACCCAGACTGTAAAATGTGATGCCCATAAAACTAGGAAGATTTGTGCAATAGCTTTAGCATGGAAGTTCACAAGCTCTGTTATCTGAAAACAGGTCTTAAACATTACTATTTTGGGGCACCTAACTTCAGCAAAAGATAAACTTCAGAAAAGTTTAGGTAGTCTCCTTGTGAAAATCTGGACTTAAGAGATGATAAAACCTCTAGTCAAATTTGTACGTCTTGGACGTGAATATTCAAAACTAGTAGATGTTCCACTGAAGTGATACTTCTGGAGAACCAAGACCTGTACATCTGTTTGAAGTAGAAATGCTAAGCAATAGAAGTCCAGTACCTTGAAAAATTCAGTAACAGAATTACGAAAAGCTCTTCTGAATTTCAGTTCATCTGAATACTTCATGCTTACAGAAATTTTCCAAAAGATTAAGATAATCATATTAAAGCCTCTATTAATATAACCAATAGGAATCACAGCAAGTTTGAGTTACCATCAGATAATTCTTTTGTCGCGAATCCCATAAAAATAAAGACAGTTTCAATTTTCAGCTGAGACGCTTTTAAGAAATCAAGATACCATTAGACATGAACAGATGAAGGAAGAACCTTATTAACTTTTAGTATATTGTGTAAAAATTCCTGTACTGAATAACACTGTCAAAGAATTCTCGTCAGAATAAAAAGACATTTAGAAAAACTGTTCCCTCCTCCACTTCCCCAAACACCAAAATAAAACATCAGGATAAAAAACAAGCACTTTTATCCAAGAAAAATATGCTGCAGAGAGACAAAACAGCTTCTTCCCTTTGCACTGTCCCACCTGATAATAAAAAAGATTAGTTCTCGTATGTTTCCCAGATTCTGCCTTTCTCTAAGGATAAAATATAATACCCCAAATTCTCTAATGACTGCTACCATTTTTGAAAATTGGAACATACATCATTTTGCCTGTTAACTGGAAAAAAAGTGGGTGTCTGTATGAAGTTTCTGACATTTTAGCAGGTAGGCCTTAATATCATCAAGACAGGATAACCTCCTAAGCCTGGCGGTCATTTCACTTGTCTTTAAGAGAAACCTTTTACTTCAATTTGTAAAATAGGTTAATACTCTCATTAAAGATATTTTATCCATATCAAACATTGTTCATTAATGAAATCTGTATATCACTAGGAAGTGAACACTGAATGGCTACATGATAAAGCTGAAATAAAAAACTCCTATTTAGAAATATCTTGTTTTAGTGTTATTGAAATAAGACCAATTTGTTTCAACAATTACCATTTAAAATTGGCAAAAGCCAACATGTTTTAATGATATGGTGACAAAGCTGAAGTTTTAGGTAGAAAAACAGTATATAAATATATGCTTACATTAACCTGCTCTAACAGCAGCAATGCAGAAGACTCTAGACTGTGTTTCAATCTTGGTAGTGCATCTTGTACGGGTTGCTCAAACAACATAAGCTGGAAGCCCAATAGAATGGAATAGTTCAGTTGGAAGGGACCTACAAAGACCATCAAGCCCAAGTGCCTGACCACTTCAGGCCTAACCAAGAGTTAAATAATATTATTGAGGGCATTATCCAGATGCCTCTTGAGCACTGACAGGTGTGGGGCATCAACCACCTCCCTAGGAAGTGTCTGACCACCATCACAGCAAAGAAATTTTTCCTGATATCCATTCTGACCCTCCCCAGGCACAGACCTGCCCTGCATTCCATCACTGATTCCCAGGGAAAAGAGACCAGCACCTCCCTCTGCACTTCCCTTCCTCAGGGAATTGTGGAGCCATGAGGCTGCCTCTCAGACTCCTTTTCTCAAGACTAGACAAACCAAGTGTCCTCAGCCTGTCCTTGTAGGACAATATGGATTTGGGCCTTAAAAGGAAACATTTGCAAGATACGCCTATTATATTTACTACCTCACTTACATAATCAGGTACAGCCACAAGAGTTGGATCAGAACACTAACCCCAGAAGAAAAGCATACAGATGTGCGTATTGCCTGTGCTCATTTAAACAGGTTCCTTGAAATCCTGCAGTTGCTTGTATCCTAAGCAGTATCTCTAGTAAGTTTTCCTTCTGCATAAATTGAGATGAGGAGGAGGGAGAAAGATGAAGGTATCTTCACAAAAAGCTCTTCGCTCCCCCTGAAAGTCAATTAAAAAATAAAAAATAAAACAATTATCATTCCCACTACCAAGTCTGTGTCCGTTTTAGCATATGGCACTGCCACAGTTTGGTTTTGTTGGTAGATAAGACTAAACTCAAATCTTATGGCAAACCAGCACAGAACTAGATCTTCATTCCCCCTTTACTGTCAGCTGCTTCAGTGATTCACTACAGAGAAGCAGTCGTTTTGAACCATAGGATGGTAAAACCCCTTTCAGGGAAGGAATTGCACTAAAGAGACTCCATCAGTCATGAAGTTTCCCTTCTCTTCCAAAAGCAGGGGTTAGTCTCACTTCCTTTCTCATTCAACTTTCTGTTAGCTGGACAGCTGTGGCATTGCATAGCTTTAGTGGATTGCTCACTTAACTCAGCCTATCCAGAAATACTTCTAATTAGAATCATAGAATATCCCAAGTTAGAAGGGACCCATAAGGATCATTGACTCCAGCTCCTGGTGCCACACAGGTCTACCCAAAAATTCAGACTATGTGACTAAGTGCACAGTGCTTCTTAAACTCCAACAGGCTTGGTGCAGTGACTACTTCCCTGGGGAGCCTGTTCCAGTGTGCAACAACCCTCTTGGTGAAGAACCTCTTCCTGATGTCTAGCCTAAACCTCCCCTGCCTCAGCTTGACACCATTCCTGCGGGTCCTATCACTGGTGACTAAGGAGAACAGATCGGCACCTTCCCTTCCACTCCCCCGTTGTGAGGAAGCTGTAGACCGCAATGAGGTCTCCCCTCAGCCTCCTCTTTTCCAGGCTGCACAGGCCAAGTGACCTCAGTCGCTCCTCATAAGTCTTCCCCTCTAGGCCCTTCACCATCTCCACTTGCCGAGGCGACCGGCTCCGGGGCAGACGCGTGCTGCAGCGGAGCGCGGGATCGGGACAGGCAGGGCTATTTTTCGGGCATCGAGCCTACGTGAGGGAGCCGCCAGGCACCGGCAGCCCTCGTGAGGGAGGCTGACGAGGCGTAGGCGGAGCCAGCAGCGTCAGCGACAGCTCCTCCCCCCGGCCGTTCAAAGGCAGCCCTTAGGGAGCGCGGCGAACAGGGCCGGCAAACAGGGAGTGACGCGGCAGTTAGCGCGGGCAGGAAGGGCGGTGCGCTCACACCCGCTCATAGGGACACCTCCTCTAACGGCACTCTCCCGTCAGCTGGGCTGCAATGGTCTCCACCAGGCACGGTGCTTTCTCTAGGAAGTCAGTACACACCCAGACCGACTGCCCGTCCAAACATGCGGCGGTTCAGGTCTCCGGGTGCGGGGAGTGTCTGAGCCTCTTGCTGCCATCGGCGGGAGGCAGAGGGACTGCTTGCGTGAGGTGCGAGCAGGTGGACGACCTGGTCCGCATGGTGGCGGAACTCAAGGAGGAGGTGCAGAGGTTGAGGGATATCAGGGAGTGCGAGCGGGAGATAGACTGGTGGAGTGACTCCCTGCAGGACCGGAGGGAGAGGGACCGGGGTGAGACGCCCCAAAGGGGGGTGGACCCCCTGCCCTGTTGCCATCGGGCAGAGGGAGGGGACCCGCGAGTTGAGGAGGAATGGAGACGGGTCCCCTCTCGGCCTCGCAGGAGATGCCCTCCCCTTCCGGCGCTGCCTTCCCAGGTGCCCTTGAACAATAGGTTTGAGGCCCTGGAGCTTGAGAGACCGGTGGGTGAGGACGATGTAGGAAGCCTGCCCAGGAGGATGCTTGAGGTGAGGAAGCTGACTCCGTGCCTCAGGACTGCCTCCACCAAGAAAGAAAGAAGGGTGATTGTTGTGGGCGACTCCCTACTCAGGGGAACGGAGGGCCCTATTTGTCGGCCTGACCCCACGCATAGGGAAGTTTGCTGCCTCCCTGGGGCCAGGGTCAGAGACGTTACCAGGAAGCTTCCAAACCTGGTTCGCCCCTCTGACTACTACCCTCTTTTGATAGTCCAGGCTGGCAGTGATGATCTTGAAAAGAGAAGCCTCAAGGCTATCAAACAGGACTATAGGGGGCTGGGACGGTTGGTGGAGGGAGCGGGAGTGCAGGTGGTGTTTTCGTCTATCCCTACGGGGGAAGGGAGAGGCACAGAGAGGACATGGAAAGCTCACGTGGTTAATAGGTGGCTCAGAGACTGGTGCCGGCACAGAAATTTTGGGTTTTTTCACCATGGGGAGCTTTACTCGGCACCCGGCCTGATGGCCTCAGACGGGTCCCTATCTCCAAGGGGAAAACGGATCCTAGGCCAGGAGCTGGCGGGGCTCATAGAGAGAGCTTTAAACTAGGCGAGAAGGGGGACGGGGCTCAAACAAGGCTTGTTGGAGCCGTGCCGGGGGAAACAATGGCTAGGCTGGGGAAGAAGGCGATGGCCCAGCTGAAGTGCATCTACACTAATGCACGCAGCATGGGTAACAAACAGGAGGAGCTGGAAGCCATCGTGCAGCAGGAAGGCTACGACTTGGTTGCCATCACGGAGACGTGGTGGGACCGCTCCCACGACTGGAGTGCTGCAATGCCTGGCTATCGGCTCTTCAGGAGGGACAGGCAGCACAGAGGGGGTGGTGGCGTGGCTCTCTACATTAGAGAATCTTTTGATGTTGTGGAACTCCAGGCTGGGAATGATAAGGTTGAATCCCTGTGGGTTAGGATCCGCGGGAAGGCCGGCAAGGCTAGCGTCCTGGTCGGGGTCTGTTATAGACCGCCGAACCAGGATGAGGAGACGGATGAGGAGTTTTATAGGCAACTGACAGAAGTTGCAAAATCGTCGGCGCTTGTCCTCGTGGGGGACTTCAACTTCCCGGACATATCCTGGAAACACAACACGGCACGGAGAAAGCAGTCTAGGAGGTTTCTGGAGAGCGTGGGAGATAGCTTCCTGACGCAGCTGGTCAGTGAACCCACCAGGGGTGGTGCCCCGCTAGACCTTCTCTTCACAAACAGAGAAGGACTGGTGGGAGATGTGGTGGTCGGAAACTGTCTTGGACAGAGTGACCACGAAATGGTAGAGTTCTCTATTCTTGGCGAGGCCAGGAAGGGGACCAGTAAAACTGCTGTCTTGGACTTCCGGAGGGCTGACTTTGAGCTGCTCAGGACGCTGGTTGGCCGAGTCCCTTGGGAGGCGGTTCTGAAGGGCAGAGGAGTCCAGGAAGGCTGGGCGCTCCTCAAGAAGGAAATCTTAACGGCACAGGAGCGGTCCGTCCCCACGTGCCCAAAGACGAGCCGGCGTGGAAGAAGACCGGCCTGGCTCAACAGAGAGTTGCGGCTTGTGCTTAGCAGAAAAAAGAGGGTTTATAATCTTTGGAAAAAAGGGCGGGCCGCTGAGGAGGACTACAAGGATGTAGCGAGGCTGTGCAGGGAGAAAATTAGAAAGGCCAAAGCTCATCTGGAGCTCAACCTGGCTACTGCCGTTAAAGACAACAAAAAATCCTTTTACAAATATATCAATGCGAAACGGAGGACTAAGGAGAATCTCCATCCTTTACTGGATGCGAGGGGAAACCTAGTTACTCAGGATGAGGAAAAGGCTGAGGTGCTTAATGCCGCCTTTGCCTCAGTCTTTAGCGGCAATACCGGTTGTTCTCTGGATACCCAGTGCCCTGAGCTGGCGGAAGGGGATGGGGAGCAGGATGTGGCCTTTGCTATTCATGAGGAAATGGTTGGCGACCTGCTAAGGAGCTTGGATGTGCGCAAGTCGATGGGGCCGGATGGGATGCACCCGAGGGTACTGAAAGAACTGGCGGAGGAGCTGGCCGAGCCGCTTTCCATCATTTATCGGCAGTCCTGGCTATCGGGGGAGGTCCCAGTTGACTGGCGGCTAGCCAATGTGACGCCCATCTATAAGAAGGGCCGGAGGGCAGACCCGGGGAACTATAGGCCTGTCAGTTTGACCTCAGTGCCAGGAAAGCTCATGGAGCAGATTATCTTGAGGGTCATCACGCGGCACTTGCAGGGCGAGCAGGCGATCAGGCCCAGTCAGCATGGGTTTATGAAAGGCAGGTCCTGCTTGACGAACCTGATCTCCTTCTATGACCAAGTGACGCGCTTGGTGGATGAGGGAAGGGCTGTGGATGTGGTTTACCTTGACCTCAGTAAGGCTTTTGACACCGTTCCCCACAACATTCTCCTCAAGAAACTGGCTGCTCGGGGCTTGGACTGGCGTACGCTTCGCTGGGTTAGAAACTGGCTGGATAGCCGGGCCCAGAGAGTTGTGGTGAATGGAGTCAAATCTGGTTGGAGGCTGGTCACAAGTGGTGTCCCCCAGGGCTCGGTACTGGGGCCGGTCCTCTTTAATATCTTTATCGATGATCTGGATGAGGGCGTCCAGTGCACCCTCAGTAAGTTTGCAGATGACACCAAGCTAAGTGCGTGTGTCGATCTGCTTGAGGGTAGGAAGGCTCTGCAGGAGGATCTGGATAGGCTGGACCGATGGGCTGAGGCCAACTGTATGAGGTTCAACAAGGCCAAGTGCCGGGTCCTGCACCTGGGGCACAACAACCCCAAGCAGCGCTACAGGCTGGGAGATGAGTGGTTGGAAAGCTGCCTGGCAGAGAAGGACCTGGGAGTATTGGTTGATAGTCGGCTGAATATGAGCCAGCAGTGTGCTCAGGTGGCCAAGAAGGCCAACAGCATCCTGGCCTGTATAAGAAGCAGTGTGGCCAGCAGGTCTAGGGAGGTGATTGTCCCCCTGTACTCGGCTCTGGTGAGGCCGCACCTTGAGTACTGTGTTCAGTTTTGGGCCCCTCGCTACAGGAAGGACATGGACGTGCTCGAGCGAGTCCAGAGAAGGGCGACCAAGCTGGTGAGGGGTCTGGAGAACAAGTCTTATGAGGAGCGGCTGAGGGAGCTGGGCTTGTTCAGCCTGGAGAAGAGGAGGCTCAGGGGCGACCTTATCGCTCTCTACAGTTACCTTAAAGGAGGCTGTAGTGAGGTGGGGGTTGGTCTGTTCTCCCACGTGCCTGGTGACAGGACGAGGGGGAATGGGCGAAAGTTGCGACAGGGAAGTTTTAGGTTGGATGTTAGGAAGTACTTCTTTACCGAAAGGGTTATTAAGCATTGGAACGGGCTGCCCAGGGAGGTGGTGGAGTCGCCATCCCTGGAGGTCTTTAAAAGACGTTTAGATGTAGAGCTTAGTGATATGGTTTAGTGGAGTACTTAGTGTTAGGTCAGAGGTTGGACTCGATGATCTTGAGGTCTCTTCCAACCTAGAAATCTGTGTCTGTCTGTGTCTGTGTCATAACCCTCAATTAGTCCAAACAGCAGTTTCTCCCCTCATCTAATTCAATTTCCTTGCTGGAAAATGGGACTACAGGACTCAAAGTTGTTGTAATGATAGACTTTCCTGTAAGGTTCCTGAAATTGAAACTCCAAGAACCAGGATATTTACAACTTTTAAGATTTATGAAGTTTGGACCTTTAAAAGTGTTAACTCTAATTTTTTTTAACTCTAACTAGGCTTGTCTGGACATGGTCTTTAAACAACGCGTAGTAACTATCTGTAGCTAAGTTGTACAGAATTGCCTTTTCCACACAGACCTGTCATGTCATTATGGAGTCCCCTTAGGCCAACAAGTATAGGCTCAACTGTTTAGTTTCAAGTTGTCTCTTGCAGCTCTTGCAGCCCTGCAGCCGCTCCAGACCCTGTGATGGGCCCCGAGGCTAGGTCAGGGAAACAGACTGTAGCAGTGCAAGTTCCCCCTGTAACCAAGATGAAACAATGGATGAGAAAGTCAGGTTGTTTAGAACGCAGAAGAGCTCTTACTCAGACTGGGGAGGAAGAAGGTGGCAAAATAGGCTACTCCAAAGTGGCTGGGCCATCACATGAACGGGAAGATCAAGAGGAAGATATCATAAGAGCATCAATAGCTGGGAAGCCCTGTGAGCTCCTATGCTAGTCTGCAAGATACATTAAAACCAGTCTCCTCCAAACTAGTTTCTCTGTTCCTTTAGACTTCCTTGAAGCAAACATTCAATAATTGGTGTGTCTATTCCCCTTACCAAGATAATCTTCCTGAAGTGATTACCCTCTTTAGACTTTGATTCAGGCTTTGCTTTCAAGCCAAATACTCTTCTACTGTTTTTCCTCTGCTTTCTTCCTGCAGCCCAGATGAACCAAAGATCATTCCAGAGGGAAACAGCACAGAGCAAAATGGAGAAACTGAGGGATGTGATAACATACATAAAAGCACTAGAGAACCTCTCATATCCTCCACACAGAGAATAGGCACTTATGCATTTACTACTAAAGCAGGAATAACAAGGCAAATCCTCTTTGAAAGAAATCACAATCTGATTTCCTACTTCTTAATCAGATGATTACATGTCAGTTCAGGAGCTTGGTTTGAATTGCATGCATCTGCAATTCTTATAGCTCACAGACTCTGTCTCCAGAAAGTCCATTAGCAATCTAATGGACTGAAAGTAACATAATCAACTTCAGGGAGCTCCAATAAAATTATTTTGGGAATGAGGAAAATATTTATTTTAGCCTTTCAAAAAAAAAAAAAAATCCACAGAGACAACGAGCTTAGGCAGCATTCTGACCATAATGAGATAAATCAGTTTTCGGCTACTGTGGACAGTAATGAGGACCTGCTGTTCCTTATAAGACACAGTTATGGAGGAGAGATTCACTAGCCATTTTTTATTCCTCTTGCAGCTGCAGAAACTTGGTGCCATTTATTATTATTTATGACAGTATTTCATACAGAACGGCAGGTCTTCATTAAGAAAAACATTTACCACAAACATTTACCTCTCTTACACAGAGATCAAGTCATATAGCTCACAGCATATAAAAATCTACTTTCTCTTTTTCAGGAGACAAATGACAATTAAAAAAAAAAAAAAGGAATTAAAAATTACACATCACCTCAGGCAATTTTTTTTTTTCCCAAAATTATTACATATTTTTAATTTCAGTAACAGAAGATGATACCACAATTAAGAAAGTTTGAATACCTAGTTTTCATTCAGGCCTTAAATAGAGCAGGACAGGGCTCAGTGAAAAAGCAAATGTCTTAGAAATTTGTATTCTATCAAAAACACAAATATATGAGCTCTTCTTCAGACCAAAATTAAAAATCACATGATAAATCTTGTAATTAAAAGCATAACAAAATTCAGAACTGCTTATAAATTGCAGATATGACTCACTAAATGAGAGCATATTCGCATGTGTTAAAAGCAAAATGGGTAAGCCCACTAATAAAGTTTTCAAAAAAAAATTAAATGGAAAAAAAAGTCTCATACTACAAGTAGGGTGTGGTGGTGGTGAAGATGCAAGGTATTTGAATTTCTCCTCTTTCCAGAGATGAATAGGAAAAACAAAACAAAACAAAAGCAACTAAACATCCTTGCATTTCCAGGGTCATAAATATATCTTGTATAACAAAAACATTGCAATTCAAAAAAAAAAAAATCCAGTTGAATAGTTAACACCACAGCACCTACCCAAGTTAAATGAAAACCAGAAAGTAGGCCAGGCTAATAGGCATGTTTAGCTTCCAGAAACAAACAAACAAAATAACACCAAAAAAAAACAACCACACTAGTTTTTGAGATTGGAGCATTTTATAATACAGATTTATGACTTTATCCCTCCTCTGTGTCTATACTTTTATCACAAATATTTCATACAGATTACCTATGAATATTGAAATAATACCTGACGTTCACACATACTGTTCAGAAAAAAGTCCTGCTAATCTTTAATGACAGTTTCAATAATCCATCTCACACATATACTTCTAAGCAGCTGCACACCACCTCGGCCACACGCTGTTGCCTTCAACAGAAGTCCTGCTAAAAATCCTGTGCAACAACTGCTAAAAATATAACCTTTGGATATTGCTTTATTATTTTTGGTTTATTATAAGTTGCCAAGGAACCATACAGTACTGTAACCTAACGTTATACAAAATAACACTGTGTGAACCATATTTGCAAGGGACCATAGCTCCCAGCAATTAGCAGATAAATACTATCTTTAACAAATAAGACTGCAACTACATGAAATCATTCCAGGAAATCATACAGTCATTTTAAACTTGAGATTACAACATTTCAGGACTGTTTTCTGATCACAGTATATCCTGAGTCTGGCTGGGATGGAGTTAACTTTCCCTGCAGCAGCCCACACAGTGCTGTGCTCTGCACTTGTAACTACAGCAGCACTGGTATCACACCAGTGTTGTGTCTGCTGCTGAGCAATGCTGGCACCGCATCAGGACTCCCTCCAAGCCACCCAGAGCCAGCAGGCTGGGGGTGGGCAAGTGATGGGGAGGGGACATCACCAGGCAGCTGACCTAAACCAACCAAAGGGATATTCCATACCACATGATGTCACACTCAGCAATAAAAAGGGGGGCTCTCATGGGGAAGGGGGCTGTCCTCACGAATAACCATTATGCATTTTGAGGCCCTGCTTCCCAGGACATGGCTGAACATCAGTCATTGATGGGAAGTTGTTTTTTTGTTGTTGTTGTTTTTCCCTTTCCCTTTAGTTCAATCATTCTGATCTCAAACCTCGAGCTCTGTGTCGTATTTTCTCCCCCTTCCTCTTTGAGAGGGAGGAGTGAGAGAGTGGCCATGGTGGAACTCAGCTGCCCACCTGATTAAAAGCACCACACAGTATAAGAGCAGGTGACCATTCAGGGCCAAATCCTGCTACTGAAACTCTGATAAGCTCCCAGTAATTTAGAATGGTGAGTTAAAGGTAAAATAGCATGAGAGAAGCCTGAAAAAGGACTTTGAGATTTGGATCACAAAGAAGCCACAAAATAGTGTGTTAGAACTAAGATTTGTGAAAGTTTTTTTGTTGTTGTTGTTAAGGAGGCATAATAGGGAATAATTCGGAGTGATGATAATTTTAATTTTTTTTTTTATGATCTACAGATATGGAGGTCTCTGCACTTCTGCAAACACTTCTCTCACTTCTGCGAACAGTTTAAAATTTCTTCCAAAAACTCTCTGCATCGTGCAATAATTAAAAGTATTAACCTAATACTCACTGTGTACTTAGATAAGAAACCACTTTCAGTTGTAAAATGTATTTCAAAAAGAGATCTTTATTTTTAATGTTTTCTGTGAAGACAAATTTTACAGGAACTATATAATCAAGCATATGTCCTATAAAAAGAAAACAGTATTCTGTTCACCTTTGCTATGTACGCTATGTTGCCAATCTCACTTATTTAAATACATATCTTGCTTAACTTTAATGTAAAGTTTATTTGGTCATAGTGCACATAACGCCACTACAGGAATGCAGAAGAAAAAAAAACATTATGGCTTTTCTCACACTTGTACATGTGTCATAAAGTTTGTAGAAACATTGCCTTGGACATGCAAGATAGCTTTTTGTAGTCCCAGAGACTGCAGCAGCAACAGGAAAGAGTAAAAAAAGTAATCTATATTCCAGAATTTTGTTTTCAAATAAACAAAAGTAATGACATAAGGAAAGATGTTCTGGCCAGATCCAACAGTGCCAAGTAGTTTGAGCAAGGCATATATTTGTAATTGTAGTAAGATATTTCTTCATAAAGGCAGCATAATTTAAAATGTAGCTCAGCAAATAATGATGAAAATCAAATCTGTTAAATAGTAATTAACTTGCAATTAGCTCAAATTAGTCAAGAGTCATGTACACAATAGGTGATAGAGTCCATAGTGTATTTGAGTTAGAGTAATTGCTATATAAAGCTGAAATTGAGGAGAAATTCAGCAAGAACAAGTGCAGTTAGGAAGATTTTTTTTTTTTGAGTCGAACATAAGGATCGAAAATGAAGAGTGAACTCCTGGTAGGGTTGAGAAAATGACTCAACAGATTAAGGAGAGAAAACAAACAATTACTGGGGAAACAGAAGATATTTAAAGTAGCCCAGAAAGTAAAAGAAAGCTGACAGAAGAAATCACCACAGATTACAAGAGCTTCGTATGGCATGAAAATCCATGAGGGACTGACTGATTAAGTGTAAGGATAGGAAATACCTAGAATGAAGAAAATTGAAGGGCTCAAAATAATATTTCTGTAATTTATTATAATTATGCATGAAGACTGTATGGTATTCCACCTTGAGAAACAGTCCCCAAAATCAACACTGATCTTGTTTCATGGGGAAAAAGAGTACTGTTGGTTCATGATTTGTTATAGAATCATAGAATGATCTAAAAGTTGGCACTAGCATACAGAATAAACCAGCAACCGTATAACTGATATAACATGGGATAAAAAGGTACCACTACAACAAAATACAAATGCAACTCACTCAATTTACTCAATAGATATTGCCATTCAAGGTGGCAGGGGAAGGAAAGGTGTGGAATGAAAGAATGGAATGAAAGAACCAGGGGCATGTTTTCTCATGAAACATACCCTTCAAGCTTCAGAAAGAATGTCGTAAGGGTTAGTATCTGATTATTTCTACAAGTATTAGGAAAATGCCTTCTATATTTCTTCGAAGGCTTGGAGAAATGGGCAAGAAATACTAAAATAGAAATGTAAAATAAACCTATAATATACTAACAGGGCATGGCAATGCCAGCGAGTCTGAAGAGATGTGACGACACAAAACACAATAATAATAATAAAAGATTTTATTTAAGCCTGATTATAATATAGTTTAGCTATATATCATGCTTGGTAGAGAATTTTAAGTGATGCAAAAAAAAACCTTGCTTTTAGGAGGAGCTAATGATAAAACTCACTAGAGGAGAAGCAATTCCTGAATTGGCTCAAGATTTAAGATGAACATATACAAGAAATGCTCTGAAATAGACATTGTTCTATAGAAAATTCCTTGTAAGAAAGGTGAAGAAAGCTGAAAAGAAGCCCAAAAAGAAACCCATGAGAGCTTTGACTTGAAATTTTAGCTTGCTTAAATTGAAATAGAAGAATGATGTAAAAATGAAGAAAATATTTAAAAATAAATTAAAAAGAGCCAGCTATATTTTAAAAATATTTGTATAAATGTTTTAAAGCTTTCTTTTTATATATAGACTAGCATAGAGATTCTTTAACAGCACCACCGTAAAAGCTCAGAGTACAACTATATTACCTATGAAAAATGATTTTAAATGGGCTTCCAAAAAAAGTTAGTGTGCTCAAACAGCAGAGTAAGAGAGGCTATTAGACATAAGAGGACATCCTTCAAAAAGCAGAACTTGCGTCTACCTGAGAAAACTGAAAAAAACAAACAAAATGTGTTAAGATTAACATAAAACCAGAATCAGGAAAACAAACCCCCAAAGATTTCAAGAAGTAACTTGCTAGAGACATAAAAATGAAAATTATCAAATATACCTATGAGAGCAAGCCTGTCTGAGCATGCGAAGCTGATGAATAAGTATGAAGTCAAGGAAGGAAATACGAATGAATCCTACACATCCCTGTTCACATCCAGACTTTTCCAGTTTGGAGAGATTCTCTATATAGGGTAAGTAGAAGATACTGCCTCAAAATAACTTATCAATAAAAAATAAAAATCGTTTAGATAGATTGATAGAATGAATAGAAACATCTGGTATACACCTAGAGTTTCTAAAGGAATCTGGATATGGAATCTGTGATTATGAAACTGTGGTTTGTAAACTACAATTTAAAATTAGTGTTAATACCACTGGAACTAAAGAAGATAAGCACAGTGTCAGGGGACCAGGGTATCTGACCAGAGAAATCTAAAATATTTTACCTCATTGATTAAACATTAAGTACTTCCGAAAGAGTCAACATTCTGGAGGGAAACTGGGCCTCCTGGATCTCAGTAAAAAGAGTGATCCAATTGATACACAATGCACTTGTTTCCCTCTCTCCACCCCCACCCCCCAAAAAAAAAGTTGGCTATAGTCTCTCACTGAAGACTAACATAGGATAGGAAGAAAGGTACACTTGCAGATCAATAACTGGTACGAAGGAAACAAAGACTGGCACGTATACCCTTGCATGTATATGCTTATCTGCATAGATTTTCAGATAGGCTTTATAAAAACAAACTCTAAAGTATTCTTCATTATAAATTTCACTCTGACACTGGTGTTTAAAAGCAATTCTTATAGAAGAAAGCTGTATGCTAAAGAGTCACTTCATGAAAGCTGCTATTTACCTCCTAATCAATCATTAGTTATCTTCAAAAAGAAAAAAAAATATTAAGAAAGTAAAAATAACAAACAATTTCTAAGTTACTACTGAATGTAGGAGTCCAATTTGGTTATTTTAAAGAATTTATGTTAATTTAAACATGAAAGCTACAGTAAGAAATAAATTGTTGCACATCTTACTCAGAAACATCACATAACAAGGTCATTGTGGCTGAGGCACTTATTCCTCCACAACAATTTGCCAAAATAAGAGCTAATAACACAACTTACAGCTACTAAATTGCACGTATGTGTCTTGATGCTCAATGGATAAGGAAATTTATTTCTGTAAATTAGCAATGCAATAAACAAAACCGCATTCTATTTATTCATCGCCTTTAAATAATCAGCATTGCCAGGAGATGACACACTGTTACTTGAGTACATTTTCTTGTCCTTATTATATGAATTAAACCCTGCATCAACTGACCACCCAAACAACAGATACAGCAGAGCAACACCAGTAGTTACTCAGAGGATTGAGATAGTCCCCACTCTTAGGAAACCAGATATAGCAGGCAAGAGTTTTCTAAGACAAAAACATGATCATTTTTATTCACGAATGAATCTGTGAGTGTTCCAAAGGCCAATAGTTTATTTCCAATGGCCTTCGCAACACTTCTCTGTGGTACTTGTACATCAGTGCAGAAACATGGAGCTCTGCACGCAAGAAGTTCTGCTGTCCCTCCCTCAGGCTTGAGAGTCCAAGAGCAAGTGATACCAGTGCCATGATCGCTAGCCAGGTTGTTGACGAGGGGGAGAGGGGGAGAGGGGGAGAGGGGGAGAGGGGGAGAGGGGGAGAGGGGGAGAGGGGGAGAGGGGGAGAGGGGGAGAGGGGGAGAGGGGGAGAGGGGGGAGAGGGGGAGAGGGGGAGAGGGGGAGAGGGGGAGAGGGGGAGAGGGGGAGAGGGGGAGAGGGGGGAGAGGGGGGAGAGGGGGAGAGGGGGAGAGGGGGGTTTTTTAGGGCACCTGAGGAATTTTCAGTTATTAGTAGCAGGAGGACTAGAGAACGAGCAGGTAAATAAGGCTTTTCTGACAGGAGGGAACTAGTGATCGGCTCAGTTCTCCAGGCCTTCTGTACACAAACCTCCTGGTATGTAGCCCGAGAACACAATTCTGGCTAACAGAAGAACAGTCAGCCCCCTTTCACTCAGCTAAGCTATAATAAAAGGAGTTTGAGGCAATGACTGTGCCATATCACTGTCCTACAAGTATTATGAAAAAGAGAGAACATGCTAGGCCTGGTGTCAGGTTAGCTATTTTGCAGAGAGAAAAATGCACAAAACTATCTTGATCAACTGTGAAACATGGCTAGAATAAAGAAAGCTGAAAATACTTCAAACATTACTACAAATGACAAAAATCTCATCTGTCTAAAGACTGTGGAAAAGGAATATAAAGTTTTAAAGGAGAAAAGAGTAAGAGGAAGTAAAATGCTTGATCCACAGCTCAAGGGCAGACTGGAAACAATTCTACCTCATGCAGACATAAAATTGCTAGAAGGATGTTCTCATAAACAAAAGTGCTGGAGGCCATGCCATCGTCCACCTCCTCCTGTTTCTCTCTACATCTGAGGAAGCCAAGTACATCTCATAAAACAGAAGATGCACACGTTTCAGGAGTATCCCAGAGGCAAAAAGAAAGAATAGTGAAACAGTAACAGCTTTCAGAGCTGAAGATACAGCCTCTTCTATTTAGGTTAAAAATCCTCTAGGGCCTGTTCCTAGTTCTGATTTCCATGTACTTGCTGGATTTTCCACAGCTTCATTATTCAAAGAAAATAGCTAGGTTTTACTGAGGTTGGCCATTGGGGGCAAAATTCAGATGCTGCAGAAAGGCAGATGAAGGTATTTGCACCATGTTAGTTCCCATTGCACTCTCTGGGGCACCTATTAAACCTTCTGGGCTAGAACAGGATTTAAATGAGGAACAGACACCTAAACACTTTGCAGGCCATAAGAGAACAGGAGAAGAAGTGTTTTACATTAAAATTTATTCAGTGTTAATATTTTTCTAGCTATTCGTTACAAACACTTGGACATTTTATTTTGAAAAGGTCTAAATGCAACTTGCTAACTTTTAAAACATTTTTGAGTCTTCCATTCCTTTATAGCAGAAGAACAATCGGACCTAAAGCGAAGGTGAAGGAAGAAAAACACCAAACCACTTCAGAACAGAAATAACTCAAAATTTATATGAAAGAAGCAGAAAACTGATTGAAAGGATGAAGATTTCCACATAAAGCAGCTCCCTGCCTTGCCACTGATACGACTAGATAAATCAAAAATAAAACAATCTAATAGTAATAAGTATAAGAATAACAATCTGGGAATAGCACTGCACTGAAATGCAGAGGTGACCTCCTCTTAAGGTAATGCAAAACTTTCAAAATAAAATTTAGAAAAGGTCAGTTTAATCCATTGATTTATTCACAAAATTGCACAAGATTCAGCTGAGAAAAGCAGCCAAGTAGACCATGATGTTTTTTTAATATCCATATGAAATGGCACTCAGACAGGTTTAACACTTGATTTAAAGCAAACTGATGGCTAAGTTACACATTTAGATAGGAATGCTGGGGTAAGGTCAAACCACTATCATTAACATCCCAAGGAGGAAAGCTGATAATTACTAATGCTTAAAAGCACCAGCAGCCTACTGACTGCATGGATTTTCTCAGACTTTTGTTCAGCCAGTTTCTCAAGTAAAAAATAGCATTCAAAGACTTTTAGTTCATACAATGTAAGCCTCACTCATTAGTAATCCTTGGAGCTTGACTTCATTTGAACCTGTTCTGAGCCTGGATAGCAATTAGTATTGCCCTCCAGGTAAGGGAGTGTAGATTTATTCCCAAGAGGTGGTTTAACTTCCTCAACCTACTTTAAAATTAGATTTACTCTGTTACAAATCGTAAGTGTTAAATGAGTAAAACTATTAAACAAGGAATACTGCTGGGCTAAATGGCTAAGCATTTAATGGTTTACCACAGTATTACCATTTTAATGGCCTATTAAAACAATTGGAAGAATATCAGCAGTATGAAGAATCAAGTAATTTATATACAAGTTTGATAAAGTACCGTATGTTGAGCAAAAAGTGAGCTCATTTTCTTACACTTAAGAAAATTAGAGGAAGGGGCATTTTAAAAGAAAAGGTTACTTTAGAGCTGAAGTACATTTACCTTATACTAATTTTGTAAAAGGATTTACAACATATATTTTGCCGTCAAGATTTTTTGTTTATTTTATATAGCTCATTCTAACTAAATGCAGATGGTCTAAACTGATATCACAAAACAGAACAGCTCAAATAAGATATTAAAAACCTGACTCAAATCTAATTCATCTCTGTGCTGAATACTCATCTCTCCTCCTTTTGCTCCCCCGTTAACGTTAGTGCCAAGGTCATCAATATGTTGAATTACCTGACAGCATTCTGAGTTTTGAATGACTGAAACACTGAAATAAAAACCTCTGGTGTAATGGCTGCCAAGAGGTCTTCCAAGAAATTTAGGGTCCAAAAAATCATATATATATATAAAAAGTTTTCTGTATAAGTTAAGACAGAAGTATTCTTTCTATTTGGCCAGTTTATCACTTGCCCTTGACTAATCGTTAAAGTAAAACTCTGTTTAGTCTTTAAAATATCCCCCCCCCCACAAAAAAAAAAAAAAAAAAAGCTACAAAAACCTGTCAAATTCCTTCCTTACTGACCTTGCACCAGAGGATGTTTTGCAGTTAAAAAGAGAAACACTTGACTTACTAATGAAGTTTAAGAAATGGGTCAAAAAGAGGAAATTTTTTTCTTTGACTAACTTACCACAATGAAGTTCAATCAAAAGTTATGTGTATAACATCTCCCTAAAAATTCAAAGATTATACAGCTGTTTCAAGGAAGTCAGTTTCTAAAATCAAAACAGCAAGGCCAGAAACTTATGCTCTAGGCTATAATTGCTGTTCTTATAAACTAACATGTTAAAAAAATAAACTTAAAAAGTAAGGCTTCTTCTCATTGCCCCCTCCCTGCAGTCCAGTTTTTAGCAGTGATAGTGTTAATTTTGGATATTTCCTGAGAAGTATTAATTGTGTAATTAATTTCATCAGTTGGCATAATCACACAGCGAGAATGATGTGTTTCAGTTTTTGTCTAGAGATGGAGTGGATGGTAGGGTTGGTATTTTTGTTTTGTTTGGTCTTTTTCTTTTTTGAAAATACATATAAGCCCAGTACATTAATTTGATTGATGGCTACATGAAAAACCATTAGTAGCTACATGGTATATGGATTTTCAGAAAGCTTGCATTAGACAGAACTGGTGAATGTTGGAGAGAAAGTTTGAGCACTGTAAAAGGAATGCCAGCCTATGTATTATTTTGGCAAATCTAATCACCACTGGTTCTTAAGACTTCTTTTTTTTTTTTTTTTTTTTTAAATCAGGATACCTAGTTTCTTCCAACACACATGGGATATTGTTTTTTCCTTTCTATCCCAAAGGTTTCACAAGCACTTATGGTGAGGTATTTGTTAGATTTCTTTGTGGTTTGTTTTTTAATTTCTCTCCTTCTTTCTTAGCATCATATTTTCTTTTTTGTTTGTGGCAAGAAAAAAAATAAAACCTTTGAGCAGTAAAAGCAGAAAGTGGTAAAGTGTGAATATCTTTATGCCTCTCAGCCTACTGCAATTGGAACAAACATTTCAAAATTTCCAGATTCATAAAACAAAGACCTCAGTATTTATCTCATTAATGTAGGTATATGTGAGTAGCTGACAACTGGAAACTTGAAATATAGCAAGACCATAGCCCGTGGATTGTAACTACTCCTGTCTTCACTTAGCAAGTGACCTTCAAAAATCACATGAATGATGCAACTTCAGTGCAATCAGTAACACAACTTTTCAGACTCTATACTTTGCTTTGTGGTTTTAAGACAAGCGTTTGATGTCATTTGAAGATAGATTTTTGTGGTATAATACAGATAAGGGTTAGGTCGAGTTTCTGTTCTTTCTCACAAAGGAAATCCTTCAGACACGTTCATAAAACAGCAGGAAGGACACCTACTGTCCTTACACATTCATATCATAATGTCTTTTCTTCTTTCTAGAGGACTTTTTCCTAGAAAAGCCTATCAGATAAGATCAGTATCATAATCAATACATCATTGGGAAACTGCTGGCAGCATACCAACTGTTAATTAACGCTACCATTGTCATACCTGATTACTTTTCAAAGTACTCTGGAACAATTGAATTTAAATAATATAAATAAGGATAAAACATTTAATTAATACTGAAAAGACAACTATCTCCTCTATAAGTGTGAATGGCACACTTTCTACAGAGAGCAAACTGAGTTAGTGCTGTCTCAGAATTTAGACCCCCTCCCCCCCCAATTCCCCTTCACGTTGAGCACAGTATAAAGCTCCTCTTGAGAGCATAGTAAAGCCAAAGGGCTGGGTGGTGGTGGGGAGTGTGTGGAGATGAAACTAGTATTGTAGGGCCCAAACATATGCAAGGGGCTGCACGATACTAAAAGGATTTGTACTACTCCTGTAGCAGCACTTATGTTGTGCATAGCAGGTAAAAAGAAAGGACAGAGCAAATATACACCTTGCTCATGTGAATGGACAGAAGCAAAGTTAGATGGTATAAAAGGCAGCCTTGGCTTCCCCTCAACCCAATCTTGCTAGCATACAGCAGAACATATGCAGAATTCCATAATAAATCATCTTTTTCCTCATCATCTTTTCTAGGATGGTATTTTCCATTTAAATCAGTGGATCAGAATTAGAAAGCACAGCGCAGTGCATCTGCTAGGCAAAATGACTTAATGTTTCACTCCAGTCTTACAGATGATCAGATTCAGATCTTTATAAGCAAGTAACTTTCCTGCCCTACCTAAAATGCAAGATTCTGAAATATTCCCTCCTCCTGGATTTTACTAATGAATTAAACAGTCAAAGCTCAGTAAGCAAGTCACCTAGAAGACTCACACTAAGATTGTCACCCAATGGAAAAATATTTGCAATAGATTTTTTTTTTCCAAAAGGATGATATGGAATATCATCCAACAGATGGATATGTTTAGTTGAGAGAAATACAAATGGAACATTTGAATAGCTCAGAGTTCTGAGCAGGCAGAGAGCACAGCCCAAGCTGGGGTTACAAATTCTTAGCCAAGACAACGGAAATCTAGCTCCCAAGAGCCCTTCCTGAAGGTGGGACTTGTGATCTGGCCCTAGAGTCAAGGATGTGGAAGCCTGGACAGGTGAATCCAGCAAGAGCACCGGCAAGATGACAGGAAAGTTCCCCTCCACCCAACACTCATCCAGTGACTGAACACAGTGTAGAATTAATATTTATTCAAAAAGTTCCCAAATAGCTCTGCTATCTGCACCCTTATTTTCAGTCACAGCTGTATTTTAATATCTGATATTCTGGATCATGAATGTCACAAGCCATATAAGACAGCAATACTCCTTGAATTTCTTTTCCTTATAAAATTTCCTACCCTTTAATTTCAATCACTGGCCTATTGTTCTTCAATTACAGACAGGGTAAATAGCATTGACTGATCTGTTTCCATTATGCCAAGTATTAAAAATCTAATCGTCTTGTTATGTGGCAGTCAAAATTTATATATATATAATTTTTTTTTTCCATGAACTTTTGCATACTAGGTTTTCTTTAGATATTTTTTCTGAGCCTATGAGGTATAGTATGATAGAACAGCCAGATCCAGCTGCAGATCATTGCTGTGAAATATCTTTTGGAGAGCCTCAGATTTTTCCATCTCCCTATTGTATCATCTAAATAATGTCTCTCACCATAATGTTTCAGACTATCAGACTTATTTGATATTAAAAATTGCGTGCAGTAACAAAAAAATTAAAAAAAACGTCTAAAGCATTCCCTAACAACTTAATTGCCTCTGAATCCAAGGAGAAAATTTGCTTAACCCAGAATTGATCGCATATCCCAGAGATCATTAGGTGCATTCTAGGCAGGTCCAAATTGACTATGAGGTTAGAGAAGAAAGTAAAATGCCTCCCATACTTATGATTTTTATTCATCTGTTGCTTACATGTAATTTTGATCTTCTGGGTAGCAAGCACCTTGTCTTTATTTTTGCTGCTTAGAAGCACGAGAAAGGGAGAAGAATGATTTCAGAAAAAATAGAATAGAAAGTTTTTAGATCTTCTGATGGCAACGTCCACCACTACTACAATATTGTGTATCATTAAATTTATCCTTACTCTTGACAAGACAGGCAGTCTTATAAAGGCAGTATAATGAGATTTACCAGTTAGCTGAAGTTTGGCAAGGAGGGGGGTTAACCCAGGCGTGAGAAGTAGATCCAGGTGAGAGAAGTGGGAAGCCTGAAAGGAGAAATCTCTTGGGAGACATTATCTAACCTAATTATATGAATGATATTTGTTGTACCTCTGAGGGCTAACAGCAAAAAAGCAGCTTTGAACAGTTTGCACACTGGGAATAAGTGCATCCTTAGAGATGGGAAGAGAAAGAAAGCCAAAGCAAACGATCTCTGAGATAAAGCCTGACAGGAAACTTTAAATAAGCTGGAAAACAATGACCACAACCTTCACAACACAGCATTGCAGGATGCATAAGGTTGGTGTACCCCTCTGTAGGCAACTGAGCATGGGATGACTCCAATGACTGACACAAACTCTTCAGTTTATAATCAGAAAAAGATGGCTGAAAATCAAATGAAGAAGTATTTGATGCCTGTTATAATAATAACAGAGCTCTTTTAAATATGATAGTGCTGCATAATTAGGTTTCCCTTTCTATGCATGTACAAATAAAAGTTTCCAAAGAAATTTGGAAAAAAAAATAAAAACACATGCACATAGAAAGGGGGGTGGGGAGGGAGGCCCCTAAAAAACTCAAACCCAAACAAAAGTAAGTTGGAAAAAATTAAGTTCACCAATCAGGTTAATTCTCAGTCCTTCAAAGCTGCCTATATAAATGCAAATATATAGCCCAATAACCCATATTCTGACAAATATCCAAATTAGCATTTTAAAAGGTGAAAGCCAAAAGTTATGCAAAAATCAGCAGTTATATAAAGCATTAATGACCCATTACTGTATTTCACAAAGGGTAAATAACCTATGCATCTAATTTTCACTGGAACATTCTAAATTTCTAATGATGGCCTTGTGTCCTGATCTTACTTTCTAGAGAGCAGTGCAGTAAAGTTTCCAATTTTCATTTTTATCAACAGAATTATTTTATTTTGGAGTAATTACCAGGTGTTCACAGTCCCACAGCAGACAACAACAAGTACAATCTTTGGATTTTACAAAGAGACAGACTGACTTAGCACATAGAAAACATTCAGAATGGTGAACCTTATCTGGATTGAAAATAAAAGCTGAGCATTACTAGCTGAAAACCACGCCTTTGCTCAAAAAAAAAAAAAAAAAGAACAAAACAGCTGTTAACCTTGGTGCTTGGTAAGAAAGACATTAGTTTACTGTGGAAAAAAAAAGAGTAACGCTTCTGCTTTAAGAGTCTGGCAGCAGTGACAAACACAGGCACATTACTTTTAAAGTTTACTTTTATAAGATTAAAAATATATTCATGCAAACAAAAACTTTGTCACAAATATATCTTGTTTATGTTGGTCACCTTCAGTTTGGGAATCTTTCACTGAACAACCTACTTTGAAAGCCAATTAAATTGCTTTCAATTCAGCTGAGAACAAGAAAGTGGTAGTTCGTTCAAACAGCCTATCTGAAGAAACTTCAGGATTGATCCTTTCTTCCATTATACCAGTTTTCCATCAATGCAGCTCTGATAGTGTCAGTGTAGTTACACTGGCAAAACACTGGTTTAACTGAGGAGAGAATCAAACCCTTCACTTGTAACAACGTCTGTCAAGAGACTAGACTAAGTCACTTTAATTGAGTTCTTCTCGCTTTCATTGTGCAGAAACAAAGGAGGAATAAAAAGAGATCAAAGAGCCCTTATTTGGAACTAACATAATTGCGTTCCCTTGGAGAGAATGGTGAGCCTGAGATTACTGAAAGGAGATAGACTCTGAATATATAAACTAGACTAGAGTGATAGTGGAGTGTTTTAAGGGGGAAAAAAAAAAAAGCATATACAGAGATTTATTGTAACCTTTCATCATTTTGTAACCGAAGCAGTGCATGTTCTAGTCTCTCTCTCACTGTTATATGATATGTCAGCTACATTTTTCTTAAATTTCAGCTTCTGAGAATATGCTTCATCTATGTATTACTTTAAACAATGTTTCTAACATACTGCAGTAGTCTGGAAAATTTTCATTTCCTAATGAAATGTTAAGAATAGTTTTCTAGCCTTGTACGTTCTGCTGTTAGGGTTTTATAAAATGGGCAAATTCCAAATCTGAAAAAGATAGTGTACAAGGGTAAGTTGCCAAACAAAATGGCAGGTAGTGGAAAGAAAAAATTGGCTCTTTGAAGAATCAGCTGGCATATGCCCTTGCCTTTGACTCCACCACTCTACCATGCAAAGGTGAAAAATGTTGCAGTGTAACTGATTATGTACACAATGATGGGAGATGTGTAAGTGAATAAGAGTAATCGTGCACACAAACTATCAACAAAGCTTAGTGTTTGAGACTCCAAAATTAGAACCAGGATTTATAAAGGCAACTTAGGATGTTAAATACCCAAATGCTCTAAGTACATAGGAGGTCTGGGAATGTAACACAATGAAACAATTAGGCTTCAAAAACCTGGCATTTAAAACATCATTCATGACATTAGGAAGGTTCATATAAGAGTTGGCTTTTGGAATTTTTAGCAGATACATGATCCATTCAAATATATAGAATGCATGAAGCAGTGCAAGCAGCACTTACAGATACCTACAAGTCTAGCTAAATACTAAAATAAGTTGTGTAAACAGATCTTATATTGGCAGTTAGAAATGTAACCAAAATATGCTTTGGCAGACAACCCTATACCAGTAGCAGGGTAAAGCAAAAGTTAACCATTACTAGGGCTCAGGACATCATCACTGGCCAGAAACAATCACGGGGAAGTCTGAAGGAAGGAGAGCTTGTTAACCAAACAGTGTGATCCAGATTTCCAGGTAGCAACATCCATGCAGCCTGTTCATACCCCACGGAGAACAGGCAGCAATCATTAGACTCATGCTCTGCTCAGAAAATGCTGATGGCTGTCTCTCTTTCCTCTTGCTTCCAGAGGCAGCCCAACAACACCTTATGAATGAAAATCTAAAGTTGTTTCTGCAAAGCCCTTCTCACTGTGGAGAAATCGAACGAGAAAACACAAACTAAAAGCTCAAGTGACACACTGAACAACAAAAACAAAATAGAGTCCGTGAGTCATTTATGGGTACAATCAATTACAAACATAGCACAAGCTTTTTCATCAGGTCAGAACTGTCAAAACACACTGAATCTTCCAGTGCAGGCTAAGTGGAGCTACAGAGACATGATAAAGGATTATCCAATAGGAGATTTTATTTTTTTTTTTTTTTAGTGTTTTGAAGGCTGATAAGGAAGCCATTGCTTGGAGCTGTACTAGAACTTGCTGTTGCCCCTTTTAATTGTGTAACTAGATTGCTTAGTGATATTTCTTCAAAGGTATGGTTTGCATGAATTCTATCTTGTCTCCAGGGTTAAATCTCTATAAACATCATCAGGAAAAAATCAGCCATGAGAGAGAGGTAGGTAGGCTCACTACAAAATGTGGCTCACAAAATAGGGAAAAAGACCAAAAACAAACAAGCAAACAAACCACAACAGACATGGAATAGTGGAAAGAAGGCTGAACAAGAAAGACAACTAAGGATATTGCAGTAAGCACTTTATTACTGATTGAAAAGAACAAGTCTAGGGAGTTAGCAACCCCAAGTCTTTTGTTAAAGACAGTTTGTCTTTAACTGAATAATCTGCCCAGGGTGACTTTTAACCCAGCATCCTCAGCCTCTGGAGTGTTATCAACCTGGAATAATTTACCTAGCTTGCACACAGGTTAAAATAAGGTCTAGCTTAAGTTTTGGCTAGAACCTGACTCTTCTGCAGCAAGGCTGAAGGCAAAGATCATCGGCACACAGAACGCCCTGCCTTTCCCCACCTATATGAGGGACAACCAAGCAGGAAGAAAGGGAATCCCAGAGCACAGCAACTATGCTTTCAGGAGCACACATGCTGGAAGAGACAGAGGTACTATAAGAGAAATAAGGTTTAATTACAGGAATGCTTGCACACAGGCAAGGATGGTTAGATCTGACAGGCTAATGTCGGAACAAGACCTAACCAGAGATATTAGGTGAATCCTCATTGAAACTAACACTGAGGCTGGTAAGCATCGGTACAGAAACCTGTTTAAGAGGTGGAGAAACAGCCATGAGACTTCCCTTCTCAGAAGAAAACAAACCCACTTAATCAGGATTGCTGTCATACCTGAGGATGTAGAAAGACAGTAAATGATCTTTCAGAGACTGAATTCTGACCATATGAGGCTCTGCATTTTCTCAAAAGCAGGAGCAATTTATCTCATTATTTTAATATAGTCAATTGCATAAAGGTTTTCCTTTAGACTACTCAGTGAGACACTTGTCATAAATTCACAGGGCCAGAAGAAAATATCACAGTACATTTTATATGTTTGCAAATGAGGAGACAGACTAAAGAGAGAGGTTTAACACTGGAATTCATTAAGGAGGACAGGTTACTGGCATGTGATCAGTCACCAACATTTGAGAATACTCGCTTGATTTTAGCTAATATATCAAGATAAAAATTGCAAATTCAAAGCTTGGCTGACACACTGTGCTTTGCAGGTTCCACATATATCCTTCACAAATCCACAGGATTTTTATTAATATGTTTGAAAAATTAAACAAAAAAACCCACATGCAAAGAAACAAAACTATAAATGAACAAAATGACTACCAGATTTTCCTCCTCCCCCTTCCCCAAAGTTACAGAATTGCTTTGCAGTAGCATTACTGCATTGAATTACCCAATTATCTTCTAAATTATAAAAGGCAAATCTTCACCACCAACTGTTCCTAGGACTGCCAGGATGTGCAGTGTTGCAAAACTGTAGCAAAAATGTAAACAAAAGAGCCCTACTGAACAGGGAGGCAGGCTGTCCACATATGCCAATCCCAGAGGCTTCAATCAAAGGAGAGATTGTTTCACAAATAAACTAAGCCAGTGCAACTAATAAACTCCTGCTCTAATTACTGGCTGCAGATGTATCAACTGAAGCAAATGAGACTCAGGCAGCCATTAATTATCTAATGAGGCCAGCAGTGTTTCTGATGAGGTGGGGCTGATTAAATATTAAACAGTAGCATATGGTGAGTGCTAAGAACAAAAGACCTGAATCTGACTCCTTCTCTAGATATTTATATACACACACACACACTATTGCATTAAAAAAATCCCCCTTTGCTAAAACAGAACAATCTCACTCTGAGAAAACTAATTAGGACAGAAATGGAAGCACAAAACTCAAAGGGAGTCTAGTGAGATCTGACTTCTGAAGGTATAACTCAGATGAAAAGGTTTCACATTAAAGGGATGCCAAAAACATTTAGGCGTTGCAGCAGCCATCTCTTTGTTTAACCCTTCTTTTTTAGTGCAATTGTTTGTTTTATTTTTTCTTCCTCCTTTTCTCCTCCATCCCTTCCTTTATTTTGCACTGGAAAAGTCTCATGGCTCACTCACAAGCAATAACTATCAAATCCCTCCTTATTCAAAATTCAAAATATGAACACAGTTCACAATATTAAACCAAGTAATGGTAAGTATAAGCAGGAGAATGGAATCATTGAAATGTTATTCAGACCAGATAGGTACGACACTAAAGTGAAGGAAAAGTCTAACCTTACTCACACAGATGTTGAAACAACTGAAGCCAGCTAATCCCATCAGACTTAAATGGGCCACCAACAGCCAGCACACCAGAGAGCTTCAGATGAGCCACATGTGCTATTTGTTTCCTCCTGTCAGCTGCTCTGTCCTTCATCACAGACCTCCACTGGATGTGATGACTTCTTGAAATGTGAGAATCACCCTTTCCCAGAGTCTGGGGGATGCAGGATGCATGCCAAATCACAGAATGGTTTTCCAGCTCTGAAAAGCAATAAAGTATTTCTTTACTATTCAATGTGTCTGGGCGGCTTTGGTTGCAGCCCTGCCCCTGTACACCAACGTGGTTCAATCCACCAACTCTGGGGACTGCCTGATGTGTTACAGGTCTGCTGTATGCTTCACCCAATGCACACCCTCATGTAAGCATACATCAGCTTGATTTGTCCCAAACTTGTAAGACACATATTAAACTATTCAATGCAAACTATCTGTGCAGTAAGAACTTATTTTTGTGTTTTAAACAAAAACTCTGATCTGGCTGCTGGAAAGGTCTGCCTGCAATCCTAGGGAACCAGAAATTTCCAAGAAGATTGAGAAAGCCTTTAAATCTGTCAGGGCAAAATTGCAAAGACAGAAAAAATTTCAGGTATAAAATAGCCTTATAAGCAGGGGAAACGGTCTAGAATTGGCAATGGCTGCACATTCTCAAAAACTTGTGAAGACTGCTTTTTGAAACTCTAAATAAGCCAAACAGCATTTGCTGTTTATTTCAAAATACGCTCAGATGGCAGCTACTCATCACATTTTACATTGTTACAGTGACAACAATGCAAGTCCTAGATCTACCCAATTACTTTTAGCTGCTGGTTGTATCAATTTTTTACAGAACAAGCCCATTTACAGATCAGGCCTTTGTGTAGTAACAGAAAGAATCAACAAGTTATTATTGATTATCTAAGAGATCAGATTTTTTGGAATACCTTTCGCTCTTACAAATGTTTTCCGTAAATATGAAAGAATGGCACTCCCCCATCTGCTTTTTTTCCCCCTCTTTTTTTGATAATACCCTTCTTTATTATAATCTCCTTAATATCCATCTGCTACCCTTTAGGCTAAAGCTTCTTAAATTCAAATATAGGGCTATTTTTATCACAGAAGAATATATAAAGCAATAGAAACATTTTAATGGATTTTTGTGCCTGTGGCCCTTTCTAGCTGAATTTCCATAATGAAATCCAGTTACAGACATTGGTGCTGCTACAGTTGGCTGTTCACACACATAAAGAATGAACATTTTTTTCTTGTAAGCCAACCCAGTAAAACACAGAGTGCAATAGCTACCTACTAAAAACACAGGATTTTTTTCCTCTGTTGTTGCTTTAGTATAACTGTATATAATGCTATTTTTACTCCAATAGGGCATAACAATCAAGACAAAAACCATGGCTCTACATCAAAGTTATAAATAATAAATATAAAGTCATTTTCATAAGTTGAAACTAACAAAATGAGGATCCTTTCTTTTGGGCTTGGTATTCAGGAGCATCAAAATAGCTTCATAAAAACAGCTGCATGCAGCAACATTCACAATAAATGTCCAAGCAAGCTGAGTATTTGTATTAAAGGTTTGGATAAATATTTTTCTAATAATACTTACAGGATACCAGTTCTCTGTGAAAACATTTTATTGTCCTGTAGCTGTAAATGGAGCTGAGCACAAAACAGCATCTTATATCATAAATATTCCTAAAATTTTAAATGCTTTACCACTTCTCATCAGGAAGAAAGCAGGACTTTTAATAAGGGAAGAGAAAGGTTTCATATGCGACATGGAATAATGAGCAGCCCATCTAGGCATTCAAACCAGTGATTGCCAGGCCAGGTCCAGGAGCCAGGTCTCTCCCCATTTCAAGAGGAGCTCCTAGCCAGGGGACTAACAGCTAACAATCCAGGCTTCCTCCTCACATGACCAGAAATTCACTTCTGCAATAGCCGATTCCTGATAGCGGGTTAGTTTCACCAACTGAGCTTTTCTGGAGCAAAATTGTCTAATCAGAAAAAGCTCCTGACCAACTCTAATGTAAACCATTTATATCCCAATGCCAGCAACTGCATTTGAGAAACAAACCATCAATCTCTCTGTCAACTCAAGTGAAATAAATTCAGGATCTGAGACAAAGAACGACCACAGAGCAACACTATCTTCTGCCCCTCAGCATCAAAACCAAGCAGGCTGGTAGTCCAGACATCCTCAGAGGAACTGGTGCTGAACCCCCTTTTACCCATCTGTTCTCCATCAGCCTTCTGTGCAAGTCATTGCATTTGCATGGTTCATTCCTAATGAATCAAGATGACCAGTACTCAGACAACAAAACCTTAATAATCACAAAAATATATTCTAATTGTTATTTATATATTAAAATATCACTTGGCAAACTTATCACTGACATCTTGAGTCTGATCACAATGCAACTAGAATCAGTTTGACTGAATTCTGTGGCTATCCCAACTGCTCAGATACTATTATTTTTTAATCAGGCCCAAAATGTGCAGTTAAACACTGAAATGCTACAGAGAGATAATACATGGCAGCACTATCAAGAGTATCTGATAGATTTAGAAGCCTTGCTAACTTCTAAAACCAGGACCTCAGCATTTCTGTAATGTTTATCTTAGCGATTACTTAACAAATCTAATTCCTGTTTCCAGAAGTCTTCACCATGAATTGTCTAAGAATCTACACGAAGTGTGATGAGCTGGTGCATTTTTATAAATGCCCTTTCACAGAAAGGATGCACTTTGAATAACTTGTTACTGTTTAGTGCATTGAACACAACACTTTTTATTTCGACACTAGAATTACCTCAGATAATAAATTCTGAAAAATCTTTTGTGTATTTTAATTCTAAAGATTTAAATATTCTAAACCTAGCGGTATTCTAAGCCTTTATGGTAAGTGTTAACAAGTACATTAGTCTCTCCCCTTCGTGTTCGTGTGGTATGTCCCTGTGGAAATCAAATATAACGTACTTCCTTTGACTTACAGGTAGATCTCTAGAGCTTTTCTAGATTTTACTCTACAGTGTCCATTTATTGAAAAGTTAGATTCCTAGCTTACAACATTGCTTTGCAGTTCTGATGAATATTCAACCATATAATAATCAGTGAATATTAGAAAATAACTGGAAACTTTCAGTGATAAACACTGATCAGCATCTGATAACATCTGCAAGTAATGTGGGGCCTTTGGGGCAGCAGCAGCAGCTCTGCTGTGGTGGTGTGTGCAAAATTAAATGATCAGCCCAGTTTAACACACTGTCACACTCAAAACCTTCGTGTGGGCAAAAAGAGAATGCCAATCAGACACGTGAAACGAAAAAGTTACTGTCTGCCCACAAAGGTTTTAAAGCATAGCAGTCCGTGGTACCTAATATTAGACATTAATGAAGCTTCTCTCTAATTAGTTACCACTCTTCAAATCATTAGCGCAAGCATCACTAGCCTCTGCCCATGCTCTGTGCTGCGTTGTTCACACCTCTGGCCCTGCTGGATCCCCAGGCAACAACAGGACACGGGGGGGGTAAAGAATAGATGTGGGGACAGGATAGACGGGGAGACAGGAAGGCTGGCAGCAGCCCCAGCCCCTCACCAGAAGGAGCAGGGTGCTCACATGGCCCTTTGTGGGGCTCAGGCCTGCCTGGGCCGGGCCTGTGCTGCCTTACCACAGCGGGCAGCCTGCCCTCGGCCCTGTCCGCCCAGAGCGGCACAGAGCCTGGGCCAGATGGTTCCAGCACTCTCAGGTCATGCTGGAACTGACTGCACACCAGTAATGCCAAAACCGTACTTGCAGGATGATAACGTGTACCTGTGCTTTCATTCAGTGGGCACCAGTTGTTGTGGGTGACACCTGTGATCACCGCTGCTGACAAGGAGAAGAAATAAGGCCTCTACAGCAGCATCTTCTGCAACTCTGAATAAAATTGGTTAATCTAAATAAAAATAAGGAGCACTGTGGTCTCTGTGCTCTTGACCATGTGGTCTCATTTTTTGGGGATACCAGGACAAAGCGTTCAGAGGATGAGATCAAAATGTTCTCTTGTCAGAGACCTTATATAGAAAACACTAATGAAGAAAAAGCTGAGTTTCCTCTCCTTATCTGTTTTGTTTTCCTTTCGTACCTTCTAAGTGTTTTCTGTATTCCTTTGTGGAAGAAAAGATGTAATGTATTTTCAGAGGGACTCAGCTCCTACAGGATCCCAAATTGGCTCATTTAATCTACATGGGTACTTGTATCCTCACTTTCAGACATTCGTTAATTAAGCCACATTAAACCACGCAGGCAAAAAAGAGGCTATGTTCAGATAAATTTAAGGGTTTGATTTTGTGATTTGAAGCCACAAAGCAAAGACATGCAGAGAGCCCAGGCTGGTGCTCCCTCATTAACTCGGCATATTGTGACATTTATAGTTCTCACTCAGGACAAGGAAAACAAGGAAAATAGGGGTTTACAGTGGTGGAACAAAACTAGATAATGCTGCAGAAAAATAAAGTTTGTGTCCAAATGATGAGCCTGCACAACAAGGCTTTGCCTTTTAGGCATTCAGAAATCTCTCTCATGCTTATGCAAATATGTTTATATTCACAAGGAGAATTTCTGCGCTGCCATTTGAAAGCCTCTTTTCTATAGATGTTCCAGTAATTCTGTCAGTAAGCAGAACTCACCACTGAGTGAGGTAAATAAGCACATCCAAAGAAGTGGTAAGCAATAAAAATGAGTTTTTCATGAAAAAAAAAAAAAATCATGAACTGGAACAGGATGATTACAGGATAACTAAGTTCAACTTCATATGTAATAGACAAGGAAGAAAGGCTATACACAGATAAGCAATACAACAAGTATGAACATCAAAACCAAGAAATAGTATTTGGCATGGGTCCACATGAATATTTATCCCATGTAGAATGGGAGAGGGCCTTCCCTCTGTCCACTTTCTCCCCAGAGCTGTATCCTTCTGTGAGTTAAAACCATCCTTACTACTTGTCCTGGTTTCAGGTAGGACAGAGTTAATTTTCCTCCTAGTAGCTGGCAGGGTGCTATGTTTTGGATTAGGATGAGAAGAGCGCTGATAACATGCTGATGTTTTAATTGTTGTAGAGCAATGCTTACACCAAGCCAAGGACTTTTCAGCCTCTCGCTCTGTCCTGCTAGCGAGCAGGCTGGGGGTGCAGCAGGAGCTGGGAGGGGACAGACCCAGGACAGCTGACCCAAACTGGCCAAAGGGGTATTCCATACCATCTGACGTCATGCTGAACAATATATAGGGGTGGCTAGCCGGGGGGGGGGGGCCGGCTGCTCGGGGATAGGCTGGGCATCGGTCAACGGGTGGTGAGCAATTGCATTGTGCATCACTTTGTACACATTATTACTATTATTATTATTATTATTATTATTGTTACTATCTTCCCTGTCTTAATAAACTGTCCTTATCTCAACTCACAGGCTTCACTTTCCCGTTTCTCTCCCCCATCCCGGAGAGGGAGGGGGGAGGGTGAGCGAACGGCTGTGTGGTGTTTGGCTGCCAGCCGGGCTAAACCACAACACTACTACATAATATTTGAAGCTTTGGAGGAGTGGCAGTAGGCTAAAACTGAAGTTTGGGAGTTTTTGTTTGTTTGTTTGCTGTTCTTATACGTTGCCAAAATCATTAACACATCATTTCACAAATATTTACACAAAAAGGTAAGTTTTATGTAGGCACTGCTTTCCATACCACTTCTTAGTTTCTGAGAACTTCAGAAATGTTGTTATCAGTGTTTTATAGAAATATTCCAGCATGGAAAAAACAGGTAACAAACTCAGAAATAAACACCTCAGGCAAAAAATGCAAGACCCTTGTATATTCCAGACTGATAGCTAAATACAAACCTGTTCCATTCTTACCTGCTGTTGACTTTAATAACACTGCATGGAAATAAGTAAATAACAAGCAAAATTCTCCCCACTTACAAATTCATTTTAACTGCTGAGCCTGTTACTGCCATCTGAGGGAGGCAGAGGCACCATGTGTGTGAGGTGCGAGCAGGTGGATGACCTGGTCCGCCTGGTGGCAGAACTCAAAGAGGAGGTGGATAGGTTGAAGGCTATCAGGGAGTGTGAGGGGGAGATAGACTGGTGGAGCGACTCCCTGCAGGGCCTGAAGGAGAGGTACCGGGGTGAGACACCCCAAATGGGGGTGGACCCCCTGCCCTGTCGCTGTCGGGCAGAGGGAGGCGACCTAGGAGTTGAGGAGGAATGGAGACAGGTCCCTGCTTGACCTCGCAGGCGATGCCCCCCACTACTGGCCCCACCTTCCCAGGTGCCCTTACATAACAGATTTGAGGCCTTGGAGCTTGAGAGACCGGTGGGTGAGGACGAGGTAGAAAGTCTACCCAGGAGGATGCCTAGAGTGAGGAAGCCGACTCCACGCCTCAAGACTGCCTCCACCAAGAAAGACAGAAGGGTGATCGTTGTAGGTGACTCCCTTCTCAGGGGAACAGAGGGCCCTATTTGTTGACCTGACCCTACCCGTAGGGAAGTCTGCTGCCTCCCTGGGGCCAGGGTCAGGGATGTTGCCAGAAAGCTTCCCAACCTGGTTCGCCCCTCTGACTACTATCCTCTTTTGATAGTCCAGGCTGGCAGTGACAATATTGAAGAGAGAAGCCTGAAGGCTATCAAACAGGACTTTAGGGGACTGGGACGGTTAGTGGATGGAGCAGGAGTACAGGTGGTGTTTTCGTCTATCCCTACAGCGGCAGGGAGGGGTACAGAGAGGACACGGAAAGCCCACCTGATTAACACGTGGCTCAGAGGCTGGTGCCAACACAGAAATTTTGGGTTTTTTGACCATGGGGTGCTTTACTCGGCACCCAGCCTGGTGACCGCAGACGGGTCCCTATCTCTAAGGGGAAAACGGATCCTAGCCCAGGAGCTGGCAGGGCTCATTGAGAGGGCTTTAAACTAGGAAAGAAGGGGGATGGGGCTGAAATTAGGCTTGTTGGAGCTGTACCGGGGGAACAATGGCAAAGCTGGGGAAGAAGGCAATGGCCCAACTGAAGTGCATCTACACTAATGCACGCAGCATGGGTAACAAACAAGAGGAGCTGGAAGCCATTGCGCAGCATGCAGGCTATGACTTGGTTGCCATCACGGAAATGTGGTGGGACCACTCTCATGACTGGAGTGCTCCAATGTCTGGCTATGGGCTCTTCAGAAGGGACAGGCAGCACAGAAGGGGTGGTGGTGTGGCTCTCTATATTAGAGAGTGTTTTGATGTTGAGGAACTTGAGGCTGGGAATGATAAGGTTGAGTCTCTATGGGTTAGGATCAGAGGGAAGGCCAACAAGGCAAGCATCCTGGTGGGGGTCTGTTATAGACCACCGAACCAGGATGAGGAGACAGATGAGGAGTTCTACAGGCAGCTGGCAGAAGCTGCGAAATCGTCAGCGCTTGTTCTCGTGGGGGACTTCAACTTCCCAGACATATCCTGGAAGCACAACACAGCCCAGAGAAAGCAGTCTAAGAGGTTTCTGGAGAGCGTGGAAGATAGCTTCCTGACGCAGCTGGTTAGAGAGCCTACCAGGGGAGGTGCCCCGCTAGACCTTCTGTTCACAAACAGTGACGGACTGGTGGGAGATGTGGTGGTCGGGAGCTGTCTTGGGCAGAGTGACCACGAAATGGTAGAGTTCACTATTCTTGGTGAAGCCAGGAAGGGGACCAGTAAAACCGCTGTCTTGGACTTCCAGAGGGCTGACTTTGAGCTGTTCAGGACACTGGTTGGCAGAGTCCCTTGGGAGGAGGTTCTGAAGGGCAAAGGAGTTCAGGAAGGCTGGGCACTCTTCAAGAAGGAAATCTTAATGGCTCAGGAGCGGTCTGTCCCCATGTGCCCAAAGATGAGCCGGCGTGAAAGAAGACCGGCCTGGCTGAACAGAGAGTTGTGGCTCAAGCTTAGGAGAAAAAGGAGGGTTTATAATCTTTGGAAAAGAGGGCGGGCTACTCAAGAGGACTATAAAGATGTTGCGAGGCTGTGCAGGGACAAAATTAGAAAGGCCAAAGCTTATCTGGAGCTCAGTCTGGCTACTGCCATTAAAGATAACAAAAAACTTTTTTTACAAATACATCAACACCAAAAGGAGGACTAAGGAGAATCTCCATCCTTTACTGGATGTGGGGGGAAACTTAGTTACAAAAGATGAGGAAAAGGCTGAGGTACTCAGTGCCTTCTTTGCCTCAGTCTTTAGCGGCAAGACCAGTTGTTCTCTGGATACCTGGTACCCTGAGCTGGTGGAAGGGGATGGGGAACAGGATGTGGCCCTCACTATCCACGAGGAAATGGTTGGCAACCTGCTACAGCACTTGGATGTACGCAAGTCGATGGGGCCAGATGGGATCCACCCGAGGGTACTGAGAGAACTGGCGGAGGAGTTGGCCGAGCCGCTTTCCATCATTTATTGGCAGCCCTGGCTATCAGGAGAGGTCCCAGTCGACTGGCGGCTAGCAAATGTGACGCCCATCTACAAGAAGGGCCGGAGGGTAGACCTGGGGAACTATAGGCATGTTAGTTTGACATCAGTGCCAGGGAAGCTCATGGAGAAGATTATCTTGAATGTCATCACGTGGCACTTGAAGGGCAACCAGGCGATCAGGCCCAGTCAGCATGGGTTTATGAAAGGTAGGTCCTGCTTGACGAACCTGATCTCCTTCTATGACCAAGTGACGCGCTTGGTGGATGAGGGGAAGGCTGTGGATGGGGTCTACCTTGATTTCAGTAAGGCTTTTGACACCGTTTCCCACAATGTTCTCCTCAAGAAACTGGCTGCTCATGGCTTGGACTGGCGTACGCTTTGTTGGGTTAAAAACTGGCTGGATGGCCGGGCCCAAAGAGTTGTGGTGAATGGAGCCAAATCCAGTTGGAGGCCAGTTACTAGTGGAGTCCCCCAGGGCTCAGTACTGGGACCAGTCCTCTTTAATATCTTTATCGATGACCTGGATGAGGGGATCGAGTGCACCCTCAGTAAGTTTGCAGATGACACCAAGTTAGGTGCGTGTGTCGATCTGCTTGAGGGTAGGAAGGCTCTGCAGGAGGATCTGGATAGGCTGGACCGATGGGCTGAGGCCAACTGTATGAAGTTCAACAAGGCCAAGTGCCGGGTCCTGCACCTGGGGCGCAACAACCCCAAGCAGAGCTACAGGCTGGGAGATGAGTGGTTGGAAAGCTGCCTGGCAGAGAAGGACCTGGGAATACTGGTTGATAGGCAGCTGAATATGAGCCAGCAGTGTGCTCAGGTGGCCAAGAAGGCCAACAGCATCCTGGCTTGTATAAGAAGCAGTGTGTCCAGCAGGTCTAGGGAAGCGATTGTCCCCCTGTACCTGGCTCTGGTGAGGCCACACCTCGAGTACTGTGTTCAGTTTTGGGCCCCTCGCTACAAGAAGGACATGGAGGTGCTCGAGAGAGTCCAGAGAAGGGCAACGAAGCTGGTGTGGGGTCTGGAGAACAAGTCTTACGAGGAGCGGCTGAGGGAGCTGGGGTTGTTCAGTCTGGAGAAGAGGAGGCTCAGGGGAGACCTCATCGCTCTCTATAGGTGCCTTAAAGGAGGCTGTAGAGAGGTGGGGGTTGGTCTATTCTCCCACGTGCCTGGTGACAGGACAAGGGGGAATGGGCTAAAGTTGCGCCAGGGGAGGTTTAGGTTGGATATTGTGAAGAACTTCTTTACTGAAAGGGTTGTTAGGCATTGGAATGGACTGCCCCGGGAAGTGGTTGAGTCGCCATCCCTGGAGGTCTTTAAAAGACGTTTAGATGTAGCCCTTAGTGATATGGTTTAGTGGAGGTCGTTAGTGTTAGGACAGAGGTTGGACTAGATGATCTTGGAGGTCTCTTCCAACCTAGACGATTCTGTGATTCTGTGATTCTGTGCTTTTTTCCATGTCTGCAGTTTAGAATTAATCAAACTATTTTTGTTAAGTATACAAAGAAAGAAAAGACCCATGCTGTTTGTTATCTCTGGAAAAAATTAGGACCATAACAGATTCAGTGAGAGAGATTTTTCAAGGGAATTTAGGAGTACAGTTTCCTCTGAAAACAAATCACATACTTTCCTAAGTGTGGTAGATAACACTTGAGACCCAGCATAAAGAAATACAATAACAGAGAAATGCAATAATCCAAATATGTATTGTACTCTTCCTATGGGTACAGGTAACACTTTGAAAACCTTAAGCCTGTGCTTTCCTTTCATTTACATGAGGGAAAAAAATGGTGAGATTGTTAGCAATGTGTGCAAGACTACTAAAGCTCACATGCAAAAGAAATTAGTTTCTGACTGTTTCTTTTGCTGTTCTTTAGAAATGTATTTAATAATACTTATATTATTTGAAAACAGAGGTGAGAACACTGAGTCGAAGTGCCAGTTAAAACAATGTTACTTTAATTTTTTTTTGTGTTTTTCAGCAGCTGTAGAAGATCCTCCCTGAGATTTGGGAAGAATCTTTCCTCAGCCAATAGTGCTGAAAAGAGCATCTCAAGATTAACTTGCCATGAGATCATTAAAATAATATTTCAAGAAATAATCAACTATCTACATTTATAACCAAATTCAACAATTTTTTCCCCTTCTGGGAATAAAGTAACCAAATTTTGTATGTAAAAGCAAAAAGTTAAATGTGAATCTGTGTGCTGTCTTCAATTCCCTAGACTAGCATCTTGATTGGTTCTGAGCAAGTAATTAGAAGGAAATTAGAACAGATTTTTTGTTTCTTGTTGCTTTTGTTTAACGTTAAATTCCATAACATTCAGAAAAGTGCTTTAGCGCATTGCAGTAGACAAGATAATAGATAAAGGAAAATTATTTTACATCTATCTTTGAAGTTGTATTTTTTATCTTGCTTTTCCCCTACATACTTAGAAAAGAAAAGAAAGGAAGCCTTCTAGGGACTTACACATTCCCTTTATGGCTTAGTAGCTAGGTTTCCTAGGCAGCTTTTGAAAAAGTATTAAAACAGTCTATTACCAACGTCTGCCCATGAAGAAGGAAATGGAATACAGTCAAGAGACATTTTTGATATCTACTGCAAAATGTTATGCACCCTACTTCTGATAGCCTTCTCCCTTGTTGTGACCCTTTTACTTTTAGTGTTCCACACTGTGGATTTTACATATTTATACACAAACATGTACACATTTATACATACATAGTCTTATATGCTATTAATTTGTTTTGAAGGCTTCATTTTCAGAAACACATGACATTGTTTTAAATCTTCATTTTGTAATAAAAAGAAGGTACAAAACTCATGGCTTAGGCAGAAATCCAACCCAGAAATTCTGAGGCTTAGTCAAATGCACCATCCATCAGGGCTGCTCAAGAAGTACATCCTCAAGCTCAAAGGGCAGAGCTTACTGAGAAGTGACAGAGGTCATAACATCATAGTAGTTTGTCTACCCTATTGGTGTTTTGAGGTTTACAGAAATAAAGAAACAATAGTCAAAGATAATATTGACATACAATATGTCAATATATAATATACAATGTTATACAATATATATATTATTATACACACTGCAAAGAATAATTGCTCAGCTTTTCTTGTATTTTATCCTCATAAAAGGTAGTCACTGATTTGTAAATTAATAATAATAGCAAATTAATAATAATAATAATAAATGCCAATCATTAATTTTGTTTGTTTCACCATTCCAATCTCTAGGTAACTTAAACCCTAAACCCTATTTCCCAACTGAATTTATCTTTCTGAAGGATAAATTCAAAGCTTTTAAAAGTAATTAGGGACTAAAGCAACTAAAGAATTTATGTTTCAGACTTGAATTGGTTATAAGTGTAAAAATATGTAGTTGGTTGAAGATACAAACAAATATTTCTTTGAAACTGCTGCATTGGCTGAATATATTACTGCCTCATAACCCATTATAGAATTAAACAATAATGTAGATTGGAAGAAAGTGCTAGAGCTTTTAATATCTCCAGTGGTAGAGATCCAGTGTCTCCCAACAAATGCAGATCTCTCAGCCTCTCCTCGTATGCTATGCTGGGCCCCCAGGTAACCTTGGTAGCCCTACATTGGACTCAGTTTGATTTGTCAGCGTTTTTCTTGTGTGCAGGGCCCAAATCCACAGACAGCACCAGATGCATTCTTAGCAGGTAAAACTTTCCATGACGTGCTGGCTACACTCCTTCTACCACAGCCCAAAATGCAGTTGACATTCTCTGCAACAAGGGTACGCTGTGGCCTCATGTCCAATTTGTTATGCTCAGGACCCCCTGTCCTTTTCTACAAACCTGCTTGCAGCCAGTCAGCCCCTGCAGCCAGTCAGCCCCCTGTACTCGGCTCTGGTGAGGCCGCACCTTGAGTACTGTGTTCAGTTTTGGGCCCCTCGCTACAGGAAGGACATGGACGTGCTCGAGCGAGTCCAGAGAAGGGCGACCAAGCTGGTGAGGGGTCTGGAGAACAAGTCTTACGAGGAGCGGCTGAGGGAGCTGGGCTTGTTCAGCCTGGAGAAGAGGAGGCTCAGGGGCGACCTTATCGCTCTCTACAGTTACCTTAAAGGAGGCTGTAGTGAGGTGGGGGTTGGTCTGTTCTCCCACGTGCCTGGTGACAGGACGAGGGGGAATGGGCGAAAGTTGCGACAGGGGAGTTTTAGGTTGGATGTTAGGAAGTACTTCTTTACCGAAAGGGTTATTAAGCATTGGAACGGGCTGCCCAGGGAGGTGGTGGAGTCGCCATCCCTGGAGGTCTTTAAAAGACGTTTAGATGTAGAGCTTAGTGATATGGTTTAGTGGAGTACTTAGTGTTAGGTCAGAGGTTGGACTCGATGATCTTGAGGTCTCTTCCAACCTAGAAATCTGTGTCTGTGTCTGTGTCTGTGTCTATCTTTTGTAGTACTCCATGAAGAATATGCCCATTTCTCCAGTTCAAAACATCCAGATCAGCAGATTCAAGAGAGGTGTTTAAGTCCCACAAAGATCATTTTAATTCATACAGTTGAATTTGTCTGAATCAAAGAAGGGGCATTCACATGAGCTTTTTTGTTGTCAAAGATTTGACATCTGCCTATTCGTCAAAGTCCAATACTCTCTGACACTGCTCTTTTTTAGGTATTCCATGCATGGAGGATGTTCAATACCAAAATCAAATTCATTGGAAGATATTTGATGTTACACAGGATTTTGATTTAGAAAAGTGATACAGCTAGGTACTGAAAACACTATACAAGTACAATATACCAATTACAACACACAGTTGGATCACAGTACAAATGTGATTCCCATTACCAGTCTCACCGCTCACTATCACGATGCTGGGTAGGAATACGTGGTTGAAGGTGCCTGGCGCTCTCTTCAAAATTCTTGTGCTACCTTAATTTTTATACTCTATGTTGGGCTGAGCCACCTATTTGTTCCCTCCATGCTGTTCTGGCTAATTTAGGGGGACATTCACGCTCTTTTAATGAACTCAGAGACAACTAGTTTACAGCACCAGCTGATCCATTCAACTATCTGTGGCTGTTTATCTAAAACAAAGGACACTCTCAAGTCCCCTTGGTCTTGAGGTAAAGTCAGTTTCCTTGCAACAGGTGTGGTCAGTTGCACTGTTCTGCACAACACAAGGAAATTGAGAGGAAGAATTCACAAAGGGCTTTGCACTGACAAAGTCTCCACTTCAAAATCATTTAGTGAAACATGGAATCTCAGCTCTATTGATTACTGTTTCCCTAAAGTCCTAATCAATTCTGGCAGTAAGTCTTAGGTCAAAGGGACTGAACACTAAGTACTTTTTGAAATGCCATGTTTTGCAATATACAATTTAATTTCACTTTAGACCTATATTGTACTAGTTGCTGCACACAAACACTCTAGCTTAAAGAGCTGATGGAGGTAGTTTGTTCTAACCTGGTTATCTTTGCCAGATAGCTATTCCTTTCCATTTCGCTCTAGGGGCAGGGATTCTGATTTCTCAGTGGTGTTGACAATCACTTATTGTTGAAATGAATTATTTATTTATATTTGAGCAGAGGAAGACGAAGAAATTAAGAAGAGAAGTTTTAAGGTATATGACTAGGAAAAGTCTGGAGGAGATTGCGTTGAAATGGATTTGTTTCTAGCTGTTTGACAGGAACTTCGAGTTAACTACAGAAAAGTAATCAAATATTGCTCTTATTTTACACCTTTCCAGCCTCATTTGTCTGAGGTTATATTAAATGTCATGAAAAAGACTAGAAAGAACTGATTCTACTTATTTCATCCAGAAAATAGGATCATGAAGAAATAGGGTTGAAAAGCCAAGCATTATATTTACAAAGCAATGCAAGCATAAATCTAGACCAAGGGTTTCGGTGTCTCCTGTCTGTATCCCTCACCCCCTACTCCCTACCCCACATTTCGTGAGGCATTTGTAAACATCACAGTTTGTCTCTTAGTGGCAAATAAATGTTTTACGTGTGAGAAACATAGTAATTTCTGTTCCTATCTCTAGTAGGTAAGATTTAAAATGAATTTAAAAGTAGTGACTTTCAAAGGTAATTTTATATTAAATTACCCCTGCTATTCAGTAGGAGTTGGATACTTTACTCTGCCAAAGCAACTTGGAAAATGCTAGGGCTTTGGCTTCCCTTTTTCTGTCCTGACAGACAACTGCAATGAAAGATGAGCAAGTTAAATTGAGACTACAGATTGGATTATATTTTTTAGGAATGGAGGAGTACAAAGTAGCTAACAGAACTAATCTGTTTGTGTAAGTGTTATATGATTAGATGTTTGCACAGCTCTCTGTAGATGCAAGGCAGTGTTTACAAATGCTAAGTATCACTATATGTAAATGAGCTGCCTCTGCAGAATATTTTTTTTTTCTGGTGAGTCAGCAGCTACTCATTCCTTAAATTATTCTCTTTTTCTCAGAGTACTCCTTGATGCCTTCTGAACATTTTTTCCCTGTGGTAGATAATGTCTTTTGCAATGCAAGATCCAATTCATCTGACAGTCATGGATTGGATATACTGCTGAGGGGAGATAATGAGAATCGTGGATTTCTTGAACACTGTCTTCTGAAGATCTTGCATCTATTTTCTGTTTGCCTGTATCTCAATTGTATCATCAATCTGTGGTCTTAAAACAGAAGTTTCTCCAAGAAGCTCTTTGGCAAAACTGTTTCACTGATATTGAAGACTATCGGCTTTTGTTTAAGATTTCATAATAATAAAATGCTTCAATGGAAAATCAGCTTCAGGCCAAGAGGAAAAACCTTTTCCTGGTACAGAGCTTGGGGGAAACACAGCAAAAGCCTTCTTAGAATAGCAAAAAATAATCACCCTTTTCCCCTTTGACTCAGCATCCTTCCTGAAAAGCTGGAAACTCATGTTTCCCCAGGAAGGCTAGCTAGGCCTTCCAGAGAACTTCATACCTTCAACTTGTGAAGGATAGTTTAAATTCAGATGCAGAGTAGACACAGTTAGATACAAGATTTAGCAATGTCTGGCATATTTTTCAGTGTTTCCTTGAATTTTGTTAAAAAAAAAAAAAAACAAAACACCCCAACCCCACCAAACCATCCTCAAACAGGAAAGTTAAATGGAAGGAGGTATTTCTGAATCATACCGATCAAACATAACATGGCATGTCTACACCTACGTTGGATTCCTCTCTAACGCATTTACATGCTGGACTGCAGCAACCCATTTCACATCCCATCATAGTCATACTGCACAGATCCACAACTATTTGTAATGTCACTGTTGAACAATATGCACACATCCTGAGAGCATGGTCCAAGCTCTGTTGCTTAATTCATAACTGTCATTTAGCCTTATGAAAATACATGACTGTTTGCATCAAATATACCTCAGAATTACACTGTAACGCTAGATGATTGGTAACGTTTAGCTCTATAGTAAGTTTCACAGTCCTTAATTTGGAAAATTAATACAAATTTTCACTGTACCAAATAAAATAGTTTTATAGTTGGGGTGTGTGGTATTTTAAAATTCCCATGGTTTACTTCCTTCAGCATTCAGCCTCCAGCATGTCTCTCTCAAACTGAAGTTCTCCCAGCTAGGTGTATCCTTTCCCACCTTAAATATCAAAGAAAGTGTAGGAAAGTGATTATCCAGTTCTCTTCTGGAATCCAGTGGCTATTAAACAAAATACCACTACTACTTCATTTGATTAGAAGTTTATCTATAACTATTCAAGACCATTTTGTTTCAGTATCTCTTACTTAACAACACAATTTCTACAGGAGTTATTTACCACTATGCCTACTCGATCCCTCCTAAATAAGTAATAACTATTGATTTCTAACATTTCAATTATGTGAATCATTTCTTCTACTTCAGTAACTCTCTTTACATCTTTATTAACTGGGCTTCTAATGCCAGGATACAAGTTATGTAATAAATTCATTTCTCTAAGTCCCACGGTATATCACTAAATCTTTCTATTACTACGTTTTTATGTGAAACAAACATTTAGTTGTGGGCTGTTTTATTTCCCTTTTGTTACACTTCTGACTTCTCTTTGTTGATTTACAGGCCACCCGCTATACATTTTGGTTTGTTTGTTTGTTTTCTACCAGAAAAAGACCAACACCAGCTCTCAAAACCAGCAGCATGTATAAAACACTGCTGGTGCATCCAGAAGTCTAAATTCATACTTGACTTTTCATCCTAGTTATCTCAAGATATTCAAAACCATTACCTGGATTTCTCATTCTTTCCAGCATTTGCATTTTTACCTCTCAGTTATGGCACGGTGCAGAACAGCATTAAGGACAATACTTATTCTCTTTTTGAGGCTGAGTGCAGACTAGGGAGGGAGAGTTACAGGAAGTTCACCTGTTCTTCAATAGTACCTGATTCCAAATAAAAACAAATATGGACCTTCCTTACACAGATCAACATGTCTGTGCGGAATACTTTCCAGTGGAGTTGAACAGCTATGCACATTTATGTTCTGTTCACTTCTCTGATTCCTTTCATTAACCGTTAATTCATGAAGGAATTTTGTCGTTTCTGTGCTGAGATTTCACTACTGCAAAATTCAAACTCCCGCTTTAAAAATCACTCAAAAACACTTCGGTTCAGGAGTGCACCAAGTGACTGACTGTGATTGTAAGCTTCAGTGCTCATCTCCTCCCTCTCGCTAACAGGAAGCTATTAGCCACTCTGAGATTTCAAACAGCGAGGCTGATCAAAGGCCCAACGGTCACAGCCACATAAACCTACTGAGACTTAAAAAGAATGAAAAACATGGGCTCAGTGGTATTATAAAATATGCACATACGTGTTCCTCTGCCTTGCAGGGAGTTGCACAACAGAACAGGGGAAATATTATCTATTTATGTGTAAGCCTTACTTTAATCTCTGGGTGATCTGGGCAACAAAAAAATATTCAGACATACTGAGTAGTGAATAACCACAAAGTAGATAATTAGCTAAACTTGCTTAGTTATTGCAGAGTGTTTTTTCTCTTTTCCTTTATTTTAGCTTTCACATAGCAAGTTCTTCATTCACGTAGGCTGTAAAGCCTAACGCAAAGCAGTAGTATAAAATGATGTTATCATTTTCTTAACTGATGGAAAAGGTAGAAAGGGAGATGGTTGGAGAATAGCCAAACAATGCAAAGCTTACTACAACTAAGTGGTGAGGACAGTCTGAAAAATCCCAAAGCGTTAAAAAAAAAATAAATCGATTGTATGAGACCAAAACCACAAATTGCAAAGGTTATGGGCTAGATTTCTAATATATACACTGAAGTATTGAAATTATTGAGACAAAAAAGCTACGTGTTGCAAGCTCATTGTCACTTTTGATTGAACATCATTCTGCTATTGAGCCATTTCTAGCAATTTTCTCACATGTAAATTAACTGGTACCAGCCAGGACCAATTTTCCTCAGTCTCCTCTACTAGATGCTTGTCACCAAATTACAGGACTTCATTTGTCTTTGAAACAATAGAAAAGTTCAGTTGGAAAGGACCTACAAAGATCATCAAGCCCAACTGCCTGAGCCCTTCAGGGTTAAGCAGAATAAAAGCATATTATTAAGGGCATTATCCAAATGTCTCTTGAGCACTGACAGACTTGGGGCATCAACCAACTCCCTAGGAAGCCTGTCCCAGTGTCTGACCACCATCATGGTACAGAAATTTTTCCTGACGCCCAGTCTGACCCTCCCCAGGTGCAGCTCTGTGCTGTTCCCCTGTGTTCCATCACTGGTTCCCAGGGAGCAGAGACCAGCACTTCCTTCTGTGTTTCCCCTCCTCAGGGAGCTGTGGAGCCATGAGGCCACCTCAGCCTCCTTTTCTCCAGACTAGACAAACCAAGTGTCCTCAGCCTCTCCTTATAGGACATGCCCTCCAGCCTTTATTCTAACTTTGTTGCCCTCCTCTGGAGGCTTCCAAGTATCTTAACATCCTTTTTATCTTGTGGAGCTGGTGACTGTACATGATATTCCACATTAGGCTGCACCAGTGCTATAGTGGCAGAGTCACCTCTTTTGATTGTCTGGCTATGCTGTGTTTAATGCCTCCCAAAACATAGTTTACCCTCTTGGCTGCCAGCTCACACTGCTGCCCCATATTGAGCCTGCTGCCAAGCATCCAGGTCCCTTACTGCTGAGCTAATCTCTAGTCACTCGTCTCCTAATCTGTACCCCTGTCCAGTAGTACCCTGTCCTGGGAACAGAAGCCAACCTTCATTGAATTTCATGCCATTGATGATTGCCCACTGCTCCAGTCTATCTAGATTCTTCTGCAAGGCCTCTCGTCCCTCTGGAGAGTTAACAGCACCTTCCAGATTAGTATCATCATCATCAAACTTACTAAGGATGCATTCAACTCCTGCATCCAGATTATTGATAAAAATGTTGAATGGACCAGGCCCTAGAAGCGAGCCCTGGGGACCACTTGTGACTGGCTGCCAGCCAAATGTAGCCCCATTCACTACAACTCTTTGAGCTCTACCATTGAGACAGCGCATCGCCCAGTGTAGCATGAACCTGCTCATCTCACGGTTGGACAATTTGTCCAGAAGGATGCTGTGATGGATGGTATCAAAGCCTTTACAAAAATCCAGAAAGATTATGTCCACCACCTTCCCTTCATCTACCAACCGGGTGACCTTATCATAGAAGAAGATCAAATTATTAAGACAGGACTTCCCTTTCATGAACCCATGTAGACTATGCCTGATAATTGCTACGTTCCTTAACTGCCTTTCAATATCTCACAGTACACCTCCATAACTTTTCCAGGCACTGAGGTTAAACTAACAGATCTGTAGTTTTCCGGTCTTCTCTCATGCCCTTTTTATAGATGAGCATAACACTGCCTAGCTTCCAGTCAGCAGGGACTTGCCCAGGCTCCCAAGACCTTTGGTAAATAACTGAGAGGGGTCTAGCTCAAACTTCTGAAAAAAGATATTTTTGACAGGGTTAAAAGACTAAGAGTGAAAGACAAACAGGCAGATAAATGGCAACAATTCTACAAGCCTTCACTCCTACACCTCCCAGGGAATAGGCTAAAAGTGAGTTGTTGTGATATAGCAAGGGGAACCCTGTCCTTGGCTAGCCACATGCTCACCTTCAGCTCTGGGACAGTCAGTGTCACACAGGGTATCACATAGACCTCAACACTGCTCCAACCCTTATTCAAGGGTCAAACAGGACACTAGTTGTTATCTTCCTTGTGATTAACTACCTCTTGCTTCACAGGAACAAGCATGCCTTCATCAATGTTTGAGGCCAGACAGGTGTTAAGTTATTAACTCAAGAGGGACTTGGAACATGCTTCCTCTACTAATGAGTAAAATATGGATAGAATCAAAATCTACATTCTGCCTCAGACAGCAGGATAGCATAGATGATGAGGAACATTTCTCTCTAAGTTTTTAAAAATCTTAAAACATGAAGATTATAGTATTGTTTGTTAGGGTTACATAGAAATCAGATATCGTAAGTACTAACACTAGGCACTTGTGTTCTGTCACTTGAAAACTTCAGCATTATTATGAAAATTTCTTTAAGCAAGCCAATATATCTTTATAATGATAATGTAAGCAGCACACATCTCAAATCTCATGCTTTCAATTATTTCTTATTCAACATGTTAAAAAGATAGTTGTAGGTCAAATATCAAATAGGACTCACAGGGTGAGTCCTGTTTGGAGCAAGGAAGAGATATGTCTTGTGGAAGAGGATCAGGTTAGGGAATACTTAAGCAAACATGACATACATATTTGTACAGGGGCCCTGATGGAATGCACCCACAAGTACTGAGGAAGCTGGCCAACATCATTGCAAGGTCCCTGTTGATAATTCTTGATCATGGGAGAAGTCACCATGATGTATATAAGTACCTGAAGGAAGGGTGCAAGATGACGTAGACAGGCTCTTTTAGGTGGTGCCCAGTGACATGACAAGTGGCAACGAGCACAAACTGAAACACAGGATGATCCATTTGAACATCAGGAAATGCTTTTTTACTGTATGGATGACTGACTACTGGAACTTGTGGTTGAACCCAGAGAGGCTGTGGAGTCTCCCTGTTTGGAGATACTCAAAAGCGATCTATACATGGTCCTGGGACACCTGTTCTATGAGGCCATGTTGAGCAGGGGGAGAGGGTAGGTTGGACAAGATGACCTCCAGAGGCCCCTTCCAACCTCAACCTTTCTGTGATTTTGTGATCACTACAGTAGGCCAACCATCACACATCTGCACTACAAGCATTTCTTATTTTTTTTAGAGATTTAGTCCATTTTTTTAGAGGAATAATTCATGACATTAAGGAATATACCACAAAACCAAGATGACAAATTAACAACATGAGCTACATAATAAAGAACTGTACAGAATTTAACAACATGAGTCAATGAACTGACCACAGACCACTCAGTCTCTGTGGAGCATGAAATTTCCTTCCCTGCTACTCAGAGGTGATGCTGAACTCCACACTATGCTGCTATTCATTCTTGAGGACTAGGCTGGGTCTCTTTAATATCACACTACATAGTAAGAAGTTCAGAAACCACCTGCATCCATAACCACTTTACCCATACTATGAGCAAGACTGATTCATGTATGTGAATCATTTATTTACTCATACAGAGTCTAGGAGCCGTGTGTTGAGAAATCTGGTTTGTCAAACAAATTTCGTCCCTAAAAATAAATTTCTCTGTGTATACTACAGTTTTGAAAAAGAAGCATGCCTTCCATTTTGGAACAAATTCATTTGGTCATTTCATGGCTCTATCATTTTAAATCTCCAGAAGGAAAGAAGGAGAGTTTACACAATAAGGGAAGAAAAAAATAAAAAAACTTTCAAAGAGAAAGTGTTCAAATAAATGTCTTAAAACCAGCTTTGTACACTTAACACAGAGCAGGGGTCATGCGGGCCCCCTGCAGAGGACATCTCTGCAGTCCCCTCTGTGCATCTGTGCAGCTGCAGTGGTTCTTCCATCTTGCTACGCAGAACTGAAAGACATCACTGCAACATACTGGGAGATGATGCACCCTGGAGCACTGAAGTCACATGTGCTCTCAAGGCTTGAACAAGCAGACTGTCAAACTTTTCTTTCTAAAGATGCACTAGTGTAGACAAGCTTCAAATATACGATGAAAATGTAAAAAATTCTCCCCACCTCAATTGCAATTTAGTACAGGTTTGCATTACCAAAATAAAATAAAATAAAATAAAATAAACTATTTAAACTGTGCTGCACTTATTAGGAAAAATATTCTGACTAGAACAGGACATCAGCTAGATTTTAATAGTTCAGACTCAGAGATATGTCTAGCTATCTAGAAAATATGGGTGTGATTGCTTGAACAAACTACCAGAGACCAAAGCATTGCACAGAGCTAAAAATACCTATGCTCACAACTAGCATTTCAGCAAGCATACACTGGGAAGGTGCCAAAGATTTTGGTTATCTTACATAATAGGCAGTTTTCCACAGCAGAAATAACAATATCCTTCAAGATCTTTAGGCATTGTGCCTGGCTCAAAGGATAGCCTACTCTACATAGGCATCCAGAAACATCTCATACCGCCTTGCATGAACTCTGCCTTGAGAGCAGAAAGACGACCAAAGTTGCACCAGAGCCTTTTTAAAAAAAAAAAAAAAAAAAAAAAAAGACCTACAATAACAATATTGTGCCTTGCACTAATGTACATAAACTTCTTTCACCAATAAGGGAGAGCTCAAAGCCACAGAATTCAAACTGAAGTTTCACAGCACAGACACATTGACAAGTTAGCGTTTATCACAGCAACTGAAAAAAACATTTTTAGTTATTGACTGTAAATACTGAGAGTTTTAGCATCGTTCACACAAAAATGCACTCAGGAAATTAAAAAGGAACAATTACCATTACCACCCAAGTAATTGTTTCATATTAAAATGGTTTAGATTCATGATTAAATAGAACTTGAATAGCCTGTAAATCTTTAGAAATGTGTAGATCTATGACTATTCTTCATAGATTTTATGAGATAGGAACTACTTAAAAGTACTTCACAGGAATCAACAATGACCTCATATAGTAACACAACAGTAATTTGACCATTCAGTCACTTTACTGACCACGCACAAACAAAAGCTACCGTCACTTGTTCCATTTCGTGAGGCTGCTAAGGACAATTAGGGTTCATTAGAGCTGTTTGGGCCCTGAGGAAGGGTAGAGGCAGGGCAGGGCAGTGCTGCAACAGAGCTGTTCTCCCATCATTATCCCCCCACGACACACACACAGTTGTCTATAATTCACTACAAGTATTCCAGCTAAATGATGAATTTGTCCCTGTGTGAATATTCAGTGCTGATTTGCAGTGGCAGTGGCAACCATAAAGACTAAAATACATGCCCATCTTGAAAGAACCTATCTTGTACACTCTAATGTCAACATTATTAGGGTTTATGGGATGGAACCGTGGCCAAAGCACCCATAAAACTCTATTTGACATTCCTGAGCAACTATTTCATAATCAAACATTAGTAACAGAGATGCCAGAAGTCTTATAATATGTATTTGTTTACACCACTACAAATGGGGAAATGTTACCAATCCCTAATTTTCAATCCCTTAGCAGGGATGTCAAAAGTTACAGAAGGTGGAGAATCTAACCCCAAATTGCCATTATTTATTTATTTATTTAAAGTTTCTTCAAGTAATTCCTCTGGCATAACTAAAACAAACAAGATCACTTGACTGCTACATGGTACAGTTCAAAAGTGTTATATTGCATGAAAAAGAACTCAAGAAATACTGGGAAAAATGGCTTGGGGAGATGCTTCTTTTCATGCTTAGCATTGTACTTTAACAATGTACACACTGCAAGATACATATTTCAAGGGAAAGCAGTTACATTCTTTTTTTTTTTTTTCCAGAAACAAAAATATTTCTTTTGAAAAAATGGAACAACAACAAAAACCTCCACATCCCTATTTCCCCTTTCATACATATTCATTATCTAGTTGCACTGGAGTGGAGCTTGGAAACAAGCCAAATACGTGCTGCACATACGCTCAGACCCTCGGCCCCTGGCTACAGGGAGAGATCAAAATATTGCTCATATTTTGCTCCTCTAACATAATTTCTCATGCCATTCTGCTGACTGTTGAAGAGGTTTTAAAGCCTCTCTCCCTTCATAACATATATACTGTCATCTCTGAAGAATATATGCCAGCTACAAATAGGAATGTAGGCCTTCAGACAAAACCCAAGGTGGAGAGGAAAAAGAAAAAAAAAAAAAAAAGGACTTAAGGACTTGCTCATTTGTAGTAAATGAGAGAGAGAGCACAATGGAAACTTTGATAAAGGTAGACAGCCACTGCTAATTGCCTTAACCATTTTGAACCAAAATCAGTGCTGGGCACCATTAAAACAAACAGACATTGACTGCAGAGGATCAGGGGCTGTTGTGGAAGCGCTGAAGCCTGGTGCACAGTGGACAGCCTTCACAAAAGGAGAGGAGCAGAGGCCAGCACTGCTGCTTCCCTTTCTCTGGCTCAAAGCAGAAAGTCATTAAGGCCATCAAGGGCCTTAATGAGCCTTGCTACTAGGGTGCTGTGTAGCACCAGGCTAACCATTTGCTCTCTTCTGTTCCCTTCCTCTGGTCATGCTGTTTTGTCCATTTGGATTGCATGCTTTTATCTGATCCACCTGTACAGAGTCCCCATACTGCCAAACTTGAGAGACTTCCTTTTCATTCTTTTTTTCTAGGTCTTAACAACACATTACAGCTATACCACCAATAACAATTTGAAGATACTCATATAAAAGTTTGTTCTCCTCCCTCTATTTTTTATCAAATCTTAAGCCTCCAAAAACCCTTTACATCTTGAGCATATCACAAATTAAAACAGCAGAACAGTTTTCAAAGTCTGACAACTCCTATGGTACACTTTATATTTCAAATCAGTTCCAAAAGCTTTAAAATATATTAATTTTACCTGCAAATTATTAGTTAAGTTTGTAGTGTCATTCAATCTCTAATATACTTATACACCAGAAACGCTTTGAAGGGAGAAAAGAACCATGAGAAATTATGAATTCAAATAAAGAATTACAATTTAATACATAGTAGTTTCTTACAATGGTGAAAAAAATGCAAAGAGCAATATTAAGATGAAATTAAAAGTGTTGTAAGTAAACACTAAATATTTTTGTTTACAGAATGATTAACTAAAGGAAGGAGTGAGATTCGTAAAGGAAGGGGAATTAACATTTATTGACATTTTACTGCTGTTAGTTTTTATGTAAACTCAAAGCAATTAAATTATGTTTAAGACATTTTTTTCTGTAAGTAGTTTCCATTTACATTCCTAGAAATAGTAATCCAACTATTTTATTGCATTGTTGGGAGCCCTGTAGCAACAGACCAAATATTTAGCAACAGCTCTGTTTGCCATCTCTAGAGCTGGAAACCAAAGACTTGAATCAATTTAATTGCATCAGTGTTTCTCAGCTACCGTACCAGAATGTGTTGTTCTTGACTTTAAAGGGCCTATTCCTACCTCCCCCCACAGCAGTCTCTAAATAAACCTATAAATCCTTTTTCTGTAGCACATGAATTATCAGTAACTTCAAAATAAATGAAGACAAAAATGGTTGAATATTTAAACATGTAGCAACTCCGTCCCATGACAGATTATTTCAGAACAGAATTCATTTTTTTCTTTGATATCTACTACTGCTATAAACTTCCAGTTTATCATATAACATTACAATTTATGGTATAACCAGCTTGTGTACTGACTATAAACCCTTTGTCAATGCCACTGTAAAGACTTTATAGTCCATAAATAATAGAAGAGCGATAGTATCTATCCTTCTTATTTTGCTCAGCACATCCAGAATATAGTACTCTAAACATGTCACAGGATTTGCTTGTTTTACATACATTATAGGTTATGTAAAAAATAAAAAGGTAAATTTCTCTGAGTATTTGGCTTACACAAAACTCATTCAAATAAATTGAAAAGTCACAGGTGGGAGTCTGCTTTTGCATGTTATAGCCCAGGAATAAAAGACACGCAAATAATAACAATACTTTATTTACTGTAGCATTCACCTATGGCCAAGAACTTAAAAAGTAATAATAATTTTCTATATCCTAAATTATTAAAGAGAAGATGGGTTTTCTTCATGTAGAATTGCTTAGGGAGGAATTTACTGAGAACTCTACATGCAGTTTATCACCTTTTCCTGCTTTTTCCATGATATACAGATTCAGTCAAGGTATACCTTTCTCTCCCAGTGCAGCAATTCGAAGATCAAATCTGGTACACATTTACCTTTACATCCCAGTGAAATCAGTGCTATTTAGAGGTTTTTGTTCTGATGTTGAAGCAGAACAAAGACAGGCAAAGACCTTTGCTCACATTACATCCCTTTGTGGTATAAATGACCAACCAGTAGCTACCTCGCCTCAGCGACGCCAGGCACAAGAACTTCTCAGAGTTCATAATTCTGGCTTCTACACATACGTATTCCCATACAGGCATGGCTATTTCATTTTCCATGCTGCTAGCAAAAGACGAGATGGGACTCTTTAAAAACAAAAAAATTAAGGAGTGTCACAACTTCAGTCCAAACACCACTTTATATCACTTGCTATTTATAAATAATCATTTACACTGAAGGTCATGAAAATAAGATGACAATTTGACCCCAAATTCCATGCCAAACTCTTATTCCAGATGTAATGGGCAAACTGAACTGCCATCACTGTCATCTGTAGCCTTGGACATTCCTCCACACACTAGATTACTCTTAGTGCACAAAATTTCTGTTCTTCTCTCCCTGAATTAGTTCAGTAGTTTTCACATTATACAACTCTCTCCTTATGCACCCCTCATGGCAGGCTGCTCATGTTGTCTCACCAGGAATTGCCCCTTCTCATCAAATTCTTCCATGCACTGCAGCAATAGGCCTTCTGGCACAAAGCCTCAATCCATTGATCCTACAAACCAAACTTCTTATTTATGCTTACACATTCCCTTGATTAATCCCTACATTGCACTTACTTCCTACAAATTGGCAGGCTCACTCATTTATTTCTCTTACCTCTTTTATCAACTCTCAGAACAGTGCATATGGACATCTTCCTCACTGCAAAATGTAACAATGGGGTGATGACCTTTCTCCCCTTCACAGCTCAATAATAATAATAATAAAAAAAAAATTGTTCCTCTTAATTTTCAGAACCTGAGCATGTTCTCTCATTGGGCAAGGATGGGTCCCTACTTGGGTGGCATGTCATGTTTCTCCACAAGATCGCATTCCTCTAGCATATTCTAGTACTAGCTGCCTTTTCGGTGCTGCTGAACCAAAAGCAGGTGATGCAATACCCTTGCGAGTAGATGCAGCGTATCTTTAAATGTTGATGTATTCAAATATCTTTATAGAGGATATGACACAATAAGTCTCAGGTGAACCCTTTGGGAATTCCAGGAAAAAAGCTTCCTAATCTCCAGTTAAACAGGCCTATTATCTCTCACTCCCCATGAGAAAGTGAAGCAGAACTGATTTGATTAAGAGCAAATTAACCTCTCTAACACAGCTACCCAGGGTTTTACACCTGTCACTTTAGTATGACAATTTATATTTATTCAAAAAGCCATGAGACAGTAAATTAAACATTGCCCTAATTAGAAAAATGTCATATGTTACAGTAGGGGAGCAAACTGAACTAATTTCAAACAGTTCTTGTGCAAAGTACATTTCAGTACAGCATTAATAAAAGTAGAGTCAATATTTTTTACACAGTCCCATCTGAGCTGAATGTCATCATGCCACAGTTGTATGTTTAAAGTTCTGTCAAACAATAAGGCTGACTGTATTCAGAGTTCACAGAAAATCTAAGTTTATTTAGCAAAAGCCATCAACACCTGAATTACTTTACCACCATTTCTACGCTCTAATGTCACAATATAAACCAGGTCTCTCAACTAGACCTCCTGTCACAGCATTTTTCCTAACGTTATTTTTGGGCAGATAAAGAGTAAATTCTTCAGTACCTTACAAAACCATACACTATCAAATGTCAGTTAGATTGTTTCATCAGATAACTGGAATTGAATAGAATTACCTATAGATGAGACTCAGTGTTTCCAAAAAAATCTAAAATTGTACAACAGAAATTTTTAGGCTTACAGAAAAACACTTAGAGATATTAGAACCATATATAGTAACTTGCTAATTTCAAAATAAGAATAGAAAAGGCTAAGTAGGAAACAAACATCTAAATATAATTACTTTCTAAATATTTCAGCATAGCTTGATTCATGTTGTAGACTGACATAAATTGTGGAGGAGTTTCCTCCTTGTAAAAATTTCTCAGCACCTTGACAGTACTAGAAAGATGATAGATATGATGAATTTTAGCAGCCCTGTTTCTTCCTTTTGTGGGTTATTTTTGTTTGGATGGTATTGGGCCATTTTTTTCTGTTTGTCTCATATCTAGCTTTTTAACAGCTATCTATAGCTCTTGCTATCTATAAGCAGTATGCATACTGTAATCATGACAGGTAATCTTTAAATAAATAAAGATTATACACTAAGTTCTTCACAGCTGCTCTGAGGACACAGCATTATAATAAAACTATCAGAACTCTAAGAAAAAAATAATTTAGGTCAATATTTTCAGTACAAATACTGGATATACACATATGTTTTGCTTAACTTACTAAATGGAGGTGAGAATTCTTTATAAGTATATAGATGTAGATGTTCTAAATTATATAATACAGAGATCATTGAATGTATTAATCATATATTATATATATGCATATAGTTAATATACATATATATACCTCCGTCCCAAAGAGTCGTGGTGAATGGAGTTAAAACCAGTTGGAGGCCGGTCACTAGTGGAGTCCCCCAGGGCTCAGTACTGGGGCCAGTTCCTCTTTAATATCTTTATCGATGACCTGGATGAGGGGATCGAGTGCACCCTCAGTAAGTTTGCAGATGACACCAAGTTAGGTGCGTGTGTCGATCTGCTTGAGGGTAGGAAGGCTCTGCAGGAGGATCTGGATAGGCTGGGACCGATGGGCTGAGGCCAACTGTATGATGTTCAACAAGGCCAAGTGCCGGGTCCTGCACCTGGGGCGCAACAACCCCAAGCAGAGCTACAGGCTGGGAGATGAGTGGCTGGAAATCTGCCTGGCGGAGAAGGACCTGGGAGTATTGGTTGATAGTCAGCCAAATATGAGCCAGCAGTGTGCTCAGGTGGCCAAGAAGGCCAACAGCATCCTGGCTTGCATAAGAAACAGTGTGGCCAGCAGGACTAGGGAAGCGATTTTCCCCCTGTACTCAGCTCTGGTGAGGCCACACCTCGAGTACTGTGTTCAGTTTTGGGCCCCTCGCTACAAAGGACATGGAGGTGCTCGAGAGAGTCCAGAGAAGGGCGACCAAGCTGGCGAGGGGTCTGGAGAACAAGTCTTACGAGGAGCGGCTGAGGGAGCTGGGGTTGTTCAGTCTGGAGAAGAAGAGGCTCAGGGGCGACCTTATCGCTCTCTATATGTACCTTAAAGGAGGCTGTAGAGAGGTGGGGGTTGGTCTATTCTCCCACATGCCTGGTGACAGGACAAGGGGGAATAGGCTAAAGTTACACCAGGGGAGGTTTAGGTTGGATATTGTGAAGAACTTCTTTACTGAAAGGGTTGTTAGGCATTGGAATGGGCTGCCCGGGGAAGTGGTTGAGTCACCAACCCTGGAGGTCTTTAAAAGATGTCTAGATGTAGAGCTTAGTGATATGGTTTAGTGGAGGACTTGCTAGTGTTCAGTCAGAGGTTGAACTAGGTGATCTTGGAGGTCTCTTCCAACCTAGATGATTCTGTGATATGTTGTTAATTGGCAGTAAATGAGGAATCTTGACTTTCAGGGTGTCACATTTATGATGCACAGGCATAACGGACACCAGTTTAGGGAGGCATTTACTTAGAACTCTGCATGTAGAGCATCACTTTTTCCTGCCGCAGTTCGCATATTAGAGGCCCTGTCTGAACTGCAGTTTTCACTCCTCCCTCCCTTCTGCAGTTGCAAGGCTGCTTCTGCCGCCATTATCCAGAACTCTGCTGCATACAGCAGGCAAGTCGGGTCCTAAGAGTATCTGCTCACCAATTCTGTCGACTTGTTACCTTGATTTCTGTGTACGTTTCTTTTCACAAACCATACATAGTCAGACTAGCATATGGTCAGGGAAATGCTAAAACTGTCTCTATTCACCTGACTAAACCAATTGAGAAGTTAAGGGATCAGCTATAGCCACATTTATCACAGGATAGTCCCTAGAACTTTCTCAAGCATTTGCTTTTGAAGCGTAGATCACGGAAAACAGCTCTACAAATGTAATGCAGCCACTGTCCCTCAGATTTGTGTTTTTTAAGTAGATAACAGCAAAACTAAAAAGAGTCATCAGTAACAAAAATCAGAAAGAGTTTTCAGGTGATCTGTGACTATAAATGCGAGAAGTTTCATTAAACAATTCTGCAAACATTCCTGTTTCAGCAGAAACAGGAAGCCTACCGATATTTTTTGTACTGCCTAAATGTCACTAAATACAGCAAGATCATCAAAATACACTGTCATGGAGAACCACTATTTTTATCTATTATTTTCAAATTTCTAGGATGTATTCACAAAGGACTTCATAATCAATCTCCATCATAAATGCAGAGACATCACTTTGTGAAATGACCTCGTGTGGTGGTTTTACCTTGCTAGGCAGCTGAATTCCACCACAACCACTCTCTCACTCCCCATCCTCAGAAGGGGGTGGGGGGAAGAAAAGAAAAGAACCAACTCAAGGGTTGAGATAAGGATAATTTAATTAAAGGAAAAATAATTATTAAGGGAAAAATGTTATTAAGTAATTTAACTAAAGGGAAAAGGGGAAAAGGAAAACAACAACAACAAGCAAGCAAAGGCCATGTGGAAGTGCACAGGAAAGAAATTACTCTCTGCTTCCCACGAACAAGTGATGCTTGACCACGTCCTTGAAGCAGGGCCTCAACATACACAGCTGTTGTTTGGGAGGACACAAGTTTTCAAAATAAGAGTCCACCCCTCCCTTCTTCTTCCTCCTTTTTCCACCTTTTATTGCTGAGTGTGACCCCACATGGCACGGAACATCCCTTTGGTCAGTTTAGGTCAGCTGCCCTGGTGATGGCCCCTCCCCATCTCCTGCCCACCCCTAGCCTGCTGGCTCTGGGGGACTTGGAGGGAGTTGTGATGCGGTGCCAGTATTGCTCAGCAGCACACACAACACTGGTGTGATACCAGTGCTGCTGTAGGTACAAGTGCAAAGCACAGCACTGTGTGGGCTGCTGCAGGGACAGTTAACTCCATCCCAGCCAGACCCAGCACAGAAGGCCACTGTGATGGTGCCTGGGCTGCCACTGCAGCGGCCTCCTGATGTCACCATTGCCCTTGGTGCCCATTGTCCCCGGCCCCATAAAAAGGGCAGCCCTGCGACTGGCCACCACTCGCTCCTGGAGCGCCAAGGAGACTTGGAGCAGCCCAGGTGCCGGGAATCTTCAGGCAGGGATCGCTAGCCTTTGGGTGCTGTCCTGCTAAGCCTGAAGGATGAGAGGAGTGGTGCGTTGTGCAAGGAAGAGGCTACACAGCCTAGAAAGGAAGGACCTCCGATGGCAACCCCCTGCTAAACGTCCCAGAATGGAGGAACGCGTGCAGCTGGGGAGGAAGAGGAAGCACAGCCAAGACAGGAGGGACCTCCAGTGGCAACCCCCCGCTAAACGTCCAAGGATGGATGAACACCCAGCGGTGGAGGGGAGCACCCTTAACAAATGGGTGCATAACCATCAGGTGCACCCCAGGAGGAACAACTTCCAGCCAAGGCACGGAGGCCAACCCAACAAGTGGGTGCGGAACATCAAGGTGCCTCCTGCACAAGACAACACGCAGCCTGTGAGCAGGTACCCACCCAAAGAATGGGGGCAGACCAGCAGGGTACCGGCTCTGGAAGACAACTTCCACAGAAGGCACAGGGGCCCACCAACCAAATGGGTGCAAACTGTCAAGGGGACGCCTGCAGAAGACAACCCCCAGTCCCTGAGACAGCCAAGGCACGGCAGTCGGCCAGATGAAAGGGTGCAGACCACCGTGGTGCCACCTGCGGGAGAAAACAGCCAGCCCAGGAACAGCGGCCAACCACAAAAATGGGTGCACACCAGCAAGGTGCCACCATTGCAGCAAAACGTCCAGGTTGCGAACAGGGACCCCCACAAAAAATAGGTGAGGACCAGCAAGGTGCCACCAGCGCGAGACAACGTCCAGCCCACAAAATGGGATCCATCAAAAAAATGTGTGAAGACCATCATGGTGACACCTGACAGGCAAGACCACGTCCACCCCACACACAGGGACCCTGAGAAGAAATGGGGGAGGACAGGCAACATGCCACCCTCAAAGGACAACGGCCAGGCCACAAACAGGGACTGGCTGAAACAGCGGGTGCAGCCTGTGCAGGTGCCACCTGCAGAGGACGATGTCCTGCCCATGGACATGGACTTTCTGGAAGGTGAGATCCAGCCAAGGCAGGCGGGGCCACCTCCAGAAAGGCTGTCAAGGCCTCACTACGATGCCAGGCCTGGGAGGCATGCGAGGAATCACCGCTCAGGCCATTCCTGGAGGCCGTGGTGTGACACGGAGCCTCAGGCTGGGCCCAGCTCCTTGCCCATGGCTCAGCACCCCAACAGCAAGCAGACACCGGAGCCACCAAGATGGGTGTCCTGCAGGTGGAGGAAGTGGAGACAGCGCAGCGCAGCTGGCCTGCGTTCATCTCCCAGCCGCCAATAAAGAACAGTGAACTTTGAAGTGGTGTTTGAGTCCTCCTTCCCCGTCCCTCACTGCACCCCCATGCAGTCCTGGAGACTGCGCAGGGGGCATATCTGCTGCACGCCGCCCTCAGGGAGAGGAGCGGAGAGAGCCCGGCTGCCTCGGGGCTGTTGCACCAGCCCATCACACGACAGCTGAGGCCTCGGGCTCAGGGGTCTGCAGTAGGAGGCCCAGGCAGCTGATGGGGGCTTGCCGTGAGAAGAGGCAGCCCCCGGTCTCTTCTCACAGAGCCCACCTCTGCATCCCCCCAGCCCGCCACCTCAACCTTGCCACGGAAACCTAGTCCATGGGGTCGGGCAAGCCTTGAGAAAACCAAGAGAGAGAAGTCCAGGAACCCTGATGGGATTCCCCCATGAGCGCGGAGGGAGCTGGCTGATGCCATTGCAAGGCCACTCTCAGGAATCCGTTGCTTGTTCCTGGCAACTGCAAGAAGTGCCCCAAGAGTGCAAGGAAGCAAACATCACTGCCATCCACAAGCCAGGCATGAAGGAGGACCTGGGGAACCCGAGGCCAGTCACACTCACCTCCTTCCCTGGGAAGGTGCTGGAAGCCCTCATCCTGAAAACCATTACCAGGTGCAGGAAGGACAAGGAAATAATTGGTTATCAAGGTTTGAGATAAGGATGATTTAATTAAAGGGAAAAGGGAGAGAGGGGAGAGAAAAAAAAAAGCAAAGGCCACGCGCGGAAGCACAGAGAGAGAAAAAACAAGTTACTCTCTACTTTCCATCAATGAGTGATGTTCGGCCACATCCTGGGAAGCAGGGCCTCCATACATGTAATGGTTGTTTGGGAGGACAGACGCTTCCACCACGAAAGCCTCCCCAAACTCCTTTCCCTTTCCCACTTTTTATTGCTGAGTGTGACCCCACATGGCATGGAATATCCCTTTGGTCAGTTTAGGTCAGCTGTCCTGGTGATGGCCCCTCCCCATCACTTGCCCACCCGCAGTCTGCTGGCTCTTGGGGCTTGGAGGAAGTCGTGATGCAGTGCCAGGATTGCTCAGCAGCAGCAAACACTGGTGTGATACCAATGCTGCTCTAGGTACAAGTGCAGAGCACAGCACTGTATGGGCTGCTGCAGGGAAAGTTAACTCCATCCCAGTCAGATCCAGTACACCTCACCTTTACAGTCTGTCTGCATTGTTAGTTGTGGTTGTCACCATTAAACAACTTTTGATTTCTTTCTTAACTCTTTTGAGACAATAGCAGTACAGCTTCAAAACCAAAAGACACAGATTAAAGAGGTACAGATTATCTGAAAACGATGCATTACAGTCAGTCTGCCTTGTCACCAACCCTCATCTTCAACAGAGATAAAGTTGTCAGTAAGACATTGCTTCTTTCATTGAATTTTACTCAGTTCAGATTTGTTTCTATATATTTCACTCATTTTAACTATTTATAAAATATTTTTGCAATAGTTTAGAAGTAGCTGACAGTGTTTGGAGACTACCCTACAAAATCTCTCTACCAAGAAAAAAATACAAATATTTCCCTAAAACTGTCAATCAGCATAAGATAAAATAGCATCAAGAACAGCACAACCGGTGTTTTAACTTGGGATGCCATCTCTATCTCACTTTAGTCTTCCCATGGGCTGAAGTGCCAAGACAAATTAACAGCTCAGATTGCCTCATATTCATTGCCAGGTTAGCCTGAATTAGATCATTCAAGTGAGCCAGCTGAAGTTACAGAGGCTTATGCTGCAGTATCAGTTGTCTAAATTCACATATCCCATTGCAATCTCATAGCTTTCCCCAGAAAATTTCAGCATGATGTTTTGAAGTTTGATATTTTCATTGCTTGTTACTGTTTTCAAGAAAGCTTCTTGCAAAAATCATTAATAATGTATATATTTTTTTGAGAACCTGCTTTAGAAATGTCTACTATGGGTAAAAATTTCTATTTTCCCTTTGAATGTCTTTAACCTGTCCAAATCCCACAAGATTTAAGATAAGAAACTTAATATTAGCCAAAAAGATAGCAGTAGGGTTACAAAAGTGTCATTTATTTCCCCTCTAAGTATCCAGTCAAAAATCAATCCTCATGCACCTGCAGGTTGGAATTTGTCCAATATTTGCACACTTGGTAACTGCTCTAGCTGCATTGTGCGTCCTCCAGACAGCGCATGGCCAAAATGGGTTCTGCTCCTGCAATTGCTTTGAAATGGAACAAATGAATAACAGCAGCAGTTCATGTCAAACAAGCTGTAGGAACAGAACCCGGGAAAGAATATTTTTAGAAGATGTTAAAATTGAAGTTTGCTTTTAGGTCATACAATTGTGGATCAGTGAGGAAATGACAGAAATAAAAAGGTGGCATCTTATAATTTAATGATTGAATAAAACAGAATTATGGATCATCTGAGAATAAGACGTTTAAAACAAAAAAAATGTTTTTACATTAAAATTTCAGGAACATGAAGCTTTTGGGAAGAAAGGAATAAAATGAAATACAAAAAGGGCATCATCTTCATAGGCAACATATGTATCACCAGGAAATTCCTAAGGAAATAGCAGCAAAAAAAAAAAAGAGGAAAAATAGGTATATCAGCTCTCAGATACAGTAGGTTTGCTATTCATTTTGAAAAAGCAACCACAAAAAAAATAGAGAAGAAACTGTAAGACAAAAATAGCCCTTTATAAAAAAAAAAAAACTGCCAATCAACAAACTCTTTCCCTGAGGTATTTTTTAGCCTATAAAAAACAAGAGTTACTGAAAATTAGACTGCAGGAAAATACTGTAGAAGCAATATTAAATTTGTGTAAGAAAACAAAGAGATGGGCAGGTTCACAATATATATTGGATCACAGAGCTAACAGTAAAAAAACACTTTGTAATCAATAACATCAGAGCACAGGTGGAATGTTCACATGTGTAATACCTGGTGTCCCAAAATAGCGCACACAGAAATAAAGGCCACCTAAATGAAGCGATTAATCTGTTTTTTAAATGCATTATTCAAGCCAAGGTTTGAACATACTGGGTGATTTAAGACAGCAGTGCAATATATTTCAGAGCTACAGGACTTGGATCAAACCAAGTGCCTAACTGTGTTTATTAAGCTGGTGCCCACTGCCTCTCTCACAACAAAATATACACAACAGCTGAGCTGATACTTTTATTTATTTATTGTTTTTGTTTTGTTTGTTTTTGAGATTAAAGTTTAAGACAAGCATGCATTAAGCTCAACTCCTCAACCCCTCTGGAAATGAATCCTATGAAGCAATTTGTTCCTAGCTATACCAGAGTGCTGAACAAGGACACTGGATGATTAGTGATGCCACCACAAGGGAGATATGGAACTCCACAGGTACAGGGGGGAAGAAAGGATACATCAGAATCTGAAGTTTACTTAATCATTAAACCATGCTTCATAGCAGAGCTTTGAACATCTAAAATCATGTTCACATCTCCAGAAAGACAGCTTGATCAACATGAAATTATCTTGAAAATTACGAAACAGATACAATGAACATGTCATTTTTGTTTGCCTTGTCAAGTCTAGAAAAATCTGAATCTTAATAAGGCATCAAGATACGAAAGACATAAGACAGCAATGATCCATCTTTACTGCCCAAATCCATGAGCACTGGCTTCATATATGTACTGAAAGATTAACAATTAGATCATATGGGCAGACATGCAGCACCAAGGCAATGATGCTCTCTTGAACCCCTCAAATGACAACATGATTGGGAATCAGAGGCTTCAGTACCAATAGTAAAGCTTACGCTGTAGAAAGTCACAAATGAGCTATTTCCCACAAATTCAGGGAGTATGTGCCAACAGATTATGAATATTGCTGTTATTGATAGGGTTTTAGATTGAAGCCTTATGTCAGAAGACTGAAACCATAGTCCATGTGTTTTGCAAGGGGGTGAAAAGCAAAATGTAGAATGACCTCACAAAGTACTTGGATTTGTAAAAAGGGGGAAACAATCTGCCTAATTTATATTTTTGTTATCCTTAGAAACAACTGTAATTAGTCAAAAGCTAAGAGATCAGCTTTAATAAAAGAGGGGAAGTGCTGGAACAGAACCAAGAAAAATAGTAACTTTGTATGGTTCTGAAACTCTTCAAACAACATGCCAAGTTGCAATTTCAGTATTTCATGGGATGCATTTGGAATTCTATCATCAGATATGTGAATCCAATATGATCCTTCAAAAGCAAAAATCAGCAGTATGCCATATGCTGTATATCCTAAGCATTATTCAAAATAGCCTCATTTCATTTGACAGTACAAAGAACTGTCTGGATTTTGCATCTTTCCTTGGCAGACCAGATAGACTTATTACCATGTTTGTTTCAAGACAGAAAAATCACATCCAGCCTTGTGCTGCAGTCATGAAAAGAATGCAAACTGGAGAAATATTAATAATATTCTTCATTTGAGGTTTTGGGAAATGTAATATTCATATTATATTTTGGTCATGAAGGGTCAATCCTATACTTTACTTTCGAAAGTAAACAGCTTTTGTCACAGTGTGCAAAACCCAGAGGCTAGTGCATAAACTCATCTGGTTAGTTTTTTTTTTTTTTTTTTTTTTTAAAAAAAAGCTTTTAGCACAAGCTAAATCCAAATAATGAATTTTGTATTTATATATATATATATATATATATATATATATTAAGAAAAAGCAAAATGCTAAAAATCTATATTACACAGTCACAACCATGGTCTCTGTGGGCATGCGGTCCACAAACACGTGACAATTACCCACTACCAAAAAGCTTACTGTTTTCACAGTTGACATTTCAGACTTTCCACTAGTTTCGATGTGTTAGTCAATGTGATGTATACTGTGGATTATTACTGTCCAGTAACATTGATCATGTCCTGGAAGTTCTCACTTAGGCAAAGCTTAAGCAAACTTCCCGCATTTGTAACCATACCAACACAGAATATTTTAAATGTTGCAGAACAGTGTGTGATATGTATAGCCATGCATAGTACTTGAGTTATGAGATCAGCAAAGGACCGCTACTTCCATACCAACAATTCTCAAGAGACTGAAGCAAGATTCAATAAGCTAAAACAAAACATTTTTATTGATCTGCACTTGATTTAAATATGGCTGTGCAGTACAAGTCTTACACAAGCCTAAGAACATGCCTGTGCTTCCTGACTGAACTGTGTATAGTTAACTAACTATAGTTAGTGTATTTGCATGCCCAGAGACCTACCTGAGAAAATAACTGCATCCTGAGATCAACCACATTTTGGTCAGTGTTCCAGAAGGAACAGATTTCAGTTCCCAGGATACTGACTCAGAAATAAGGTAAATTAAATTGCTGTAGTAAGGTAAAGAAGTAGGAAGCCAGCCTTATAATGGATGATTATAACTTGGGAAGCAGTAAAAGGGGTACAGATTGCTGTGGTGGAAGTCAGGAGGAGCTCACTGAAATTACGCATACATCCAAAACATGATTATGAACATAAAGAAACATACTGCGATGGAGTCATGTATCATGCAAAACTTACCTGATGTTGCAGAAAAGAACTCAAAAACAAAACAATAAAAAGACCTCTTTTCTATTGCATATTGAAGAAAGAGGTAAGCTCACCTCTGGCTCTCCAGAGAAGATGGCAGTTCCTGCTTTCCCCCAGTCTAACAGCAGACAGAAAGGAAGCTATAGGGTACGTGGAGCAAACAACAACATAACCACGTGCATCTGTGTGAAAGAGGTTGAGAGATGCAACCTCCAAAATGGTCATCAGTACAAGCACCTTAATCTCCTGGAAATCATCATTAGGATACATTAGTTTCCTGCCAGAAGAGTGTTTTACGGCTAGGTCTACCACTAGTGACAGGGATTTGTGTTTCTGGTGGTGCACCATGGCCATCTTAACAGGACACAAACAAGCCACACCCCAGTCTGGCAAACCAACAGCTGTTCTTGGTTGGTTAATAAGAGTTTTGGCTAATATCAGATTAAATTGCTTTGGATTCACATTGGTGACAGAAGCATGAAGAGAATGTTCTCTAAATCCAGAGCCTATATATTTTTAATACGGATCCTCACAGTTAATAACTTAAAACCACATACAGATTAAAAAGCTAAAGTTAATATTGTGCTTATATTGAGAGGCTTATTGCTTTTTCTTATGAAAATCTAAGTTGATTGACCCAGTTTTCAATTTTTCAATTAATCAATTTAATCCAAACAGCAGGAAAAAATTTCCCATTGATATAAACTAGTATTTCTTCTGACACATTTTTCTTAGGTACACCATTAAGATGGGAAAATTGGCAAATGCATCTAATTACATACAGAGGTTTGGGGACTTCAGAGTTTCAAGGGATATATGATTGACTGCAATATATAAGAAATAAATTTGGGTTAAACAAATGAGTAAGAAAGAGATGTGGGGCCAGGGATAAGAAAGTGGGGAAGGAGCAAACAACAACAACAAAAACAGTTATACAGAAATAGAGTGTAGATTTTTGTAAGTAATGAAAACAGATTTTTAAAATACCTTGTGGCAGTTCTAACAAAGGGCCATGGAGTGGTATATTATTACTCCTTACATGAATGATCTACTAGGTCTACAGCTGAGGGCAAAACAGACAGTGTTATCCATTGCAGAGTCTTTAATGAGACAATGTGAAGTTCAAGTTGCACACCACGCAATATTTTTCTCCTCTGTTCAATCTATATTAAGTCGATACTCTGCTAAAACCTAACATTTGTTTCATTTTTCCAATTTAGTTTCTGTCAATGTCCCCTAAAAGTGCTGAGCCCATCAAACTGACATCACCCACACAAATTTCAATAACAGTTCTGTAGTGAAAATGCCATTAAACAGAGACTGTGCTTTGAGGAAACAGCTCAGCTTCTCATTCACACTACATCTGTTAAAACTTGTCTTTTCATCAGGAACTGAAAAAGTATACAAAGATGCACACTACAGCAATGCTCAGAGGCTCCCTTCCCTTTTTATTGATAGTGCAGCAGGAAAGAATAAGGAGCATTACAGTAGGTGTCTGCAATGAAGACTAACCAAAAATTTTAACCAAGTATATACAGAACAATTTCAACAGCTGCAGAGCTATCTAAACTGCTACATTACATGCACAGCTGCTTCTAGCCCCTTCCTCTTGATTTTAAACTTTTTTTTTTGTAAGGCTATTAATATCTCAAAGTTTTCTATTTAATACTTCAGCTTACTACACAACCAAATGCTTTCTGTTCTTATTTCTCCCTCCATCCCCCCCCCTTTTTTTTTTCCCTGAAATTTTTCATTCTGTAAGATCAGCATGTAAATGGCCGCAAGCCATTTTAGAGGATATCACACAAAAGCATGTTGAGGGGAGAATCAGCATAGCTTGTTCCTCCTCCTTTACCTTAGCACCAAACCAGAAGCTGCCTTAACAAGAAGACTTATATTGGCTTCTGCAAACTTACAAGCCATCAGAAAGCCAGAGAGGTTTCTAGATCTCTCCCCTTCTTCCCTCCCGCACCCTGCAAAATGATACCTAAGCCTCTTAATTCTGTTTAGCCCAAGAGACCAAGAGTTTAACAATAATAATGCTTAAAGCTTAAACACTGAGTTCCTTAAAATTATTTAATGACATCCCTCTTTTAATGAATAGAGAATATGAACACTTATGATTTCTCCTTTGGAATAAGTTTCTATAATAACTACACCTTGACTTGTTACAGGTCAAAAAGAATGAGTATTAATATGAAGACGACAAACCTAACAGTCAGTTAGGCAAATTATACTTTTAAAATTGGTTGAGAAACAGTGGGCCCCACTGACTGGGGTTTGGCCTGATTTCACGGGACATAAGCTTCAGATGCAACTGAAGTGGAGTTCAAGACAAGAAAGAAAGGAGGCAAACCTCTCAAGTCAGCCTGAACACCTATCAAAAGCACACAAAAATCCAGATCATGCAAAGTTCGAAGGTTTATTGGAATGTTCTAAAATCTTTCCAAATAACAGTTGAATTCAGAGAAACACAAGATATAATGAACGGAAACATATTTTGTGCCATAAAGAGAAAAAAAACATCAAGTCAGATGGAAAATATTTTCTGGCATCATGTAAGCTTTTGTGTTAAAACACATTACAGAAATAATCAACCACAAAACACATAACTAAACTGAAAATAAAAAGGCAAATTAAATGTGAGGAAACAGCTTAAACAGTAAATCATACCTAGCATACACATTTAGAACACCAGTACCTTATCTAAGTCTCATCCACTAACACATTATGTACTATGTTATCTTTCAGATAACAACTTATTCATTGTGACAGAAAAATTTGATATATATCTTCCAGTTCAAGCCAATAGGGAGACTCTGCCAAGTTTTCCTGTATAAATCACAGCAGTCATGTTTTTATCAGGCCACAAAATGTGACAGAAAAGATTACTTTGATAATACAGCATAAAGAAAAAAAGGTCAGTTCTTGAACCTTTTTAAGATACCACAAAATCTATAGTGATTCACTGCAAATACTAAGTGGTTGTATTTAGATGTGAAAAGACTTACACACAAAACCTCACCAACTCACAAAATAACTAACCAAACCCAACCAAGGAGCAGTACGTATAAAACCTGGTATGACTAAAGGCTGATTTTGGTCCCAGTTTTCTTTTTGATTAAATAAATTATGTTTTAAAGTAAACAGGATGTAGAGGGGTATATAGGTATATCTACCTAAAGATGCTTAAATATTTTGGAGGGACAACATAAAGGGACATAAAAGGATTAGCAAGAATCCATTTTTTATGCCAGTCAAACCAAGAGTTTCTGGATTCTTACTTGGTACTCCAAATTTAGAAGAGTGGAAATAACTCTAAAATATGAAGCATCAGAAAAGTTCCATTTCTACATTTTAAAATAAATGCTTCTGATTCCAACCCCCCTCCCCCCCCAAACATAGGCTAAGCAGGTTTTATATAGGTAATCTCTATACATTAGGAATATATTTAATTTTTATTCCAGGTTTCTTCTGTCCATTCAAACTGTGCCTGTTCTGCAATGCAGTAGTAATTACTTCTACTGTATGAGTAGAGTCTTATTCCCTGTCTTCCTCAATAGCATTTACTGTGACAACTGAAAAGATGGTAGACTTGTTTATCTCGTGTAGCTATACCATTTCTGTAAGGAAAGATATTTTGCTTTGATGGTGCAGTAGTACAAGGGAATCAAAACGATGCAACATCTCTAAAATAATGGAGCAGGCAAAGGTCAAGGATTCTTACTGAATTTGAAAGATTACAGCAGTAAAGGTTTTAGAAAGCACTCTGGAAGTTGTATGGAAAGGATATCACTCTCTCCTAAATTTTAAAACTATAAAAGCTAACCTGCTGCACCAGTAAACTGCAGCTTTTCCAGTATAAAAATAAATCTTAGAATTCATGTAGGAAAAAGGAAAATGGGATGGAGAGTGGGAAAACATCATTATCAGTCTCTTCATCCTCATTGACAGAGGAAAACATGAACTTGATCCACAGAACATGACAATCAAATGAAGCTATACACTGGGAGTTTGGTTCTCCCCACCCCTCCCTATTGGTTGATGTCCTTTATGGGAATGTTTCTCTTATCTTTTTCTTTAAGAAATTAAATGTCACCTTTCTCTCACTCCTCTACCTGTCTCAAGAGATGGATGGGTTCCAAAACCAGCTGTGTTTGACTCCCCAGCAACATATTCTTGTTGTCAAGCCTACATGAAACCGCTTGAGCAGACAATATTGAACAAGACAAGTTCTCTTCATGGTTCTTAAAGAGCAATGAGATGATGGAGAATTTTTCCAAAGTAAGCACATCTAGACTTTATACAATAAACCTCCAACATCTTCTTTCAGTAAGAAGAATAAACTTCCCACTACGTAAAGGTGAGGAAAAAATAAAATTATTTTGTAAGATAATAACTAGAAGGAGAGGAACTTGAAAAAGAAACAAAAGAAACTGCAGCAAAAAAAACCAACAACACTCTCAGCATTGCCTGTGGTCTAACAGGAAGGTTCACAGTTTTATAAGGCAGAAGGTAATGTCGTTACAATATTAGATAGAGACAAACTACTTTGCCTTCAGCCTCAGTTTATCCACAGAGGAAATGGATTATTGCTCTGAAAGCTACAGCAATTTCTCTTTATTGAAAGCATTCACATTAAGGTAAGAACAAGCTTATTTATATGTTTCAAGCTTATTTATAAAGCAAAAGTAATGTTAATGCATTTACCTCTTAAGAATGTCAGGTGTTAAAAGAGTGAACTCATAAAATGCTTACTGATGTTAAACTTGTTTTGCAATCTAAGGCTTTAGTTGCCATACTGAGCACAAAAGCCTATCATATATTAAACCTTCAATTTAGGATGAACGAATTTCTGCTCACCATGCACAACTCCAGTTATGATGTGATTTCAATCAGAAAAACAAAAAAAAATTGATTGTGATCCTATTAAATTAGAAAAGATGGTCTTCCTGCTTTGATGTCTACAGCTCCAATACTAACAGGTGTTAACAACCACCGGTGTACATTATGTTCATTAATTAGGACACATTATGTTCATACCTCTGTGGGCATCCTGTGCCAGTGCTCAGTCAACCTCACTAGGAGGAAGTCTTTCCTGATGTTCAGGACAGAATCACACCTGTGCCAATTTGTGTCTACTGCCTTTCTTCTGTCACTGGCACCACTGAAAAGAGCCAGGGTCTCTCATCTTTATTCCTTCCCCCCAGGTATTTATATGTATTGATGAGATCCCCCTGTCCAGGCTAAACAGTCCCAGCTCTCTCAGCCTCTCTTCATATGAAAGACTGGCCTGTCTCTTAGACATCTTGGTATCCTTGCACTGGACTTGCTACTGTAAATTCTTATTTTTCTTGTACCGGGGAGCTTGTTGGGTTGACACTGGGCAGCATCTCAGCACCACACAGCTACTTGATCACCCCTCCACCAGTGGGGCAGGGGAGAAAATAGGCAGAGCAAAAGCAGGAAAACAACTCATCAGTTAAGATAAAGAATTTAATAAGTGAAAGAAGGGGGAGGGTGGGGGGAGGGGGAATAACATGAAGGTATTCAATAATAATTTTTTCAGTAAGATCCACAAGTAGACTGATGCCCAACCACTCTGAGCAATGGCTACTGGTGGTGCTTGACTATCCCTCATCAGGTTGAGCAGCCAGGATGAAGGCTGCAGGCATCCTTTGAACAAGGACAGCTGACAGGTGTTTAGAAGCTGCTAGAGCTACCCTTACTTATCTTCTTAGCCTCACATGGCAACAGACACCCTCAGGTTCCTTGCAGAGCTCCCAGGATTTCTTAGATTCCAGGCTAAGTGCCCAGATGCTCTAGATCTCAAAGAAGCAGCGTCCAGGAACTGGTGTATAGACTGCTGGTGGATAGGTCTGGTGCCTAGCCTTTGGGAACTGTGCTCTGACCCCTCAAGTCAAGCCAGCAAGACAAAATCTATTTCATGGCTGCAACATTTTGTCCTTCCATGCCATTCAGCAATTTTATTTTTAAAAAATACCTGATTTTATTTTTAAAACCTGTTTTTATTAAAGCAGAGGCCATTTTCACACAGGTTGGCATAACACCTGAGCTGATCCCCTCCAACCTGGGAGACTAGTGTGCAGCCTCTGCAGACTAATCCAGGCAACTTATGGGGGTTAGTGAGACACAGTCAGCATGACCAGTGTTGCACAAGGGAGGAATAGCCTGGGCTGCATTGTTCTTCCTCAGTTGGTATTAACCAACTGGCTTTTACCAGCAATCAATTGAACTGGTCAGCTGCACAGCATGTTTTCCTAGAATTTTTTGTGTTCAGCATTTGGACCTTTTTCCAACACATTGCTCTCTTCAGGACAGAGAGGTTATTCATTAGTTGATAGCAGAAGCCAGGCAGGCAGTTTACAGATTCATGCTCCTTCTTAAAGATTTTCAATTACACTTCGATAATTCTTCATGCTAGTACAGGACAAAAGTTGAGAGTTGACAGAAGTGAAACAGTTCAAAGAGTTTAGGTATGAATGAACTGGCAACACAAAGCAAGAACAGCAGGAAAAAAATAATAAGAGCTACTAGTTGGATAAATCAAGAAAACCTTCAGTAACACAATTTTGGTGGTAAAATTTTCAGAAGCTGTTGACTGACTTGGCAGACAAAACATATTAAGTTTCCGTGGACTGAGATTTCTAAGCAGGTGAATCACATTCAAAAATGATAAAAGCTGTCTAAATCTCAAGTGCTTCTGAAACTTTTACCCACAGTTACTTCAGGTCCTCCAATTCAGATGTTGATGCAGACCAGAGGGATTATGGTCATTCACAGGGTTTCACTGGGAGGACCATTTATTGCTGCAGCATGAGGCTAAGCGTTTTGGCATGCTGGAAGCACAATGTAAGGAATGAATTAGTATCTGTAATGAAAGCCCTTGCATGCATCCCTATCACCATTAACTTTTAACAGCACGTTGATTGCCAAGGCAAAAGCATCACTTACCATTCACAGAAATCTTAAATTTCAAATTGGTTATTCAGGTTCCTGTGCCATAGCTTATATTAGTCATACTGTGTCTCTATGACAGGAACAAACAGCTTTAAAATAATGTCCAGCAGTCAAGATTTCACTGCATATCCTCTGCAGTTATAAAGTATGTTACATGTAGGCAAACAGTACTTCAGCATTTCACAGATAAATACATACACACTTTTATCCTTAACAGCTATTCTACTCTGACAAAAAAAAAAAAGTAGCAGCAGCTTGAGTGGCATTAAAATGAACAGAAAGTGCAAATAAAATTCAGATTTATTTCAGTTTCATTTCTACTTAACTGCAGTTATTCATAACATCTACATGCACATTCACTGCAGTTTCTAGGTGCAATATAGTAGTTTTTATGCAGTTAAAATGAGTTTATGTACAAGAGAATTGCCACAAGCCAATTCAAAACTGCTTTTCACAACCCCTTTTCCTAAGTAAGTTGTATAGCAATAATTCTATTTGTGTTGTGTCAGCTGGCCCACAACTACAAATTCGAAATTACCATGAACAAAACTAGGATTAAAAAAATATATATTTGCAGAATCCCTATGAAATAGATAAACACACCACATGCATTAAAAAGAGGAATAATACACAACAGATTATTCTTGCTTTACTTAGAGACACATTTGCTGCATAAACATATATCCGCATTCTTAATCCTAGTACCTTTCTCAATTATTACACCATAAGATTTTAATGCCCCTCAAGCTCAAATTATTAATCACAGTTTGCATAAGTACTCTTTCGTTTGCCTTACGTGCACTTACAAAGACATGGAACTATAAAGGTACAAAAGGACTTCAAGATATGTTCTTTCATTATGGTTAAAATAGCTTTTTCTCTAGCATTTATAATACATTGGAGAAGGCAGTGTTGCTCCCCATAGTGTTCCGCAAAGACATTTTCTTTTGGATTTCTCATAGCTCTTTGCATGGTAATTTCAAAGATGAGGGAATAATCCATTCAGTCTTTCTTGCAACTTGCCATCCATGGAGGGAAATACGATTTCTGGAATCAATACGAAATTCAACTCCAGTGATCCCCAAAACCATCTCTAGGAATAGCCTATAATTTTAAGCTCACTTGATAAGTACATTCTCCTGCATGTGCTTCAGATGCAGCCAGCCCTTGTTGAGTGCAGGAGTCACAAATGGCAGGTTAATTATTTGTACTTTGGTAGTAATTGGAGACCTCAAGTGAGGTTATACAGAGCATAGTAAAATGTTATTTCAGATACTCACTGAGATGTATTCAATACTCTGAAGAGCTTGCAAAACAGCTAACAGAAAATAAAGGAAACAGATGCCCAAATAAATGAAACAGGTGACAGTGAGGCCAGGAGGAAGCTGAGACAGGATTCACTTGTATAGAAATGATGACCAGGAAAATGAGCTGCTCAGGGCACTTAATGCAAAAGGTCTCAAAACCCATAAACCCAAACTCACAATTTCAGTTCAACAGCTTAAAAAAGGGGGGGGCAGGGGGAGAAGGTGGAGGTAGGACAACATGACAAAAGGGGTATGCAAGAAGCAGCCCAGTCAAGATGTTTTGAACGTTCTTATCTGCAATAAACTAAAATTTGTGCAAAGAACTTCAACTCAGAAAATGATCAATGGCACCCAATCATTGTCTGAGCAGAATATTCAAGTAAGACATGCATAATAAAGTAATTTTGATTCATTTTTGAGAAGTGATGGCATTTAGTGAGATTCAGTAAATTGTCCCTTTCAGCACTAATAACATGTTCATAGCTTTCCCCACCAGACATTACATAATGGCAATATAATAGGATTGCAATGACAATTAAATGATTGCATATTTTAGGGCAATGGAGGGTATCCACTAGGGCATGAACCATTAGCAAAATGGTAACGTTGTTACAGGAATTTTCATGCTTTGGTACAGCAACTGATAAATCAGAAGCACTGGAAGGGAACAGGTATTCAATTCTTGCACCATCTTCACTTGAAAAGGCAGAAAAATGGAAGGTAATAGTGAATCTTAAAACATTCAACAAAAACTGAAGTTTTCTTTCAGCTCTTGAGATACCAGCCCTTCCTTCTCTCCTCACCCCTCAAGAAGAGAGGTTCACCTAAGACTGCTCACAGCCTTCACTAACAGCTCAGAAAAGGCAACAAGGAGGTTTCCTCCTCTTTCCTTCCCCAAATGCCAAGCTGTGAACTCTTAAAGGCTACTCTTCATGTTCCCCTCTAAACAAACAACTGGTCTGCAGCACACACTGCAGATGGGTTAGTAGTAACACCAGGCTGTACAGCTGTGCATTTTTGCCACACATAGCTGGAAGGAGACTTTCATTTAAAATTTAGTATTGGCATAAAATGTTTGAATTGACAGCCTGGGAAATAAGACTCTCCATTCAAAGGCAGCAAACAAAACAATGCAAACATCAAACAGTGCTTTGCTTCTGTGGTTCCAGCCTGAACCACAACTGCCATGGCAGAGGTGTAAGCTCATCTTCTCTGGATGACAGTGACCTGCTTTAGGATTTTCCTGAGGCTGACATCAGTGTGATGTGAAATCCAGTTCAACACCAAAGGAGTAGGCAACTACAATCTTTTTCCTCCAGTTACAAACAGTTTTTGGGTACTGGGTGGAGCACAGACCTAAAGTCTCACACAGAACCTGCTGACAGGAGAACTTCATTCCCTGACACCCAGTTGGAAAACCTCTCCTGAACATGACATCTATTTATGGAAGTAAGGAAACATGACTGCAAAAATAATAAACGAAGGAAAAAATATTGTGTTTTTCTACCCAAATTAATGCATCTAACTTCTGCACTAACAATAAGGATAAAGCTAATAACGCACCAAACATAGAAGATTCCCAGAGAGAGTTCAGACTCAGCATAAATCTGGTCATCAGAATTTACGTTTTTAATGCTTCCCTCAGATATCACAACAAATAGTTCAATGTTAAATGTATGGATAAGTTTAAATGTTGTCAAAACAAGAGTCACCTCGTAGATCTAGTTTACTTCCCCAATGCACAACTGCAGAAAACACTAACATAAGAGAATGCTGAATTCCATCATACAAGAAAGCATACACATTTTTCATCCTTTGCTTAAGAAAAAATGCATTAGAAATAAGTGAAACAGCAACCATAGAAAAAGAATAAGGAGAAAAAAATGTATGCATGAGAGAATGTTTCTCCTACTTTCTCCCTATTTGATTACAGCTGGAGGGTAGAAACCAAAAGACATTTGTTATATCGCTGCATAATCCCATTTGCAACAATCACTCTTTGATGTGGTAGATATGAGGGTGCATTAGAATGCCTTAAAGTATTTTTTATCCCTTTATTTTAAGCATACAACTACAGGCTGAGATCAGCTGACAAAATATTTCATAATAACTCTGCAAGCGTTTGTGCACATACATAGACACACACAGAGTATATATCACATGTGGTTATGCCACTATTTCACAACTTAGAAAACAAGTCAACTAGAATTAAGAGCATGTCATACTAAGACAGAAAATAACCTACTCATTTTCCTTTTTTGAAATCCACTGAAATAAAAGAAAGAACTAGAACTTTGACCTGTAGAGTAAGAAATTAAATGTCTGTTCTCTACTAAATCAGTGCAATAATTGTTCACTACCTTTTTCAGAGAAGAGTTTGACCCAGAGCCTACCAAGTTCCCTTTCCAATTAATGTAACAACTTCATAAACCAGAATCTAATGCCTGGAATCCTGTTCATCATATCAGTCAGCCCCTTTCCTCCTTTGTTAATGGAAAATACAAATTACTATATTTCAATCCATATACTGACACTGAAAAAAAGTAAGTCAACAACAATCTTCAGCTCATCAGGGAGGATCTAAACAAATTAACTTTGCCACAATAGAGAGACATCCTGCTTATTAATGACTAGAATTTATCTTCTAGAATGACAACTGAGGCTGAAGCCTATACATTTTATGAAAGCCACTGTATGATTTTATTGAGAATTTTAACTCCCCTTTCATATGTCTCTCCCTAACATGCAAAACTTAAGTGTTTGAAGTTACATTCTGGGAATTTAAACCTGCAACAGTCTTCATTGTCTTTTCCTTTGTTCCCCAGTAACTGGAGTACCACAAAACTACTTCAGAACTAACAGTATCTCCAGAACCATAACACTAGAACAATGAACATCTGCTGGCAGTACAGCCTGAATGGCATTATTTATTTATTACCTGAAAGGAATACATAATAATTTATACTCCTAGACTTCATTTTTCTCTAAGATAGCTCTTAAAAGTTAAGATAACTTAAAATTAAGATAACTCTTAAAAATAGCAAAGTGACTAGCAAAAAAACCCAAAGTTTGAAAAAGGTTGTTTCAGACTTATCACATAACTAGTAGACATTCAGGACTGGATCAAGTGCCTTGGCATACAGGACTCCCTGAGATGTCAACATGTGATTCTACCTAGTGAGAAATAAAGCTTCCAAGGTATTCAAAGCAGTCTGTCACATTCATCCAAAGAGCAACAGAAATGAGATTTGAGAAGAAGAGCAATTTGAGAGCAACATGGGTCCTTGATGGCTTCCTAAATAAATACCAGGTGTTGTAATAGCTTTAAAAAAAGGAACAAATAACCCCCAACACGCGCCACATTTTGGCAAGAACTTAATGGAGCAGATAAAATGATTTTGTATCTTTTCTTCTGTGCAGCTCCGGTTACAAATACATAAATATAGTGCATTTTAGACTAAGAATCTAGTTTCTGTAATCATGTGTTTAAAGGACAAAGCCCACTGAAGAACAAGAGCAACCCATTTAAAAGGAAAAGCAGTAACAAAACAGGATAAATGCATCCAATTATCAAGACAAATATTGTTTCAAAGCAACTCAAAAACCTTGCATGTAAATCCTTTATCTCTAGGAGAACAAAAATAAATATTTACGGTGTGCCAAATAAAATTAAGATGCATTTGGCACAGAAGAGAGAAAAGCACTTTGAAACATCATATTGCATAGCTGCAAAGAGAAGAAGAGGGTTCTGCAACTGGAAAATGCCTTAAGCACATTGTTTCACTTTTAAGGCAACTAATGAAAAACTAAGCTTTTGATTAGTTATCCAAATTATTCTTAATTACAGCAAATATTAAGAAATCACATTATCTTTCCAACAATTACACTTTGCTAGTCATCAGAAGGGTACTGTGCATATGAGCTCCACAGTGCCTCTGCTTGGCCACTGGAGATACAGGTAGGTTTGCTACCTCCAACCATTTGTTTCTAGCACAGGAAGCCAGAACCTGAACATCTCCTAATGTTTTCCAACATTTCTACATTACTACACAAATATATGTAAACATGCAAAAAAGTTTAGAAAACAAGCAAACAAAAAAAACCCTGCAACCTTACTATGGATGCTGCATGTTTTGTTTATAATAGCCCACAGAGAGCTGAAACCTGGTAACTTATTGACTGCACTCAATTGCCTGAACAATGTGATTGCACACACCTGCATCTCAATTAAGCTTGTCTGCTGCAGTGAGGCTACCTCACTCATTTTTAGATGTAATCTTGGCAGAATTGATCTCCTCCCCTGATTCATTACAAAAGACAAGACAGATTTTTAAACATTCAAAAACATCAGAACACACGTTTGATTTCTGTCTTTGAAAGGAAAATTTCTGCTGTACATGGTGGGTGTAACAAATGTAATATACCTAAAACACAGTCTGCCCCAAAACTAACGATGAGAATAGAGCAGTGAATTTAATTAGGACTTTTCCAATGTATGCCTCACTAAAATTTGGCCCAAACAATTATGGTGCAATACCTGGGTGGTTGTCTCTGCAGCTAAACAGGAAGAAAAACTTTTACCTAAACATTTTCTTACCTTTTGATCTTTGCTTATGGCACTATGTCCTTTTAGCTACGTAAAGAGCACGTTAATTATTTAGATATGTTACATAAGGAAAGAATACAGTTAATACATTTAATGTGCATGTGCAAATTAGCTTGGCAACACTTCTATTGCCTTAGTGTGCAAGTTCAGAAATACTTTTGTGACACTGCTCTCTGCAATTAGTTCTTATGTCTCCTTCATTATTTCCTCATCATCTAATTCTGTAATTCATTGTCTTCTTCATCTTGGAAACTAGGACATTTTCTCAGGGCCACGTTATGTAGCATACCCTGAAGACATGGCACACATTTCAGGGCATTAGCAGAAAGTTGTGTTGTGTTTTTTTTTTTCCCCATAAATATATGAGCAATGCAATTTTAAGCCCTCAAATAGGTATTTGAGGACTGCCACATTCAACGTACTTGAATCCAACATACCTCTGTTGTATTAATACACCTTTACGAATGAGGAAACGTATGTCTTAAAAAATCAAATAAATAAATAAATAAATAAACACATTCTACATAAAATCTGTGTAGTCCATTAGGGTACAGAAGTAATGAGTTGCATGTCTGATCTGTTCCATTTTCCTGTGGTATTGCAGCAGGCTGGAGAAATGGGTTTTGAAGCCTTGCCATTAAGAAACAGAGCAGCATCACGGAGCATTTCCAGTTCTCTAATCAGGGCAATCACTTGGATTTAGAGCCTGGCTTTCAGATTTGTGGCACCTGGACAAAGACTTGAAGAACTGTGCTAAATTTCCATTATATGAATGCAGTCGAGGTACAGAAAAGACTACGAGGTAAGAGTTAGTCCTTCACAGTGACACAGAATAATATAATAACCACATTCCTGAATGTTGGTTCTGCCCATATACAGATCTGGCCACCTCTTAACAGTATTGCAGGATTCAGAACTGTTTTCCAATACAATACACAAAGACATATGTGAACCTATAATAAGAAGACATTCCCAATTAGAACTACCAACTATTAGTGGCTCTGCAAAGAAGCACATGTACACTGGGAGACTGGGGAAAAGTTCTCATTTGAAATAATTTCCTGTCAGAAAACATGAAAAAGAAAGGTGTTTGTTGTTGTTGTTGTTTTTTTGTTTTTCCAAAAAAGTTTTTATTTAAATGAAAGGTGAAAGCAAGCAGAAGCTTTTTATTTATTGTTAATATAAAAGATATTTATTCACATGAATGTGGATTGTCAAAAATAGTTTGTAAAACAAGTACATGGAGTTTTGAAACTAAACTTACAAAAACACTCAATTTCACTTTTGCTTGCTCCAGGAAAAAAAAATAAAATAAAAGAAGGAAAAAAAAAGGAGGGGAGGGGAGGGGAGAGGAAAACAACAACGAAAAACACCAAAACCAGAAATTACCATGCTGCAATTCCAAACTCATATCACAACCTGTTGAAATATTACCCTTAATATCTCACTAGCCAAATGAACAGCCATCCATTTCTCTGAGCAGGTATGTTAAATCAACACATCTATAATGACACCCCTTCCTATTTGCAAAACAGCATTGGCTAGCCCAGTCTATGGCAGTTGGCTGACTGCAGATGTCTGAAGGATAGATGGGCATTTTGAGAATCCATAGCACTGGCAAACACTTTGATAATCTAGTTTATAGTATTACAGACAATCTGCATATGAGGAAATGGACCTACTACACATTGCAGCGTATCTCTTCTGGAGCCAAAATGGCAACATGATTGCACTCAGTTATTCACAATACATGGGAAAATAACAGCAAAGTCACTCTTTAGTTAGCTGTTTTGAAGTAATTAAGTATTTTTCACCAATTTTTCCAGCTGAAGGCAACTCATTCACCTGCACTATCCTTCTGAGGACATCCAGCACTTGACCAAATTTTAGTTACGATGGTTCTCCAAAGGTTTTGATTTTAGTCAGCACCTTTGGATTTCAATTTTTTTTTGTGCTTTCTCCTCTCTACCCACAAGTGCTATCTATGATCTGAGCAGCTGAAACCCAGCAACATCCTCTTAAACAAATAGAAGTTACCCTCATTAAACTCTCTGGCTTGTTATGTTCATGTTACTTAGCAACTATCACCTAAACACAGTGAATTGCCATTTTTCATCAAAGTCCCATAACTCTAAGTTTTTTCTTTATACTCTTAAAATCACTTCAAGTGTTTTTCATATTCTTTGTTCCATAAAGTTGCTGTGGCTTTCTAGCTACCTCAGCCTTTCAGTGACAGTTACCCAGAAGGGATGTAGTTCATGCTGCCCAATACAATCAAAACAAGGTGAACAGAACCTGCATTTTTAAACTGAGAAACAGGCAGACACAGAATCATCAGCAACCACTGTCTACGCTGTCCCAGGAATAACTCAGGGTCATGTAAGGTTGTTGGGTTTTGTTTTAAATACTGCTTATTCTACCTCAAGAGTATATTTCTGAAAGGGCAAGGAAATAGCAGATGTCATGAACTCTAACAGCTTGTGCTCGCTAAGCAGCATGGTTAACCTAGTGTTTAATAACAGAGAAGACACAGAGAAGACACAGGTGAAGTGTTATACTAAGATATCGACCTAGGTTAAACCCTGCATTTCTCTAAATAATGGCTGGTAACCCCTCACAGAAAATTCTGGCTGCATTTGTTGTGTCATCTTCACATAGATATGCCAATAGCTGTTTTAAAAGGATTTTAAAGGATGTTTTTTAAAAAACATTTAAAAGTATGTCTGATCTTTATAGTCTGAAAATTATGTATCACTTCAAGTGACCTTTCCCAACATGGTAATGCCACATTTTTAAGTTGTAGAAAATATTTAAAAACCCATTGATCATTGCTGTCGATACTTTGTAAAGCATTTCATACTCCATAATGGGTCTGTGTGGGTTAACATCATTCAACAAATCAGCTGTAAGAAAATAAGGGGTGGCATATCCATCCAAACCCCATTGTAAAGGATGCTAGAGGTGGCTGTAAGAGACACACAGCTCTGCCTGAAACATAGAAAGACTATCATTAGAGTAGCTACATTAAAACATTTATAGCAGGGGTGTGGAAGGGTGGTGAGGGCAATTCAAAGTAATAAGTCCAAAGTAATAAGTATGTACATTAATATCGTTGACTAAACTTCTTCAACACAATAAAACATTGATATTTGCAGTGTGGTTGAAACTAGTATCTCCATGTGTTGTCTCTTCACAGCTGTTTTGCCTCTTCATAAAGTCACCTCTGCAGCACGCAGGGGAAAATCAACCTCAACCTTAAAACAACAATCCAAAAGAAGAGAAAAAGGAATAAATTCTTATGACATGCATACATTAAAGAGTTAATGCCAAATCATTAATTAAATCTCTCAGAGGTGCTGAACACATGCATTAATTGTCACTGCTCAACACTTAAAATTTCCCACCCCTCATAAAACTGTTCTTGTAGGTTTGATTTTTTTTTTTTTATTGCACCATGTGTTGTGCAGAAGGCACACACAAATCTTCAAAAAGCAGCTTCCAAAAAAATCCTGGTGAACACAGTACAGAAGGCTCCTCTGAAGACAAAGAACAAGACATCAGTGTCTCATCTGCTGTGAATTAGTTTGCCTTTTTTTTTGTTCCTTCAAGAACTCTCACTATGAGAATCCGATCAACATTTAATCTCCCTGAGCAGACACCGCTTTGTTATCCTCTGTGGTAGTTCTCTGCTTCTGGGGTAATTTGTTGCTGAACAATTGAGGCAAATACTTGGCTCAGGATAGAAAGAAGTGAGATTAGTCTGTAATTGGAATATTTTGTCTCATTTATTCTTGAAGATGTGCCATATTACACTCCATCAGCCAGAGGTTATTGTTTTATGAAATCAAGCTGCACCTGGCATTGCATTGTATAAAACCTAAAGTGCTGCTGTTTTCAATCTAGCTTTCTATTTACCCAGACTCTAGTACCAATGAATGTCATGTCCTGTGGTGTAACCTTCACCCCCTCAGTTAATTATTTTAGATGGTCTTAATCTCTCTTTTTCTATATATATAGAGAGAGAATTTTCCAGGTTAACTATAAAATTTAATTATAATATCAAACACAGAACTGTCATGGATCAAAGAAATTCACACACTTTTCTCCATTGGTTTATTTTATTATTCCAGCAAAAGTTTTCAAAATGATCTCTTATTTTACAACTTCAAACCATTACTTCAGCAAATAAAACATTTATATGCCAAGCTAACTGATTATTGTATCACCATTTCATTTAGTTTGACCTCTGGATGTTTGTTGTTGTGGTTTTGTTTTTGTTTTTGTTTTTTATGTTTGCTTGTTTGTTTGTTTGGGGGGGGGAGCTTTGGGATGACTGCAGGCATAAAAACAAAAGGGTATTTACAATTCAGCTACATTTATGACATAATTGCACTATATATGTTAACACTTGTCAACATATTTTTAGAAATTATATTTACAGGAATTTTTAGGATAAATCCTAATTTTCTGTATTTAGAGGTGCCTGGTAGAATAGGAACTTTCATTGTTATTATTATCTACTTTCGCACAAGTGCTATTGCACCAGCTGCAGAATCCACCTTTGAAAGACATTCTGCAAAAATGAATAAAGAGACATTGAAGCTATTCATAGGTAGCTAATTCAAACCCTTCAAACCCCAACTCAGGAAGTTGTGAAGAGCCATGAGGCTGCCTCTCAGCCTCCTTTTCTCCAGATTAGACAAACCAAGTGTCCTCAGCCTCTCCTTACTTCTCTTTTGAAAGAGGTTTTCTTCCAGCCACATTCAAAGGAAGAGGTTGCCTTGCTCATACTAGGCAAGATAGTCACCATCATTACAATGTATTCACCATAACTTTATTTGATCAGAAAGTATGCCTGGAATAATGCTAGACAAGAAGAAGCTGAAGTATCTCCTTGTGACAGTCATTGCTGTACACAGGCAACGTACCTTGAACTACAAGCTGTAAGTCTCTTGCAACAAAACTTTGTCATATGAAAAGAGAGGAGGAAGATGGAACATGACTTCAGAGGCCCCACGTCACCTACAGTACCTAGGGAAGGTGGCCTCCATGCTGTGTACATTCAGCAATTGCACCTTCTCCCCAGGGTGACTGTTGCGGTTTAACCCAGCCGGCAGCTAAGCACCACACAGCCGTTCACTCACCCTCCCCCCTCCCTCTCTGGGACTGGGGAGAGAATCAGGAAAATGAAGCCCGTGGGTTGAGATAGAGACAGTTTATTAGGACAGAAAAGAAAATAACAATAATAATGATAATAGTACTACTACTAATAATGTGTACGAAACAAGTGGTGCACAATGCAATTGCTCACCACCCGCTGACTGATGCCCAGCCTATCCCTGAGCAGCCGGCCCCCCCACCCCAGCCAACCACCCCTATATATTGTTTAGCATGACATCAGATGGTATGGAATACCCCTTTGGCCAGTTGGGTCAGCTGTCCTGGGTCTGTCCCCTCCCAGCTCCTGCTGCACCCCAGCCTGCCCGCTGGCAGGACAGAGTGAAAAGCTGAAAAGTCCTTGGCTTAGTGTAAGCACTGCTCTGCAACAACTAAAACATCAGTGTGTTATCAACATTACTCTCATCATAAATCCAAAACATAGCACCTTACCAGCTACCAGGAGGAAAATTAACTCTATCCTAGCTGAAACCAGGACAGTGACACATACACTCCCAAGGTTTCTGGAGGTGTTGTAGTGGCACACAATCTCCCTCAGAAAGCCTACCCCATGGCTTCGATAACATGTGCTGTGGCTACAAACTAAAGTCTGCATGCACTCCCCCTGCCTTCTAGAAGAAAGGTAGAAAAAGTGACTACATCTCCATCTACAAAAGTTGGATTTTAAAGGACATAGCTGAAAACTTTTCACTCTCAAAAGCCTGACAAAAAGAGGTTAAAAGCCACTGGAACAGTTTTCAAGTTACTGGCACAGCAGATGGGAAAGGTGTCATTAATTTTTTTATTTATTCTCTTAATGTTGACAAGCAAGCCTTTTTTTTTTTATTTTTTCTCCGTGCCGTTATCCAAGCTACTGAGCCTGGGAAGTTCTACTCTGTTCGCTTCAAAGTATACCCATGTGATGGGGGAGGTGGCAGCCTGCCATAGCACATCATCGTAACTTAAGGTGACAGCTCTTTTGGAGAATGTGCCTTTGCTTATCCACACTAAGTTCAGGATCCCACACTGACATCTCCTCATCCCTTTTCACAGTCCTTCTTCCATGGGTGAGGAAGTAAATGTGTTCATCTTTTCTCTCCCCCAACATTTTCCTTTGTTTGCCTAAAAAGAAGAGCCAGATCATGAGTTTTCAGCAACATTTTGTATAAGACTCTGTCAGAAGCCGTTACCTGGAGGTGCTGATTACAGTTGCAGCATTCAAGACAAGTTGGCAACCGGTATTTCTTTGGAACGGCTACAGACAAAAATAGCAGGAGTTGCTGCTAGGTTTTAAAATGGATTTCTCCAAAGCAATGTTTATCAGAATGAAAGGAATTACCAGTGCCAACAAATTGTAAATAAGATAATAGAGGGGAAGGCCTAGAGGCGAAGACGTATGAGGAGTGGCTGAGGTCACTTGGCCTGTTCAGCCTGGAAAAGAGGAGGCTGAGGGGAGACCTCATCGCAGTCTAGAGCTTCCTCACAACGGGGAGTGGAGGGGAAGGCGCCATCCTATTCTCCTTAATCACCGGTGATAGGACCCACAGGAATGGTGTCAAGCTGAGGCAGGGGAGGTTTAGGCTAGACATCGGGAAGAGGTTCTTCACCGAGAGGGTCGTCACACACTGGAACAGGCTCCCCAGGGAAGTAGTCACTGCACCAAGCCTGTTGGAGTTTAAAAAGCGTTTGGACTGTGCACTTAGTCACATGGTCTGAATTTTTGGGTAGACCTGTGTGGTGCCAGGAGTTGGACTCGATGATCATTATGGGTCCCTTCCAACTCAGGATATTCTATGATTCTAAGATATGAAAGAAAAGGTAAGTATTTCTATCCCGGGCATACAATCTAAAAAAGGAGATATGGCTTAAAAAAAAAAATCTCAGTGGCAGTTAAAAAAAAAAAAAACGTGAAACTATCAAAGTTATTGAAAGAAACATCAGAAATGAGAACCCAAAGATGAGGTTAAAGGCCACAGCACATACACTTATTCGCTGGTATTTAATAGCTCAGATCTCAAGAGACTGCTGGTGACAATTGCTAGGTAGGCAACAAGGACACATTTTAAAGGCACTTTCAGAGCACAGGATACAGAATATAGGATATATTCTTGTTGTTCCTGCTCTGAGGATTTACTAAGTATAACCACCTGTAAAGAACGTGAGCAGGTAGTGACCTCTGATAAATTCATTTGAGATTTAGTCATGATTTCTGATATTTAAAGAACTTGTACATTTTAGAATTCTTGAGTTTGCTTAGATGGGACACAAGTAAGGTACAAAATAGGCAGCAACATACACTCCAGATCTACAGCACAAGTTGTTTGTTCTTAGACAATTTGTCTGGTTCACCTTTGTCACAATTTCTTCTGCAAATACACAATAATATTTTTTAGGTACAGTAGTTTCAGGCATACGAGTAATACTTCAGAAGCAGTACTGCTTTGCCAGAGATAAGGACTTGAATTTTAAAAGGTTGTGTGATTTACAAGCAAGTTCACTATGCTTTGCATTACACAACACATGCTCTTTGCTTTCTGTATGCTGGTAAACTTCATTACAGTTGGCAGCTTCGGTTGGTTTTATACTGCAAATTAAAGTGATGCTTTTGCAGAATTTTAACTCCTCTTATTATTTCAATTTCAAACTAAGTTTCAGCCCAGGAAAAATGTTTAAAAAATAAAAAGCAGACATATGTATATTTGCTGCCCCAGATGTTATTTATATTGGTTTAGGAAAATCAGAGACTGACAGCTCTTGAGGTAACCAAATATATTCTGCTCCTCTCATATTGATCTTGCAAAAATTTAGCTTACTTGATTGAAAACAAGTTGTTAAAGGAAAATTGTGGTCTTTCTCCCCTGCACTTACCAAGTCAGCTGTTTAGGAAAAGGATTATTAAATAATTTTCTTCCTGTAGAGTCAATATACAATAATTATTATCATTCTCTTTTTTGCCATAAATGGATACTTGCTAAAATTTAGATCCAGTAGTTGGAAGAAGTCAGCCTTTCAGGGTTGCGGGTCTCCTTCACCTCTGTACCATATTATGTGCCACATGAGCAAAGAACAGTCAAATGAGTTCAGACAGGGGCTCCAGGAGATCGATCAGTCTGCCATTCCCAGCAGTGGCCTCAAGCAGACAGCTGGGCAAGAACAGGACCAGTGGCAACATGTCTAATACTTTCTCAGAGTTCTTTATCAATCACTATTTTCAGCCCAGGGGAGTGTTCCTTGGATTGTCTAGAAGCCCCCCAGTGGATCTCACTTCTATATGCTTGCACATGAAAAGTGCAGTAGAAAAGCCAAACACCTAAACTTTTGCCAAAGCCTGTTGTCACAAAGAAGACTCTCACAGAAACTGGGTATCTTTGGTAAAAAACAATTTTAGGTTAGTAAAAACATTTTTAGGGTTACTTATATTCTGCACTCCTAACTTGTGCTATACTGAAACTTCTTTGGCATCTTCTCCCCAGATATCGACTCCACAACTTAGCTGGCAGGATTCTGTTCATCTTCATGAAAGGATCTTGTTTCATTTCATTTTTAAGCAGAGCTGAGCATACGTAGTACAGTCATTACTTCACTTGGACAATGAAGTTTGTCTGTCCCTGTAAGCAGTAGTGAATGTGCTTGTTGAAACTGGGATTTGCTTCATTGCACAGGTGCAGCAAGGTCCCTGGATCAGCAAGGACAGCACTTGAGTCTCATAGCTAGAGGAGAGACAAACCCAGGCCTTCTTCATCATTTCCATCTGGTCTCAGACATAGATGCGTTGCCAGCATTGTATTTCCAAGCCACCTCAAAGGGAAATCCTCCTTTATCTACTTAACAATAATCAACATATCTGTATGGTTTCTTTTTTATTAAAGACTTCATTCTTATAGCTTTTTCTTTTCTTTTTTTTTTTTTTTTTTTTTAAATAGAATGTTACTTCTTCCATTGGCCAAGAAGTCATGTAAGAGCTGACTTTCTTGTGCTATTTCCAAAATACAGTTAGGTCTGAAAGGCAACAGGCCAGTTCCCCGTCTCAATTATACCAGTGAATCTGTCCCTGTGAATGTGTCTTCTCCAAGAACAGAGAGAATTTCAGTCCATCTGTTCTGTCCAAAATTAGGAATTACAGAGCAATGTGAAAATAAAAAAACCAACATACTATCCCATAAACACTACTCACACTTGAATCAAATCTTATTTTGCTTGAACTAGTTCTCCTATACCTACTAAAAGCATTAAAATTCTCAAGTACCTTTTTTTTTTTTTTTTTTTATAACTTCACATTGTAAGTGGAAACAAACTGCTATGTGAACTGAATAGAACTGGATAGCTTACATTAGATGGAGATAATAGAAATTCAAAAAAGGACGTGTCACACTCAGATAGCTTGGAGTTGAAGTTCAGAAGTCCAGACATTTCAAAATTATCAAAATTCCTTATTATTAGTGAGAGATAAGCTTGTGTTGAATTCTAAGACAGAAGGAATTACATGGGAAGACACGATGAAGAAAGGGACTGTGCTGTGCACAGACCTGTACTATTTACAACATTCTGTTTCACATGTCACAGATCAAATTTAGTTGTCTAAAGCTGATGCAATTCAATAGAGTGAAACTATTCCAGCAGTTGTGGCTATTCAGTTTCATTATTCTTCTTCAGTAAAGCAGGTATGTAAGGGTTCAAAACTTCTGAACTGTGTTTTCAGTACTCTGACCTCAATTTCCTAGCAACTTTCACAGTAAAAAATAGGATAAAAAAGTGTTGCATTTACTAAGGGAAAGTTATACCATAATTTCCCTCCTATCTCTCTTTACAACAAACCAAAATAAAAAAAAAACAACAACAAATCAGATTTGTTATATAGTGGTGCTCAGTTTGAAGCAGACAAGCTCTTCAACTGAAGTTCAGAGGTTTTCCCCCAACCCCTCCTGCTTCTAGGAGTCTCAGTAATTAGAAGAGAGCAACTGAAGTGATTCTGGAGAGAGCTACAAAATACTAGTCCTCAAGGGAGCAATTATAGCATTCCAGTGAAGGAAACTGTAGGAAATGCAAGCATGCAAACACTACACATAAAACTAAAGATGCACGAAAGATCCCATAGTTGTTTGCAAAACTGGTCCTTGATTTTTTTTTGCAGCATGTGATACTCCTCAGCTTATTATCATAAAAGCAAACAGAGATATCTACTTTATGGACCTTTCTGTGATTGATCAGTTCGAGGAGGAGAGAGAAGCTTTGGGATTTCTTCTGATATAAAGCATCCATCTTTAGTCTGTTGAGTTCAGAGGTGAATGACATCAAACTACACTACTCACTTCCTCAGGAGGGAGCACTGTCGTTTTTTCCATGACTCAGACCACAAGCAAATTCTTCATTTGACATAACACTTATTATCTGTTTTGGTCAGATTATTCAGAAGAAATATATATTAAATAAATAAACAAACATAGCCAAGGAGAAGTCAAGGTGCCAGGTATTTCATTGCTGCTGAAGGTGAATCAGGGGACCCAAAACATTAGAGAGACATTCCCTGACCTGCTGCTGAATTTCTGTTGTATCTTTGAATTTTCACTTCATCTGTTCTGCTTTTCTTTTGTCTGCTTAGATTCGGAATGCTGACTGACAAAGGCTTCCCCTTCATGTATTTCTCAGCAGCTTTCAGAGTATCAGTGGGCTATTTTGTCAAAATGAAAAACACATGCCATATAGCTAATAGGTTTTAAAGAATCCTATTAGTTCTGATGCCTTTAAATGGGCACCCAAATCACTAACTGCTTTTAAAAAGATACACAGTGGTTCTGCTAAGATAGTCAGAAGCAATCCCATACACTTCACTCTCATCAACCTCAACATGAAAATTGACCTTTCAAAACTCAGATACTTATATTTAATGTTACAGTAACACTCACAGATTTCAGTTTACTCATTTTCAGCTATTATAGAGCTCCATTCACTGTACTAGCTTGAATATGTTATTTTCTATAGGGTGTTGTGAAACATCTGAATACTTTGACAGTTTTTATGTTACAGAAAAATATAATGAATAAAAGTGATCTCTCCCTGCTCCCCCTCCCCCCCCCCAGTTCTTTTGAATATTGCTATTCTCCCCACCTTCTTTTCCTGCAAGATAGTATGACATGTATAACATGAGTTCTAAAACTGCCTTTCATTTCAGAACAGCATGACACCACCACAATGATAGAGCTGAAAGCCATAAGAAGTTATCATTACACTCTCAGAAATGCTATCACAATCAATCTTATGTTATGTATTCACCAGTTAGACATATACCACAAATCAACCCTATGTAGCCACAGATAGAAATGACATGATTTAATCTTTGGTGCAATAAGGTAAAATGAATCAAATTCACACTGACAGGAACCTGCACCACAAGCAGTGCGCTCAGCTAAAAACAAAGTTTGTCATCAGTACAGACAAATCACAAACGGTAACGCAACCAAGAGTGCTGCCATTTTATCACTGCAGATGCAGACTACATGTTTGGGCCTTAGTAGTTTATTCAATGGGAGCTGATACACTTTGCAAGTTTATTTTCTTTTAAGCTATATTATCAAGGAGAAGCAAATTGAGCTATGTTTCTATTCTCTATTTACCATCATTATGCTTTACTTGGGATTATAATAATCATGGAATATCCCGAGTTGGATGGGACCCACAAGGATCATTGAGTCCAATTCCTGGCACCACACAGGACTTCCCAAAAATTCAGACCATATGGCTAAGAGCACAGTCCAAATGGTTCTTAAACTCCGATAGGCTTCATGCCGTGACTACATCCCTGGGCAGCCTGTTTCAGTGCGTGACCACCCTCTCCATGAAGAATCTCTTCCTGCACCAAGTTATCACTGAGGTGCTTTAGGAACCTCCCGGATCTGTTTGTATCAGCCGTGTGGTAATCCCAGTTGACGTCTGGCAAGTTGAAATCCCCCATGAGGACAAGGGCAGTTGATCTTGAGGTATTTCTTAGTTCCTCAAATAATAATTCATCGGTGTCATCATTTAGGCCGGGTGGTGTGTAATAGACTGCCACGACAACATCCCCCTTATTTGTTTGTCCCTTAATCCTTACCCAGAGGCTCTCAACTTTTCCATCGCCAACTGCAAGTTCCACACAGTCCAGCCCCTCCTTCACATAAAATGCCACCCCCCACCTCGCCTGCCCGGCCTGTCCCTCCTGAGGAGCCTGTAACCATCTACTGCAACACACCAGTCACAGGAATAATCCCACCAGGTTTTGCTTATGCCGATGATATTGTAGCTCTGGGACTGGGCCAAGACTTCTGTCTCATCCATTTTATTCCTCATACTGCGTGTGTCTGTGTAGAAGCACTTCAAATGAGCCTCATTGTACACAGCACCTCAAGGAGCAGACCAAGGGACTTGACTAGCACATTGTCCTCTCATTCTGGCATGCCATCACTGGCAGGCCTGGTTTTATCCCTTTCCCCCTTTGACTCTAGTTTAAAGCCCTATCTATCAGCCCCACTAACTCCTGGGCAAAAATCCTTTTCCCCCTCTGAGAGAGGTGCATCACATCTGGTGTCAACAGGCCTGGTGTTACGTGAATCCTATGGGAATCTGTATCGAAAGCTTTACAGAAGTAATCTTTTTGCATTTAAAATAAGTAAATATTAGCTTTCTCCATACCATTGAAATAACGTGATCTGGACATACTTGGTGGTCCCACTTGACTAAAATGAAGATCAGTCCCAGTCCAGGCCTTACCTTCCACCTATGATGACTGGAAGAAGACTTATGGGCCAAGAATTAGATCTAGTTATTAGTTTCACTTTACAGAAGGCAATTGCTCTAAATTTGCCTATGTTTGGATTAAACAGATAAATCAACCTGCTGTAATTTCAAAATTGATGAGAAGTACAAAGTTAAATCTGAGGAGGCATGTGTCACTGAAATAGTGAAAGTCCACGAAGAATTCTTATCAGAACCATTAATGTGAGAAACATGTGGATAGATCCCAATAGTCAAGAAGCATACACGTCTCCCAAAAAATTAAAAAGAAAAAAAAATTAAAAGGGAGAACCACTCTCACAAACAGTAAGGCCAAAGGCCACTAATTCCTTTAATATACTTGCCCACATAACAAGAGGAAGGAACAGCTGTCAGCTAATGCCTGAACTGAAACTTTCAGGACAGGATAAGTGCTTCCCTAACCATGAAAGGAAGCTGGTTGGGAACTTTCTTTTTTTTTTTAATTTTAAATGTAAGTAACTATCTGGGTAGGACTCTATGACTTAACCTTTATTCTATAAGCTGATTCTTGCATCTATGTTTACATACCTCTGAGTTTAAAAGTAAGCTTCTTTTAAGTTGCCAGTCATCTGCAGCTTAAGGAAAAGCTTGTCAAATGCTTCCTTTTGCTGGAGCCTCCACAGTGACAAGCAGAAATAGCAGGTCTTGCAGTTGCAGCTGGAGACAGGGAATTCCATGCTTATTTTTCTGCTTGGAGCAAGGAGCTGGGGGAGGCTACAGAAGGCAGCCTGCTAACCAAGTTACCAGCCAAGTGCCTACAGTCCCAAAATGCCTTCCCAGTGGACTGCTGCCTCTGGGACAGAAAACACAACACCTGGCCATACATTCACAAAAGCACCACAGTAGAAAGAACATTGCTCTATTTTGAGGAAAATGGGCTCTGCTTAAACCCAGCTTAAGTTTTGGCTAATGGGGTTATCCTTCCCAGCCAAACAAAGTGCCAGGAGTCGTTATTCTCTTATTGGTAACTTGCACAGGTATAGCACACAATAACAAAACACTAAACCCATAAAGTAAGCTCAAATGCACATTTTTGTTTTAGTAACTTCCAACTATAGGAAAGTTTTTAAGTTTCTTTAAAAATGTATTGTTTTAGACAAGAAATCCAAAGCAACCATACAGCTGCAGCATGAAGCATGCAGGAGTTGAAATGATTACCAGAGCTACACGTTTCAACAAATGAAAATGCCAAAGTCAAGTCCAGGATATCAGAGTATGAATTTTGCTAGCTCAGTAATGTTTTAGCAGTCATGCACTGTTGGGAACTACTGTTTGTTCCCCATCAAACAGATGATACATATTGCAGCATACAAAGCATTATCTAACAGCAGTTGGGTTTTACTGAATCCAGAAGTAAGCTGAGAGAGCAGTTTCTATCAACCTTTGAATTCACAATTTGATGTGAATGTGGTCATTATTTCTAAAAGCTTCTAAGGTCATATAACTAAAAAAGAAAACTGGTTATAGAAAAGAAAGGATGCAACAAATACAGTAGAAAAACTGTCCTGCTCCCAGCTGGAACAAAATTTACCTTAAGCGTCCTAACATATTAACAATAACTCACTCTTGCTTCTGAAAAATCCACCTCAATTCAAAGTTAAAGAAAAGGATTCTGAACTAACTTTAGGGAGTGTTCCCCAAAGACATCATAGGCCCAGATAATAATAAAGCAGTCTTAAAAAGATGTCTTTATTTTTTAAGATAAAAGAATACCTACAAAAGATTACATTGCTTCTGGTTAAAACATTTCAATATCATAAGTGTGTGAAAAAACATGTGATATTCATGAAACCTTACATGAAAATCGCCATCTTATTTGCTTTAGTTTTCATCTTATACAGGCCTAAGAAATGGTTTTCTGGACAGTGCTTTAAAATAGACGCCCCAACTGCAGTGATCACTTTCAAATGGCTTATGTTTGCCTTTGAACCAAGACCACTTTGTTAATATCATTTTTCTCCCCTTTTCCCCAATAGATAGGTTTCACTTCTTTCTTGGTTAATGTTTATATTGGATAGTTGCACATCCTTCATTCATCCCTAGTACTGGGCCACTCATGTTATGTATCTCTTTAAATACTGAAACTACAGCATTATTTTAATTAGAGAAGTAAATTCTACAGTAAGGACAGACATAGACATTTCAGGCAGTAGACCCTAAAGTGCATTTAGAGTTTTATTGGATCCACATTAGATTTCATCCTTACATTTATCTTTTTATTGAAGAATAGTAGAAAAATACTGTATACTGTAGTTCCATGGAACTATTGAGAAGCTAATCTGTTGTTATGGAATAAGAATAAGTTTAAGTTTGATTAAAAAAAAAATCTTAATATACCAAAATGCTTACAATAACTCTTAGAAGTTTATTTGGAAGAACACTTCACCATCATTTCACAGAATCATATAGGTTGGATTTCAGTAGTCATACAGAGAAATGCACAGAGATAAAGACACAGTAACGAAAACTCATAACTAATGAGTATTGTTTAGAGATTTTCTGGGACATGTTTTTACACTCATTTCTGTTCTTACTATGTGCCATTTGGCAATGTTCATGGCTGGCAGAGAAGAAAGATCCAAATTAATGTCCTATTCCCTGTTATCCTTTCTCCTTCTCCACTCTGAAAACAGCAATGGTGATTGAAGCCCTGCCTTGAAATGCAACCACAAGGTCAGTGCATGAAAACTCAGGCACCCACACACTCTGCATCTCTCCCAGCCAAACATGGGAGACAGACAGACAGGTGATAAGATGGAAGGAGAACAAGGGAGCTGTCAGGGCACGGCAGCTGAGACATGGATTGTAGGACAAAGTCCCAAGAGAAACTAGGTTTTATTTCTCCACTAGCAGAACCATGCGGTGTTTTGCTTTGATATAGTAGTATTTTACTAAATTTTCTTTGATTTCAAACAGCCACTTAGCAGAGTACATGAGTTAAGTCTATATAACATCTTTTCCTGTGAAATATAAATAAAATTAATGTAATTATTGAAATATTCTGAGGCCTTTTGTCATCATCAGTAAGCCCATGGTAGGTAGCTATCAAGTTTCAAATCACATTTATATGTCACTTCCTACCCGTCCAAATGAACAACTCAGAAAACATGTAAAATGGACTCAGTCTCTCCTTTAGCATATGAAAGAACTGTTAACAACATTGCCAAAGTCTGTTTTACAGTAAGACCTTTTTTATTTTGCAGTCTTTGCATGCATGATGCTATAGCAGACTCCTACAGCTGCTGCGAGCTCCAAAGATGTCATTGAGGGCAGCCCTCTTAGAACCTATTTCCAGCTTTTTCTAATTCAGGTCTTCAGACTCACATCAAACTTCCACCCATCTCAATTTCCCTGGTACTGTTTCACATTTCAAGAACATCCTAGCAGTGGCTCAAGAACCTTTTCCCTGTGACAATTGCCACATGTCCTCGCTCTGAAAACATTATTCTTCAGATCTTCTCTTTTCTCTTTTTCTTGTCATCTAACAGTTTTATTTATATGACTCTATTTAAAGCCACTAAAATAAAAGTGTTCAGAACACAATTTCCATTTTGATTTTACAAAATGGATTTACAGCTAGTTGAAAATACCAGATTGCATGTAGCAGTTTAGTGCCCATTGGCTTAAATGTAAATCTTGTACCATGCAAGGTCATTTCATTCCAAAGGCAGGAGATCTACATTTCTATTACAGAATGTTTCATTTCCTCACCTACTGAAAATGAAGTAGTTTCAGTCTGATCATCTAAGGACAGTAGGCTTTTAACATATCTGATAACATATTATTTAAATGTGAATGTTAGAATGCACCACTTTTACAAGAACAATACAAAATAAGAGATATTTTAGAAGATGCAACAAGTTATATAACATTACAAAATTGCTACTGCAGTGCTTTAAAGTCCCCCAGACAGCCATTCTTAGGAAAAAAAGTCCTCTCTGTAGCAACACTGTTTTGATTAGTAGAAGCTAGCTAAATGCCTGCTATTAAAAAACAACAGCAACAACAACAAAGCACTGGAAATTTTAATTCTAGTAGAATAAGGTGTAAAAATAATCATTGGTAAGTCTTTAATTCAGAATTAAATAACCTTATTTTATACAAGAAATAAGGAATGTAAACTGAATTAAGGATATTCTAATTATGAGACTTCAAAGAGGTTTAATGCTAGCTAGGTAACCCTCTGCAACTCTTAATTCAGATTAACCTCCTTAAATATCGTTTTTGTTGCCAAACATCATATGTAGGTGTTTATATTATATTATTTATATATATATATATATATATAAAGCTACACTTTGTGCCTTTTTCATCCCAGCTTTTGTTACCAAACACTGACTTTATATATTCTAGCAAATGGAATTCTGCTCCATACCCTACGGTTTAGACAGATGTACTCACACATTAACTAAAGGTACAAATGAAATTTTTGCAGTCCCTTGTATCTTATGTTATAAAAACACACAACATGGTATCCCATTCCAGTGTTTGTGCTTACAGACATCTTGCAATGACAAATTACGAATAGACAATTGGGCTGTGTCATAGGCAGCTCAGGAATCCTACCAGGTGCCATTACCATTGCTACCATATTAACTGTAGGTCATAACTACTTAGTTTTCCACAATAAAATAAGCAAATATTGATTAGTTTAGGTGTTATAATTCTGAGTCACCATTAAGAGATATAAGTGTTTAAACCTTTCAAAGTCAATCTAGGACCATTACAGAAAATGCATAGTTACAAACAACAGTATTCTCCTGAGACTTAGGCATGAGACCCAAATATTCAAAATAAAACCAACACTGGCCTATAGCATCAAGAAGCCTGGACATGAAAGTCTTTTCAGCTTTATGACTCTAATATGTATATTTTAAAAGAAATGTACATAATAGTTACAACCACTGGCAAACTAACTACAATGATGGTTAGAGTATGGATTCAAAGTGCAAGATCTCAGGGGACCCTTTACCTGACAGACGCTTGGTAGTGGCACGTGAGCCTCACTGGAAGGAAGCCCTGTGTTGCCTTGCCAAGAGAAACCTATTCATCACATTGATCTAGCAAGTATCACTGCCAGCCCTGGCTATGGAGCTTGCTGCTGGAGATGGAGAGTGCTGACCCACTAATGCTAAACATTAGCGTGCTGCATGTCTGTGCCAGCAGCTGCACACAAAATTCAAAACTCCATGGCTGCTTGGACCAGCCAAAACTATTTGGGCCATATTCTATTAGAGCTGATATTGCTTTTGCTCCAACAAGGCAGTAACCTACTGAGATTGGCTAATTCAATTTTTCCCCATCTTATCAGATTCTTTTTAATGAAAACTGAACATAGTTTCATTTGTTGTGTTATTAGTTTTCCCAGCGGTAGCAGCAAGACTAACTCTGCTGAAAGCTGAAACAACAGCGTTGTGCCAGTGGTGACTGTTTATCATCACGATATGCCAGCTTCATATTGCAAAGTTGCCCTAGTCCATTCTTTTTTGTGTGTTTCACATCTGTGGGGATTCACAGCTCAGAGGTCATCTTCCTGCTCCATCTACTTTGTGGATTAGCACTACATGTATCCATGTTCTATGTCCCTGAAGAGACTTGAAATGATCATAGAATCATAGAATAATTAAGGTGGAAAAAAACTCCAAGATCATTGGGTCCCAACCAGTCACCCCTACTACCAATGTCACCCACTAGACCATGTCCCTAAGCAAAACATCCAACCTTTCTCTGACACACCCCCAGGGACGGTGACTCCTCCACCTCCCCGGGCAACCCGTTCCAACACCTGACTGCTCTTTCTGAGAAGAAATATCTCCTAATTTCTAACCTAAACAATCCCCTGGCACAACTTGAGGCATTCCCTCTTGACTATCGCTAGTTATCTGTAAGATGAGGCCAACTCCCAGCTCCCCACACCTTCCTTCAGGTACCTGTAGAGAGCGATGAGGTCTCCCCTGAAACCTCTCTGCTCCAGACCAAACGCCCCCAGTTCCTCAGCTGGCTTCCTCACAGACTGTGTTCCAGGCCCTTCACCAGCTTCCTAGCCCTTCTCTGGGCATGTGCCAGGGCCTCGATGTCCTTCTTGTTCTGAGGGGCCCAAAAGCTGACTACAGTATCTCGAGGGTGCGGCCGCACCTAAGAGCAGAGTACAAGGAGGAACAGTCACCTACCTCCCTGGTCCTGCTGGCTACACTATGCCTGATACAAGCCAGGATGCCGTTGGCCTTCTTGGCCACTTGGGCACACTGCTGGCTCATGTTCAGGGGAGCATCAATCAGCACCCCCAGATCCTTTTCCTCTGCAGAGCTTTCAAGCCTCTCTCCCCCAAGCCTGTAGATCTGCATGGGGTCGTTGTGGCCAAAGCGCAGGACCCAGCACTTAGCCATGTTGAACCTCATCCCATTGGCCTCTGCCCATAGACCCATTCTGTCCAGATCCCTCTGCGGGGCCTTCCTACCCTCCGGCAGACTGACACTTCCCCCAACTTGGTGTCATCTGATCTGGGACATCGCAGAGATTGGGAGATACTTTGGACTGAATGGAGCAGGTCTCTTTTTTATTTTTATTTTTTATTTTTTAGTAGTAGGAAGAAGGGGAATGATCATTTTATATATTCATACTTAGAGTCCTTGTGGCACAGACTACACAGGTTGTTGTCTTAGAGAAAACATCTAAATGCTACTGTTGTGTTTATCAGCTTGAAATCATATCATCAATTAACCTTCAGAAGTGCTCAAAAGAAATAAATGCATAAAAAGTTGTTATTTCTTCTTCCTGCTGCTTCAGCTGATTTATCACATTACAGAGACCTACACTGCATTGGTGTTTGAAGGGAAATTGAATTGAGAAGGCAGATTCATTTGCATGATGCTCACAGATTTTTTTTAGCTCTCTGTCTTTAGAGAAATATTTTGTTTGATCCATATTTAGTGGTGGTAAGGAAAACAGACTGCCAGCTTCTGCATATTAAACCCTATAGCAGATTCATTCAGTGAAATGGCCCAGAATATGTAAAACAAGCCTTTTGCCTTAGTCTCACCTCATTTTGGTTTGTCAGAGGCCCTGATTCTAAACTAGAGAGGTAGGTCTCCTGCAGAATTCCTTGTCAGCATGGCTACATTGGTAGATGGACACACAGTGTCATCCCAAGCCAGAACATGCTCAGGTCAGAGAACTCATCCAAGATACCAGACAAAGCTGTGTCCTGCCCAGATTCAGGATTTAATCAAGGATTAAAACAAAGCATTGGAACAATAGCCTCCAGCTTTAACTTTATGCTGAAACTTGAACTCCTAGTTTACTCCTGGCCTTCAGGTACCATCTAGTTCCCATTCTTACCTTCAGATCCTGAACACATTACATGCTTTCCTCTGCCTCATCACCACTACCTGGCTTATCTCTTGTAAAGCATGTTCCCAAAAAAACCATTTGTGGAGATGTTTAAGAACTTAAGAGTTCTTAAGTAGAACTATTATTGCCAGAGCCAAAACAGCTCCAATTGTTGTTCAGGGGTGAATGTCCAAAACACTGGAGGTGCCCACTGCCCTAGAAACCTGCCCATATCCTCCCACACTCCCTGCCACTCGCAAATATCCCGCCTCAAGACAGATCTCCGGATGAGATTCCTAAGTAGTTGTTTAACCTTAAACAAAACCTGAAGCGCATTCAGGAGACATAACATTTCTGCCAACTGAGAAAACTTGAAAGCTAGTTAGTGCAAAGATTATAATTTCCTTGGTACACCTAAAGTACACTACATAACATACAGGGCCAACAAATCTAGTATGGCACACTGGTCACCAGCATGTCACAGGGAGACAAACTCAACAGTGGTCTAAGAATAAACGGCTAAATGAATCCAATTTTCTCATCCAAATAAAGTAATAAGACACATTTACACTATATGGAAAAGAAAATAATCTGTTTAGGGCTGCCATCACAGCCACCCAGTCTCCAGCTTCTATCTGTTTGTGTATTTTTCAGCAACAGAGGACTATGCGCTGGTGACAGCCCCAACATAGCCAGTACTGCTGTGAGATGAGAGCTGCTTCACACCAAACTAGACTGAATTCCACTACATGCAGCATGCAAGGAACAAGCCGAAGTAAATTAAAAATGCTTTTTGAGCTCAAGGTCTGTTTGTTTTTAAAACATTTACAACAACTTAAATATTTTTGCCCTGCTTTGCTCAGTAAGGTAAAACGAGAGCTAGAGGCCCCAGTCGTGCTGTGCAGCTGGAGCACCCCGATTGCTGCTGTTGTTTCCTCACCAGGAATCATCTGACTTTTGAACTGACTGTAATGGAAATGGCTAGTTCTTAGCATTTTCCTTGTGTGCTATGGGCATACACTTCATGCCTGCCCCCTGGAAATATACCTCTGGCCTCAGAAGGAACACTATTAAGTAATTTCATTTTAGAGCTGAAATCATCTGCTCCACTTCTTGTTCACCTTATCCAGAAAAGTGCTGAAGACTCCAAAGTCCCCTGATCACAGTCACATAAGCTTTTTTCCTGAAACATTATTCTACAAATAAATAAACTAAATTATAAGAGGAATACCAAGGCATTCAGCAAATGTTCAATATAAGAGGTATTTAAATATTTACTCCTAAGACTGAAGCTCACAGTGTGTTTTTTAAAAAATAGTAATTATTTGCATTGTGGTAGCACCTGGGAACCTGGTCACAAATAAGACCCAATTGTATAAACCAAATGAAGAAGACAGTCTTTGCTCTAAAAAGCTATCACACCTAAAACAACCATGCAGTATTTTCAGCTACTTGGTATTTCATTTTAAGAGCTGAGTTCCTAGTGTTCAGATGCACAAGACAGTAAATATATTCTTACTGTGAGCACCCTGTACATAAATTAAGAGCACAAGTGAGTATGTTGCCTCAATGGTCAGCCCTTACCGTATCATAATTTCTCATTGCTCCATAGAAGACAGCAAAAGAGACCATTTTGTAGCGCACTTTTGGCACTAAATTGCAGTCATAACTCTGTACCTGTATTTTACATATAACAAATATATTTTTAGGGATTTCAAGACTAAATCATTTTTTTTTAACCTTTTGTATTCTGAAGATGTCTGAAGTGGGTTTTGTTTAATTATATCTACTGCAATGAGTGGGTTTACCTGCAAAAACCCTGGGGCCACACTGATGATTTCCCATTTTTTCTCATAGTTGAATAATAAAAACTAACATGCTTATACCTTCCACACAAGGACATACACAAAGCAAAAACATGAGGTACAGCTGTCTTTACCTCCGAAAATTGTGGCAAGCTTCAACTTCTGCAGGATTAAAGAAAAATGGTTGAAAAGTTTTAAAAAACAGTTCTTACAAAATAAATACCTAGAGATGTTTGCACTGTCTTTTCATAATTGTATAAATAATTTAAAAATACATAATGTAAACTGTACCCCAGTTTCTGTAGTTCTACTGAAACAACGTGACCAATAAATCAGAAAGCTGGGTATCTTCTTCTTCACTAAATTAGTCTGCCAAACAATGTTCTAATTGCACTTTGATTTTAATGTTAAAAACCCATTTCCATTATTTCACTGGATCATACAACACAGTTTAATATTTGCCAATGAAGCAAATGATCTGCAAGTAACATTCACAGATGGTTCATGTTTTCCGTTAAGTCTACAAGCTAAGATTTCTTCTATATATATGCATATCTATATATATTATTTTTTGTTTATTAAATGTATGATCTCATACTTCATCTTTTCTCCCCAATTAAGGGGTGCAAAACATTTTTTAATTCTACACAGCAATTTTTTCACAAAGCATGCACAACAATGATATTCAAGAGCCTTTCTCTACTGTCTGACAGGACAGAAAGCAGGAGCTGGGATGTAAACAAGATATACAGCTTTTGTTCATTATAAGGGCTACGAAAAAAGAAACGAAAACTAAACCCACACAGGTACCAGTTGTTTGCATCACTTCAGACAGTTAAAAATCATGGCAACTCAGAGATTACCTACTGTTTTTATTACTAAACAAAGTATGAAGAACTCTGAAGACCTACTACCTGACGATCCTAGACTGTTCCTGAATCATCATTAAGGCACAGTATCTATCTATGGGCCTATTTTCATATGCCCATAATTCTATCTGAATATGAGGTACTTATACTGTGATGGCTTACAATGAAAATAGGTATTTGTGCAATTGTACGATTTCCCAACCACACTTCCTGTGTCTGTTGTCTCTAAACAGTGATCATCTTCCAGCAGAGAGAGAGGAGCTCTGGATTAGCGAGCACCAGTGAGGGACATTATGAGAGTTCCTGGAGCACACTCGGGCCAGATCAGTCACCCTGTAGTTCAAATTGTTTTCTAGAGGGAAATGGGCTTCTTTATTATAATATTTCTTTATTTCTGCAGTTCCATTACCTTCAGTAAGATTGGTGTACTAGATATCATGTAAGAGGCATCAGTGTTACATTGTCACAACAAACCCCATACAACTACAATGAATTATAAGGAGGAGTTAAAGCCAACTCAATATACAAACAGAGCACCAGATGGGCAGTTTGGAAGGGAATTCACAAACCTGTTCATCACATCAGGGCATGTGTGTGTGTGTGTGGGTGTGTGTGTGTGCGCGTGTGTGTCTGCACCTGCATGTTCCCTTTTTTCTTGGTAAGTGACTTCAGTAACTGCTTTAGGGATGTTTTCATCACAAGCTTGTACTTCATGTTGCTGGTTACAAAATTAGGAGCTTTTTTTTTTTTCTGAATGCAGGGACTCAGCTCATCTTCTGTAATGCCCCCCTTCTCCTTCCAAGTTCACAGACTTTTGATTTTGCCCTTGCTGCCCGCTTAAACAACTTTAGTCGAGTCTGCTTAATTGGCACCTTCCCAGCAAAAGCAGAAAAAGCCAATTAAGTATTTGTACTACAGTTATGTGGGTACTTGTGCCAAACTATCAAACTTACATTTCTAATCAAGTACCATGGAAGTGATGTATCTTCAACTGACAGTCCCCACAAGCCAGAGGACTTCTTTTTGCAATGATACTTGTTCACATCTGTTTAATGAGTCTGCATCACAAATAGGCAGAGTGCAAGTTATTAACTCATTAAAACTACTTGGGGATAGCACTATTTTAATAAGACACGTATTGCAAAAGACAAATGAAGTGCTACATTGACTGGCTGTCATGGTAGCTCTGGTGTATTGCTAGGAAGTGACCCGAATGAACAAACAATACCTGTTACAGAATTTGATCCAACAGAGATCCTTTGATAAGGGCTCATGACTGGGCACTCCACACGATGAAGATGCACGAAGAACAGTTATCACTCATCCCTTAAGTCAATTTAAATCCTGGTAAAAGTTTGTTTTGTGCCCTGTGCTTCTCACCTCTGCTTTTTGATGGCTACACTGCAGCATATGCTTTATTGCTGTTAACCACGTGTAAACAGACCACCTATTTTTTAGGACAAAAAATTTATTAGTAGCCTCATGCACCTTTTCTCCAAGTTTCTTGAAAATTCATATACAATGTTTGCATTTATCTTTTAAACATATAAAAGCCTGTTCATGCTATTGCTATTAAAGTCCTTAATTAAAGTACAACAACATTCAATTATTGTATCTTCCTCAGCCAAGCATCTTGTCTTTCTCTTGCCTATATTAACATTCAACAGTCCTTGACTTCCTGCTCCCTGTCTCACAGCCCTTTTTCCACTTTCTCCAAACGTATGTCTGTACTCTTTCATGACACCCACTCTTCTCAAAGCACTCCCACACAGTCCTGTGGTGCTACCCTTTGTGGTGGTCAACCTTAGCTATATGCCAGATGCCCACCCAGTGGCACCCTCACTCCACCTCCCCAACAGGGTGAGGCTGAAAGTGTGTCGAAATAACTTGCCTTAGCAGTTGGGCTTGGGCAGCATCACATATCCAGTTCAGCTTTTGTATTCAGGAATGACTCCAACCAGTTACAGTAAGAGATTTTTCATCTGCATATACAAGAAAAGCAGTTGAAGTAGGACAGCCACGTGTTTGTTTGCATTGGGTAACACTCACCCGTTCCCTTTTTCTTGAGACACAAATCCCTACACAGCCAAAAAACTAACCCTCCTCCCCCCCCCAAACATAGCCCAACCCCTGCATGAAAAATGCAGTCTGACTTTCAGCTTCCTCACATCTGAAAAATGACCTTCCAGTCAGCAGTACTGTTCAAGGAAGCAGAAAAACCACTGCACCAGTAAAGCCTCTTGTTGATGCCCAGTTCCTCACAAGCAGTTTAGATATGTTTGGAGACACGGGCTGAAAATGCCTGAGACTTGAAACACAGGTGTACCTGTTTTCAGGTTTTTAGCTTACTACTTGAGTGATAGCAAAATGACCCCACCTTTCAGAGGACAAGGTAAAAACAAACACCAGGAAAAAAAAGCAAAAATAGAAGACTTCTTGAAAAATGTCTATTTTGTATTTTTAAATAGTTACAAAAGTTAACTTTTGCATGTAGTATAAGCCTAATTCCAGTATAAGAGTGTTCAGATGTTTCAATTAATATAATTGCAGTGAATTCTTTGATCTGAACTTGACAGGTGAAGGAGTTCTCTGATTTACTGCCTCCATAAAATAAAAAATAAAATAAAATAAAAAATGAGGGCAATTCATTCTGTCTGAGTGAAAGTCTTTCACTACAAACATTTTTAGGTTATTTTAAGTGCATTTGCATTTTACATAAATATATGTTAGTATTTCCATCACATAACTAAAAAGTACCCATATTATGTGGGATGTACTATAACAAACCTCGTATATAGAACAACTCCTTGAGTACTAGAGACTTGGCTGAAGAGATTTTGAATTTCAAGGAATATTCTTTTCTATAAAGCACCTGTTGGAAATCAGCCGGTGACTTATTTCTAACACATAGCCTTCTGTATTACCTGGCATCATTTAAAACACCACACAGTTGAAATAAAAAGCTGTGGGGACAAGACTTTATGACAATACCTATCACTGAGACAGAAAAACCATAAGATAATTATTTTTTTTGTTAACATTAAGTCTAATTAAAAAAAAATAATAATATCTGTGTCTTCCAGCTTTCAAGATTATTTAGTTTAAAACAATGAAATGGCCTACTTCTGACTGCCTCTTCAATAGTAGTTACTGAACCAGAGGATCTCTAGAGTAAATTTGTTTTACAATACTAACACAGGGTCTTGAAAGCAATATGCATGTGGCCCATGTGCAAAAGCCATATTACAATTTCTGTTAGCAAGACTTCACTGTATTTTAGGAGGCTGAGTCATGATTTATGCAGTGCAGGATGGGAAGACTAGTTAAATTTTCTTCATTTGTAAATCTGATTTCATGTTTTTCTATAAGAAAAGAGAGTTTTACCTTTTATCTTAGAGGTAGGTAGAGGACAACTTTGCTGATCAGTCTTACAGTTTCTTTTTTATGGTGTAAGTGCAGTAGATAGACGGAGCGCCCCTGATATTTTTTGTAGTTTCCCTGGTGCAAATGGATCTGGCAAGAGTTGGGTTGGAGAAATGTAGCAATATTCAAAGAGGCAAATAAAGCTTGCTTTTCCTGTACTAACAACAGAATACTCTCCTTTTTTTTTTTTTTTTTTTTTTTTTTTTTTTACAAGAGTTAGGATTGAATAAGATTTTATAAACGTATGCACCAATCAGATAAGGTGGTTTTAGAAGAGGAACATGTACTGGAGTTGATGACTATGCTGAGGAGGATACCACAGACCTAAGCCCCTAAGCCTGCTGCTTTACCATCAACAGAATAACTACTTTGTTTTCTAACATCACACAACACTGTCCTCAGCCCAGACAAGAGAGGAACTGCTCCATTTGCTTCCACAAGAAAAAAAGAGAAACTGTAGCCTGCAAATTTGTAGTATATACTCATGAAAACAAAAAAAGGGGGGGGGTGGGACTCAGTAGTGTAGAGGCTAAATTGCCCTCATCAGCAAATAATAATTTCAGGTGTACTGGGCTGAATGCACTTCTAACCTGAAGTTAATGGCTAAATAACACCAGATTTGTTCACGCAGGAGAGCATCTAGAAATACCAGGTACTATAGGCATGAGTAGTCAAAGAATCCCAGAAAAAGTATCACAAACTCTATTTAGCCTAACCCTAACCCTTTAGCCCTTACTGACTAGGTGCAGCTTGGGGTGGGAGGGAGAGGCACAGCATCTGCATTCAAGGCAAGTTAATGAAAAATACCCAGCAACTTTTTTTACTTACAAGTTTGAATATTAAAATGGCTTAGGCTGACCAAGAAGAATTGTTTAATCTGAATTCTTACTAAATTAGGTACTTAAAAAGTGCAGGGAAAGCAACATGACAGAAGACACAGTTTCAAGCCTGTGATTCCCCTATACCTCCCTTTTTATTTATTTCTTCATATTTAAGTATTTAATTAATCCATACAAATTTTTTAATACAATATAGTTGATTAACACTAGTAATTTTCAGTGCCTTTTAATATAACAAATCTCTTCTGAGAAATATTCCTAGTTAATTATCCGTGACATTTTTTAAAGTTTGCCTTCTAACTAATTTTAGTGGAAATATCAATAAATTTTTCATTACGCTTATTATAACAAGGACTGAATTGGATTTTAGATGTTATGATTTTAGCATAATAAAAACCTGCAGCTCTCAAAACATTCTATTCTCTCTTGGAGCTCTCCTTTGAAGTTTTGGAACTGAGGAGGAGGAGAGGTTTTCTGTCGTTTCACTTTGAAGTCAAACTGAATGACACTGGAAAAAGCTGGGGTGCTGGTCTATGTTGCCTCCATTCACACCTCTGCCAACCTTCTGCCTCTCCCCAACCCTCTTCTCCCATTGCTCGTTTCTGTCCTTGCACTGAAGCATCCCACTCTCCACTAACACCAGTAGCATCATTTTAAGGCTGAACTGTAGACCTCTGGCACCAAAAGGATGGAGATAAGAAAACTCCACCCCTTCCGTGGAGTGAGTGCTCTGGCATTTGTCTGTGGGCTTGTTGCCCAATTGTTATTGTTATTTATAATCTCCTCTCTCTCTTCTTGCTTCACACACAAGCAGACATTTGCCATGTGTGCCCTATCCAGCTGAGGCTCCTTGCTGTGCTCCTGTGGGCTGTGTCACATTCAGCAACCCAAACCCTTTCAACTAGAGATTAAATATTGGGCCTACTAATAACCCACTCAGCAGTGCTGAGCTCTGGAGAACTCTCCGCAGCACATATGTATATCAACTAAAAAGGTTATCTCCATAGCTGGCAGACAGGTATATTCCAACAGCACGACTAGTTACCAAACTTATGATAGAATCATTTGGGTTGGAAAAGACCTTCAAGATCATCTGGTCCAACCGTCACCCTACTACCAATGTCACCCACTAGACCATGTCCCTAAGCAAAACATCCAACCTTTCCTTGAACACCCCCAGGGACGGTGACTCCTCCACCTCCCCGGGCAAACCCGTTCCAACACCTGACTGCTCTTTCTGAGAAGAAATATCTCCTAATTTCTAACCTAAACATCCCCTGGCACAACTTGAGGCCATTCCCTCTTGACCTATCGCTAGTTATCTGTAAGATGAGGCCAACCCCCAGCTCCCCACACCTTCCTTTCAGGTACCTGTAGAGAGCGATGAGGTCTCCCCTGAACCTCCTCTGCTCCAGACCAAACGCCCCCAGTTCCCTCAGCTGCTCCTCACAGGACTTGTGTTCCAGGCCCTTCACCAGCTTCCTAGCCCTTCTCTGGGCATGTTCCAGGGCCTCGATGTCCTTCTTGTTCTGAGGGGCCCAAAACTGAACACAGTACTCGAGGTGCGGCCTCACCAGAGCAGAGTACAAGGCGAACGGTCACCTCCCTGGTCCTGCTGGCTACACTATGCCTGATACAAGCCAGGATGCCGTTGGCCTTCTTGGCCACTTGGGCACACTGCTGGCTCATGTTCAGGGGAGCATCAATCAGCACCCCCAGATCCTTTTCCTCTGCAGAGCTTTCAAGCCTCTCTCCCCCAAGCCTGTAGATCTGCATGGGGTTATGGGGTTGTTGTGGCCAACGTGCAGGACCCAGCACTTAGCCATGTTGAACCTCATGAATCTTAGCCATGTTGTACATGTTGAACTTGCTGCAAAATTGGCAGATGCCAGTTCATAGTCTGTAATTACTTCACATTCTTGCATTACACATGCAAATATTACAGAAAATGTAACAGAAAAGATTACACATGCCAAAAATCTCATCAAGTACCACCATGGACTTATTCTCAACAATGGAATTGGGGCACAGGTGAAGAAAACTGTAAGAAGGAAAGACTTTCTACCCCATGCATCTCATAGAACACCTATTAATGGAACACTGAGAAAGGACAAAAACCATTACTACCTTGAGTAAGACCATTCCTTAAAAACATATGATGGGAAAACATTTAATGTAAAACTGTTATCCTTGGAGTTGTCAAAAGGCCCCAGAAACCAATGCTAGAAATATGACCTCCCACAGCATGGTATATGCTTGGCCCACCAATATCTTGCTGTGTGTCGCTGCTTCCTCCACCTCCTCCTCCTCCCACTCCTGGACTGGAGCTGGTGGCATCTCCACGCCCTTTTCACTCCCACTGTCCTCCTGGCAAGGCCAGGGTAAAGCAAACGCTGTGACAAACAGGCAGTGGTGCTCTGGGCCAAGGATACATGCAGCAAGATCTGGGGAGCCTCGGCCCAGCAGGTGATAGCTCCAGGAGTAGGCGCCACACCATCATGGCCTCCACTTCCACATAGAAGCTCTGCTGGAATGAGCAAAGATCGCAGCATCGACCCTGGTATCAGAAACCATAAGGTTTTTATCCTTTTATCCTTTTATCCTTTTGGTCCTGCAGGGTCATACAGATCATCCTGAATGAAACTGGAGAAGGACATTCTACGCTGACGGCTGCTGTGTGGGATAGACCTTGGCTCCCCCACACTCCCCTAGTGGCCCCCATGTTTCCAGGCGCTATCTGCACGATCAGTTTGGTTCTCTCTCCATTTTCCTTCAAGGGCTCTCTTCATCTCTCTGATGGAAAGAAACTCATGGTGGGTAGGACAGGCTGCTGTAGGGTCTGATTCAAATCAACAGTGGAAATGCAGAATGTGCCATTTAGGCCTCCCTCACCTGGAACAGGCCAAGGTAGTGCACTCACACATCCCTACAACCATCAAGACATGTCGTAAAACCAGAATTGCAGTGGACTGCAATGTACTGCTTACTTTATTTGGGGAGTTTTTATAAAAAAAAAAAAAACAAAACAGAACAACAACAACAAAAATGAACGCAGTACTCCAGGCGAGGTCTCACAGTTTCCAGTTTCCTTCATAGCTTTCCAGGAACTGAGGTGGCGGCTGACCAGACTGTAATTACCTGCATTCTCCTTCTTGTCCTCCTTTCTTTTTCTTTTTCTTTTTCTTTTTCTTTTTCTTTTTCTTTTTCTTTTTCTTTTTCTTGTTCTTTTTCTTTTTTTTCTTTTTCTTTTCTTTTTCAACACTAAACAGCACTATGACTAAGCATAGAATTAATTCACAAGGGAATTGTATGTTTTATGCCTGCATGGTCATAGGCCCAATATCTTGTCCAGTATTTCGATTTAATTTATCTGATCCTTTATTAAGCAAACCACACTGGAAGCTGAGAGTAAGCTGGGCCTGATCTTGTGTTCACAAGGTGTTAGGAATTTCAGACAAACTGAGAGTGCACTATGCTTATGCAGCGGCATGCACAGGCCCAGCTGCGTGGCAAATGTCTGTGGTAGCTTATGTGCATATATACCATCATCACATGAATTATACATTTCTTGTCATGTAAAGTACTAAGCATATTTACGCATTTTTCTTGATTCTTTTTCACTTTACTGGACACACAATGATGTATTTTCCATCATTATATTAGACTTCAAATGAAGGCAAGTTCCTTGTTCAGGGTAAGTTTTTTTTTTTTAATTGCTACTTTTAAATTCTAGTGAAACAACAAGTAAACAAATAAAAAATTCATTAGAGAGAGGCAGCTCAACTTAGATAAAAGTTTTACAGCACATAGCTCTGCTTTCAAAAGCAGAAAATCCAGTCGCCAGGTCATTAGCACAGCATGTAGCACCACAGAAATGAGCAACATTAAAACTTGTGTCGTTTGCAAGATTTACTAATATTTCAGTGTCTTAACAACAGTGTTTCAGCCTAAAGCTTCCCAAAAGGCATTTAAACATTTAAAATACCAGCTCCAAATGGCTATGAATACATTTACTCATTACAAACATATTTAAAACAATGCATTTGGGCTGCATTGTGACAACTTTGGGGCTACTGTGGAAAGGCAGAGGGAAGGCATGAAGAATATTCTTTTATTTTTTCACCCCTTTGCAAGGGCAGCCAGAGCATGTCTGCTCTTGAGCATGGGTGGAACGATTGCTACAATGTGCTCGTGGGAGTAGTTGTATGTGCAGATTACGTTTTAGTGTTTGGCTGTGAAAATTCCCCTGAAGAAGCTAACACTGATTACGATCCTAGCTTGATAGCTTTGCTTCTTTGAACACACCAAGTTAATTTCATGCTGAATAAGGAGAAAAACTTATGCCTGTCACAGTGCTATATATCAGTCAGGGGCCAATAACAAAGGTCTTAAAACCAGGCTGACTAGGTTTGCGACATGTCTTGACTAAAAAAAAAAGTGAAATGCAGCTGCCTTTGTGCTTTCTACAGCACAAATGAACTTTCGTTTGAAAGAGAAGGTAGCTAAGGAGGGGTACACATTATCTTTTAAAATGGCTTTATATTATGCTTTTCAGGATAGGCCAAAGGCACTGTCTGGAAAGAATGGCTCTCGAAGTGTGTTGGTGGGCTGCTTCTCTGCACAGACATCCCCTTTCCCCAGCTCTTTCTTGAAAGATAGCTTTTGTAGTTAGTCAACATAATTACCGAAAAAAAAAAAAAAAGAATCTTTGGGGGTTTGCATAAGTCTTCTATCTGTTTGCTTCCCTCCCACCCCCTCAACTCTGCTATGCTTAAATCTTTACTCGCTGTTTGATCTTCACTTAAACTCCCTTATTTTAATGTTAGGAATTGGAAAAAGAGTCTTAAAAAAAAAAAAAAGAAACAAACAAATAGAACCTCCACTGAGTTGTTATTTAAGTAAACTGCTTCTCCTGGATCAAATATAAAATAAGATGTCAGAAAACTTTCGTAAGCTGTGCTGTAGGAATGCAATTGCTACTGAAAAGAGTGCAATCACAGCTGCTAAATTTTAGTAGTAATCTTTTAAACTTTAGTAATATTTCCATTAAATACATCTTAGCTACAAGTAGCTCAATGTATAAGGGGAAGGTCCAAAGGTTTTGTAACTGCCTGTCATAAGGAAATTTTACAAACTTTTGCAAGGTCCATCTTGAGGCATTTTCAGTTTTAAGTTAAGCTTTCTGAAAGACAGATGGCCAATTGTAAATGAGGGCATGGTACCAAACACTTAACAGCAAAAAAAAGTCTTCTGTTATTGTTTCTATTATTTTTTAGTTCAGACTTTTATTTTTATGAAAGGAAGGAGTGTCCTATGGGCATTTTACAAACTACTGCTGATTTTTCTATTTATGTGGAGATAATTAGAAGTGGCTTGAAGGGCAAAGCCCCTAAACCTCTCCCCAAGACTACCAATTTCATCTGGCAAAAGTCTTTGTCCTGTTTTCTCCACATTATCAACAAACTCACAGGAGAGTTGCTTTGCCTTTGGAATGAACTATGGAATATTAATTCACCAGGACAGACTGCATTGAATTGCTATGGCTCTCTTCCATGATTCAGCAGTTGTCATTGTGGCCTTACGTGTAGACAGCACAAAGTTATCAGAATGTAGCTAAACCTTTACAGGTATGCAGCCTGTGCCTACATGTTGCCTTGCTACGCAAGTGACTATCACTAATCAGTGCTACTAGACATAACTGACAACTTGGAGTTCCTTTTTCAGGCAACCCATGGTGATATCTTAATAATCTTGAGATGGCTGCATTTGCATTATGTAGTTTTGATCATGTTAAATATTCAATACACAGCTGTTTTCCTTAAGTAATGATCCATCAGCCAGAAAGCTCAGCTCAGTTCTTAGTACAGGTTGCCAGTCTAACCCCAGGGACAGTTGGAGCAATTCGGGGGGGGGCTTAATTGTTACTAATCTGTAGCTTCCCAAAGCCAATTTTCCATAAAAGCTCATGCTTTCTTCCTGTTGCGTGCCCGGGGGAGGAAGGAGGAGGACAGCTGTGGATTCTCCTGCTTTGGTGGAATTTTCAACCAAAAATTAAATACCTTCAGTGATGTCAAAAACTTTTATTTATTTGTTTGTTTGTTTATTGTAACAATGACACTACACATTATTAGTTCTATCACTCCTTATGTCAAAGTAGAGCTAGCCTATGACACATGAAAAATACACATAACCTATCCAAAACCAGCTTGTTACTTGGCTCATGCTAAAATCCTGAAATTCCTTCTCTCCAGTCAAAAACATTTACTTCCATAATTTTGTATAATAAATGTTTGCTTTTAGACATCCATTCTTGAATTTACAGAAAACAGGTCACCTTAGATGATCAACTGCTCTGGTCAGAGCCCTGTAAATTATGACTAACTAACTAACTAACTAAATATCAAATTTACACCATTGTCTCTTCTCTGATTAAAACACACTATTAATATTGTTGCACGCTTGTACTTACATGAAAAATATTTCAAACTTTTCTCTTTTAACGCTGTCTAGTTTTCTGCAGAATGATCACAAGCACCATAGACTATATGAGTTTTCCTTTCAGCAGCCTTAAAGTTATTTAAGATTCCTTCATTCTGCACACTCAGCAACATGACTTCTGTTGCCTTGTTGCTAAGTTCCCTCAGCATACTGGCATAACCAACACATTTTCTCTTTTTCCTTCCCCCTTCCCTCCTCTCTCCTTCTTAAACTTTAAATGTAATACTAGCAATGAGTAGGAAGAAAGTTATCCAGATTTCTTGGCTAATAGAATACACAACTTTTCTGGCCAAAAGCATAGCATATCATCTACTTTTGCAGTACAGCTTCTTGTCCATTGAAGAGGAAAAACAAAAGAAAGTTAGTTTAGGAGAAAAAATTATCAAAGATGGTATCTGACCATCCTTTTACAACATTCATACACAGGCAGGAGATATTCAAAGCTACAGTAAGGCTTAGCAATTAGTGCATGGGAGAAAAAAGAAGTAATAAACAGCTAAATTTAACAAAATAAACAGCTGTGTCCTTTACGATTCTAAGAAGGTTAAGGAACCACAAAGTCTAAAAAGAACTGGCAATTTTTGCCTTATATTAAAATATATAGTCACTATTACATACGATAAAATGGTTGCTTCTCCAAAAACAATAAACAGAAGTAACATGAAGCAAAAGAAGCCTAGAAAATGTCAAGATTTTTTTTTTGACAGCTGATTTCATTAACTCAGACAGCAGCTGTTGCACTGGAAAATGTTATATGAATTTTTAAGTTATCACAAATAGGTGACAACAATATTTGTAAATATTCTACCATTCTAACTAATCTTCATATAATACAATTTTTAGAAAACGATGTGGCAATTGGCAAGTTAAGGTCTTAATATCTCTTTGAACTAAATTTGAAAAAATTACATGCTCCTCATTCACTCATGAATCATGAACAAAATGAAATTTTAGTTTAGGAATTAAATTGGAGGGGATAAGAACTTTCAAATTTGGGAAAAAGTGCAGAAATCTCAAGGGAAATAAAGCAGATCTTAAAAGTGTCTTTTGTCAGAAGACAAGGCAAGTGTAGGGAAACATCTCTGCTGAAGCTGGACCGCACCTCTTTAGGTGACTTCAGTTATATACAAAACACCTTGAAAAGACCAGAAAAATCAGAATAAAATACTGTAACCAGTACTTGGGGAATTTCCACTAGTCCTGACTGTAGCTTGCTGTGTGATGAAAAAGTTCTGAAGAGCTCCCTCTGGATTTAGGCAGATCAATGATAAACATTTCAGTTGACTCAGCTAGTTCTGCTGCAGCTGTAATTGACGGTACCTAATTCCTTCTGCCCTTCTGTAAGAGTAAGATACTTGATTTCTGCTTCCACAAATCTCCAGTTGTCTTATGATAATTCATTTCATGGGGGACCTGTTTCTCAGGGTGTTGCATTTATGACACACAATTTTCCTGTCTCCAACCCTATGGTAGGCTCCACACAGCTGTAAAATTCTACTTAATGGTGCTAGGAGGCAGGCTGACCGAATGCGACAGAGGTGAACAACTCAATGAGAACACAAATTTACACATATTTCCATTAATCTGGCATTGGGTAAAAATACTTCTCTGTTGACTTCCCGACAAAGTCACTGAGAGTAAAGCTATAAAATAAGATTATAAAAAAGTAGGCCATGTTTCTCTGCTTATCCTATTCATGTTGCCACTTCACATTTTCCAGAGATAAGAGACTTCAGATTGGACTGAGAAAGGATGATTGGCACAACACTTTGTGGTGATGCATGCCCTCCTCTTAATCTCAGTATACGAATTACATTTTCTCCCCACTAGGGGACAAAGTCAGCTGAAGGCTGGATTAAGTAAACAATTTCTATACCAGGGCCTAATGGCAGGTCACATTTTAAAAAAGAAAAAAAAAAGGAAAAAAAAAGGCATCCATCAAAATCCAGAGACATCCCATAAGAACTCATCTGTACAACAGAATTTACTGGCTTTGGCAACATGCATATTTCTCTCTATATTCTCTTTCAGCCAATAAAAGCTGCTTCTCGGCTTCCCAGATAAAACTATTTTTTCCTCATTTGCTTGCTTTTTTACCTGAAATAACTTTACTTTCTAACTGTGGAGCAATGGGGCTCCAGATCTCTCTGTGATGAAACCTCAGTTATTTTATCAGCTGTATCTGTAAATTAAGGATGACTTAAAAATGTTGTTATCTCCAGGCCATCACTTTTTCTTTTTTTTTTTTTTCAGAAAATATGAAGCTGGATTGTTGCCCATCTGGGTGAACATAAACAGTTGTGTACAAGGAGATGTGAAACAGAGGTTCTATAAGAATAAGGTGAGGATGGCAGAAACATTCAGAGTTGCAAGTGCAACTGCTCACTTCACAAAAAACATGGCAATTCTGTGGGTGACAAGGTCACACACAGGTGGGTGTATTGCAGCCATTCCATTTTTTCTCAAAGACTGCAGAGCTGACATTCTCACCTCTCATTTGAACATTTGCAGACTTTTTTTTTTTTAATATATAAATCAGGTGCTTCACAAACTTGAATTCCATTTTGATTCCCCTGGTAAAGCCTAAAGCCTCTGTCTGAGTAATAATTTTCTGCTTTCTGCTTTATAAACCATCTTATGAAGGGGGAAACCCCAGAAAAGCCTTTTGCTGCATGTTAATTCTGATGCAAATGGCTTGAATTGAATATCCTATTAGAAAATTTGTCTGTGGTTATAAGTTTCCAGACTTAGAAGCTCTTGTTTTGGAGACCTACTCCAAGGGACAGGTTTAAATCTTGGATTAAAATGAAGATCTGCTCTGCTGCCAGTTATGAAGATACAAACAGCAGACTTCTTTCCTATAGCAAAAGTGCAAATAGAAGATACATTTCTGTACTCCTACTGCCTCTTCTGATTCTGATCTCACACTTCCCCAATACTTAAAACTGCAGATTGAAATTACTTGTCTGAGAAACAAGCAACCATTGCTCTACATGATCTACCTAAAAGCTGCCTTTTTTAAAATGTCAAATCTTGTTCATTTAAAAGTGGTGATCAGCAGCTAACATGCCACAGCCAGACTAAAGAGAGTAGAAGCTGCAGGCTACTACACTACCATCTTCTACAGAAGTTGCAAGTAATGATTCTAGGTAAATTTTTCCGTTAATGTAAAAAACTCTTAATATAAAAATATTCAGAACTATAGTGCTATATACTTCAGAAGGGTTTGAATTTCTCTTCTCAAGTAACAGCAAACAAACAAAAAATTACTGTTATGCTTAATTCTCAGGACTGTCTTAAGTTACAGCAAGTATAAACACACGGTATGTAAAAATCTGCACACTCAGAACATTATCTTCAAATGATGTTTCATGTGGTAGTGGAAGAAAAGAACGTGTCTTTATATAGAATCACAGAATCGTCTAGGTTGGAAGAGACCTCCAAGATCACCCAGTCCAACCTCTGACCTAACACTAACAAGTCCATATAAGATTTTAGAATCTGAGGACACTGAGCCAAATGCAAAACTGAGCCCACAGAGACATAGAAGATTTTGCATTTGATCCTCCATTAAGGCCTTGTTATATGAATTGCTGCAACACAAGCACAGCTCTTTACAGCAATGCATTAAATAATAATTTCTTTTGAGTATCATCTGTCTTTTTTGCCAACTGATTATATAGAAAGCTGAACTCTGGATTCATGCCAAATAAAATATGACCTAGCGAGACATCAGAAAAAGAAGATAAAAACAGAACCAAACAAAGCATGTGTAAGTTAAATCTAACCATACCTTGCTATAATTCTGCAATAGCCTTCAGTGTATGCATTCCAAGGCTCCTACCTGAAACTCTGAGGGAGTAAGTGGGTCTGATGTTGCTAAGCAAAAGAAATCGTGTTGAATACCCTATCCCTAAAAACTTCCTGCATTATTTCTACTTAAATATTAAAGTTGGAATAGATCCAAAAAGAACAATAAAAAGTGATAGATCTATTGAAGGTCACGAAATGGCCAAGACTTTTGGACACTTATAGAGCTGTTGTAGCTCAAATGAGAAAGAGACGTGCTTAAGATCATCTCTAAGACTAATAGGATGATTAAAAAAGAAAAAAAGTGGCTTCAATTCTAGGGAAAATTTGCTATCAATGAGTTTTACTGTGAGGAACAGCCTCACAGTGCACGTTACAGAGATCACAGTACTTTGCACTCTTTGCACTATATATAAAATGTGTGAGATCTACAGTCTCATTCATATAGGGATATCTCACATACAGATACCAGTTCTACAATGGAAGGACATTGGGTCAGATCAGATGACCTAAAGGAATTACATAAATTTCAATGTTGACACTATTAATTAGCACAAGAAAGGAAAATAAAATGGACGTATCATATAGCTGTTATTCTTCACAAGGGTCCAGTTTAATATAAACTAGCAGTAAGTTCATGGTAGTGTTACAAAAAAAAAAAATCTGTGGATATGTCTTAGGGATTGTTTGCCAAGCAAACTATTAACTGAAGCCCAGATCATATCCCTTAGATATGTGTTCAAAGAGGAACCTGTGTTCACATACTATTCTCCTTCTGTGCATCAGGAGCTCCACAGATCAGTTTTTGTTACTTACGGCCTATAGCACTCTTCCATGATCTGGGTATACTTGCATGAGCTAAGTAGAGACCGGCATAAGCGACAGAAAGATAGCTGCAAGAAAGACTGTGACAGTAGGGAGTCATATTGTATCAGTGACAATATTGAAATTTAGATTCAAATATTAATATTTGGTACCTGCTCTCTCTTCTCTATTGTGATTTATGGCAGAAATCTACCAATGGCAATGAGATCTGAGAAAAAATGAAGTATCACATACTGGACTACAGGAATGGGGTTTAATGAGAATGATCCTTGATGCGTCTTTTTAATCTGTGAGACAATATGCTGATTTGTTAGTGTAATCTCTTTCTACCACTGACTTCTCATTGATATGCAATAATCTCCTTTTGTTAGAATGTGACAACAACAGATTAGGTTAAACTGCGTCTCTCACTGTTGGTTTTGAAACTTTGCGGCCTCTCTCAAACCATCCATGCACATGCCAATGTTTAAAAATATCCTCAGTCTTTCCTAGGACAGGAATTACTCCTGAATAAATCAGGAATTACTTCTAGATGAAGACTTTTCCCCTAAATTACATTTGTGCAACTTGTTAATACATTTTACGTGAAGTATCAGAAAGGATCTTAGGAAAGAGGAGGGCACCTACCATAGTATCTATTTCCCATAGAAGCCATCAGGGCAAGTTTGTTAGCACATTGTGGTTGCAAATAATGAATTCAATTTAATATTGGGGTTACCTGGGGTTTAAATTGGTACTGATCTTAGTCTAATGTTTCTAATTTCAAAAATTGAAACACATTACTATATAACTTTGCCAGCATGCAAAATGTTAATCTTGATAGATTACCCTAAGCTTTATAGAGAGCACTTTTTGCTCCACTTACATTTCAGGATCTTAACTCCTCAGCATAAGGATGCTTTAGCTCTTTATACTGAGAACACCGCACATTTATTTTAATTGGATAACTGAGCTTTTTTGCTTACTGAGCTGTCTGCCTGACATTTGCAAAGCGCAGGTTTTTTTCCCTGAACGTAACCTAGCTGTTCATTTTTATAATGCCTGTCATCCTGAATGTGGAATCTCATCCTTAATTAGTTGTCATATTTGTTTAGATGTTATACATCATGTATTGGTCTGAACTGTTTGGTTTAGCGTCCTTTCATAATGTCCACTAAATGATTATTTTTGCATTCACTTATGTTTTATTTAACAGTTTTCCAATTTATTGAATTCCTGACTCAAAGGTCTTTCACTAAACAATGGAATCATTAAATTGGTTAGGCATGCAGGTTCTCAGTGCAATACATGGGCAAATCAAAGCTAGCAGAGAGCAAACTAAACCAATCCATAAGCAGTAGTGAGAAGCAGACTGGAGTGTTCTACAGTACCATACACACAGTGAGCTCAGTTTCAGCTCAGGTTTTCAGCTCTAAATCTCGTTTGGAATCAGAACCCTACCACAAGTCAACCTATCTCATGTGAAACAGAAAGAACACTTCATTGTCATGTGACCCCTGTTAAGCAAGCAATGGGGTCATATAAGCATGTTTTCACTCTGTCTGATGTGGAAAGGGAATGGAATCCAGGGCAGAGCCCAAACCAACAAATTATTGAAAAAGTGTTTCTCAGTGACTAACTCTTTAAGTAAAATGGAAGATCTTCAACAGAGCTGAGAACAACTTTATCCAACATACATATGGCAGCTACATATGGGAAAAACATCTCAGTTACTGTATTAAGTTGAGCCAAGACAAGAGTTTAGAACCACCTCCCACATATATTTGTGAGTGCCTTAAACACAGTTTCAATGAAATTGGTGATTATCTCTACCTCCCTTTCCACCCAAACTCTCTTTCTTAATACCTGTAGCCAAGTCGGGTACTGCAAACCACCTAAGATGAGATCGCTAACCTTGAGTAACCTGATAGGACATAAAGCAGGAATTTGAAAAGCTTGACAATATCTACTACTGAGAGAGAAACAACAGCTGAAGAGGGAACAGCTCCTGGCCCTGAATGTTGCCTGGAATAGTGAAACATCTTCTCTTTGAAAATGGATAACCCACTTTTGATTGCTTTTCACTGTAACAACAGTACTGTTGTTGCATAACAGGTGTTATATCCTAGACAACTAAAGCTAGTGGTGAATTGTTCAGGTAATCACATCACTGTTTCAATTACACTGACATTGCATCAGAGTCATCCTTTGTGTGGATATAGGCAACATACCCACATGCTTAAAGACAAACCAGCATGAAATAAAAACTTACTTTTCCAAATATGAATGTAAGGACTAGCTCTTGGATCTACAAGGAGTTTTAGCATTCTTCTTCCCCATGTTAAACTTAGTCTCACTCATTAAGAGAAAAGGCTTGATTTCAAGCTGATGATATACCAACAAATACTACCTAGGCTTTTCCTGATCCTAGTCTGTTCCTTGTGCTTTTTATGAAGTGCTGCAAGACAATTCTTGGTATGCAGAGCACTAGGTTAGTGCTGGAGAATCATAAAAGCTACCAGAAAATAAATTCCCCTTCATATCAAACCCAAACATCTCCATTGCTGTATGAATAAAGTTAGGTATTGTAAGGACTCAAATTCCAGTCCGGAAAGACTCAGGATAAAGCTCATGTTATAGTGAGAGATGAAGCTTATGGCCTTTAACAACAACTGAAGAGTTGCAGTAAGCTTTTATAATGGTGGTAACAAGACTGGTTTTGATGACAGGGAGGCTGAGGGAGCTGTGGTTGTTCAGCCTGGAGAAGAAGAGGCTCAGGGGTGACCTTATCGCTCTCTATATGTACCTTAAAGGAGGCTGTAGAGAGGTGGGGGTTGGTCTATTCTCCCACGTGCCTGGTGACAGGACGAGGGGGAATGGGCTAAAGTTACACCAGGGGAGGTTTAGGTTGGATATTAGGAAGACCTTCTTTACCGAAAGGGTTGTTAGGCATTGGAATGGGCTGCCCAGGGAAGTGGTTGAGTCACCATCGCTGGAGGTCTTTAAAAGATGTTTAGATGTAGAGCTTAGTGATATGGTTTAGTGGAGGACTTGTTAATGTTAGGACAGAGGTTGGACTAGGTGGTCTTGGAGGTCTCTTCCAACCTAGACAATTCTGTGATACTTTCATAAATTCTTCAAAGACATCCCCAAATCATTGTCTTCCTTCTGATTTCACCTCCCACTCAAATCTTGCCTTCAAACTGAAAAAAGGTTGTTTTTTCTGCTTTCTTTTTTTTCTTTTTTTTTTTTTTTTTTTTTTCCCCCACTCCCTTCTGCCTATCAAAATGCTACTTCAGTTCTGCTTTGGAAGAAATCCTTTGCACAGCCTTTTATTCCTCATGCGTCTGTACTGTAAAACTGTAAATAAATAAATAAAAATGTGGAAATAGGAACATGCCAAAGTGGCAACAAATCACTTGAGATAAGAAACCGTAACATAACACAACAGCAGTTCAAACTGTAGACAAATAATATTTCCAAGGAGTTAAAGAAAACTATATTTTAGTTCACAAAGCAAAGCCAAATATAAAGCTAATAATGTGCACGCACTTGAAGACAATCAAGGACAGAGTAGTGCAGGACATGGCAGAGAGGGGTGATTCTGAGGTTTCCTAAAAATATTAAATTTGATCTTTGCTGTATGATCTGCTACAGTGAAAGTTGTGTTAGAATTTTAACTAATTGAGAAAAATATCCTAAAGAGTTTACTACATTTTCCTTTTCTTGTTTTTGTTTTGGTTATACATGATGCTTTGCTTATTCTTTAGCCAACTGCTCAATAAATATATTTTTTTATTAATTTACCACATGTTGGCTATTTGGTCAAGAAAGGAAGTGCTACTGCATCAAATCATGAATAATGATACTGGACAACAAGTAGATGAATCCAATCACATGAATTGTATGGTGTTTCAGGTACTTTCTGTATGTGTGTCCCACTGATATTTATCTATCCACATGCTTCGCACCCTTCTTCAGTACAAATCTTACTCAGTATTACTGCCTTTGTCATTTTGTCCAACCACCAAAGGAAACATTGTCAATATAGCCTTTGTGTATGGTGTGTAGGAGAGTATACTCAAACATGTAGTGCTCGTATTTCATATAAAGCTATAAAGTAAGCAGAAGATAGCATCTCCCCACCATTGCTGGCACACATCAGGGTTTCTTTTCTTTACTTTCTCTGAAAGATCAAAACACTTTCCAGAGCAGAACTTGCTAGTAAATTGCAAAGCATTCAATATTTAATTCCTTATCTTTATGTCTTCTCTGCCCCTGTTAATTTATAATGCAACAGAAACCCAAGTAGAAGAGATACAATTCTGTTGGCATGCATGTGACATGATTAATGGCACATTAAATACATCAGTCTCATCATATGTAGCTGTCATTCCTATGGCTTGAACTATAAACCTGGGAGAGACAAGGAGCCTTCCAGAAACGCAGAAATACCACTGTTGGTTTAAGATCAGCAGAATTATCTTTCCTTCCTTTCCTGTACTCGGAAGTGAACAGAAATAGAAGCTGTCTATGAAAAAGACAGCTAAAGAGAAGGGCCCTGGGAAAAGCAGCAGTCACATACTTACCAGTCACCAGCCCTCCCTAGTGTCGGTGCTCCCTGAACAGCACTCGCCTGAGCAGCTACAGCCACGTTTCATCTTAGAGGTCAGATGCAGGTCAGTGGCATTTTTATGATCCTCTTAGATGAAATGGCCTGTTTAAATGAAGTCAGTTTATAAGACATTTTAATTTCCCTACAAACAAACAACAAAAAAACAATCCTTCTTCACATATCATGCACTGTTGCCTGAAAAAAAATACATTTAATACTGGATAAAACTTCCCTTTCTGGGGAGCAAACATGCAACCCAGTCCCTGTGCTGAATCTCATCACTCTGCCTCTGACTGAAAAGAAGCAGCAGCGGAGCTCAAGCCAGCTGATGAGGTTATTGCCCCCCAGCCCCAACACACACACACATACACACACACACAAATAGCCATGTGTACACATACACATGCACATGCACCTGGGCACACTCACTCACAGCCGCCTCGCTCCCTGCCCCAGCCTGGCTGTGCCCAGCTGTTGGTCCCTGAGCAGGAGGCCAGGCACACGGGGCATGCACAAACCTCATCAGGCTCCTCTGCTCTGCCAAGCTCCCACCAACACTTTCAGGCAGTAAAAAAAGGCTGTGAACCTTGTCAATAGTGCATCTGGTTACAAGTACACTGTGAACAGTATCGATGGTGCCACTGCAGGTAGCTCTTCAATCAAAACAGTAAAAAGGAAAAGCAAAATGACTTTGAACACCAACATATTTTTACCTTTTCAGACTAAGCTTTTATTTTGATATTACAAACCATTTTTTTTTTTTGTTATTCACAAATCACGGCTGTGATATAAACACTAATTTCTAAAGACAGATATACACATTTTCTGGGTTTGTAGGTTTCTGTATTCTTTTTTATCTGTTTAGAAGTCACTATATTCCACATATGGCAGTAATATTTTTTTTTCATAAGTCATATTCTCAGTAGTTATTTATATAAGTGAAAACATTCCCAATATATATTGTAAAAAATTTTTCAAATGCTTTTCTTACATAACTATTTCAGACATACATTTTAAAATGACTACTAGGAGTACTGTAGGACCTTTATAAACAAAATAGTTGCTAATATGGGCTGCACCCTCAAACTTTCAAGATTATTTTAATAGTCTAAAACGCCATACAATCATTTGAAGAGTGGGAGTTGTAAAGCCATTTCATGAAAATTAAAATTGCAAATAAATTCTGTTATTCTCCACATTAGACATTTTGTGTGTGCAATTCCAGAAACAATGCATCATCAACACTTGAATTGGAAACCTAACACTTCGTAAACATTTTTAAGGTGCTTTATCTTGCTGTTTAAATGAAATATACTTTTTTTTTTTTTTAAATTGGAGGTTTGTCTCATATATCTTAGATAAGAAATGTGGGGATTGAACTCTTAATAAATTTCAGTTCATTCCCTCAGTAGTATAAATATATGTTATTACCCCATTTTTCATTGATTAATATAGTCTCTTTCTCTCTGTTTCAATTTTAAAGATAATTTATTTTTTCATTCTTAGATATAAATGCTACAGAAACTTTGTTTTCAAATCTTGTGAAACTTTATTGATGGTTATTGTTCAACTGATCATATTGCATGCACATACGATGACAAAGAGAAAGCCTGATCACAAACACTTTTTTTAAAGCAGAGTTGTTATAGCAAGTTGGCAGGTTCACAGCGGTGAGTTGATAATTT